>NW_028227257.1:49625888-50183388 GCF_978045245.1 Mus caroli | reverse complement strand
GACAAGAGCTTTGTGAGTTCAAGGACAGCCAAAGCTACATACAGAGACCCTGTCTCAAAGAAGAAAACAAAACAAGCAGATCTAGGTGCGCCCATTTAGAATAGACCCTGAGACTGTAAGCATGTGTGTATGTATACATGTGTATAGATGTTTAATGATATAATCACTGAGATTTTCTGTGCTTTGTAACAGCATATTATACAAAAACCTCACAGCTAACTACTGTGGTAACATGCTACCACTTATACTGTGTGTACATTCGTGCAGGGCACGTCTCTGGAAGTAGATAGAATAACAGTCTGCCTTTGAGAAGAGGAATTAGGGTGGCCCAGGCTGAGGGAAAATAATTTCTACTGCAACCTTTTTTATACATTCTTTTTTTAAAAAAAAATTGTGTATGAATTATTCAAACTCACAATGTCTCCAACCTCTGGAGCACTAGGCAAAAATACATCTAAGTAAAACACTCCACACAGAGAGTAGAAATAAATAAATCCGTTTTTAAAGAAAAATAACGAATGGGGGAGGGAATTTTGCTAAGTGGCAACTTTACAAATTACAACTTTCCTTAAAGACAGGGCTTCTTTTGTCTTGCTTGACCCTTTGATAAAAATGGTAGCACATCTCCTTACAGTTCGGAAGGGTAGCATTATTTCTTGACTTTGATGTTACCGTGTTCTTTGTTTGTTTGTTTGTTTGTTTTGATGTTACCGTGTTCTAACTTTCCAGTAGAGGCCAGAGAACAACCTTGGTTATTCTTCCTTAGCTGCTGACTGCCTTACTTGTTGAGATAAGATCTCTCACTGCCTGGGGCTTATCAAGTAGATAAGGCTGGTGGACCAATTAGCCCAGGATATCTCCCTGTCTCTGCCTCTGCAGTCCTGGAAGTACAAGCATGTACCATTTTGCCTGGCTTTTCTTTGTGTGTTCTAGGAAACCAGACTCAGTTTCTTGTTACCTGAGCACTATCCCCAAATCAAAAGAACCGTCATCACTACTAGGCCAGCTGCACTGGTCTGTGACAGGACCTGTCGAATGATAGATAAGGAGTGGGAAAGATCTGTGGACTCTCACCTGAGTATCCAGACATTCCTCTCAGCCGAGTCAGCTTTAATTGCATATAGCCTGGGGGTCTCAGAGAAGTGCTAGGGTAGATAAGCTGGGGAAGGCTAGTGGATAAGGACTGCATCTTTGGGGCCATTGGGAAGCCACCCTTCATGCTCCATAAAAGACCCTTCACTGGGCCTGCTTTAGGATCACCCACATTCTGGCCCATCACCCCGTACCCACACTCTGTTCAGTAACTCTAATAATTTTATTGGCCCTCCAGAGTGGAATCCTACTTTGATTTGTCATTGGGAGAAGAGAGTAAATGTTTACAATCGCTTCAGGGAGAAAATTCTCAGAACAATTCCGGACCAAGCATGTTGCTGACTGAGCTACTACACCCGTCCTACAGGCAAATCTTTTGCAAGTTTTATAAAAGAAGGCTTTAAAAATATATTATGGGAGAAAGGCTACATTGAATATTAGGATTCTGTGGCCATGAGTATAAACTTAGTCTGGAAATGGGGGGGGGGATGTCTTCAGGCTAAGAAAGGCAGAAAGAAGCAATTTGGAAGCAGCAGTATTTAAAGGCTGAAAGGGTGCTAGATCCCACTGTGACTAGGATGGAGAAGCATGCAATCTTGAAAGCAACTAGGAGGATGGGGAAGCCATCCTGTGGACAGTTAATATACTGAGATCCCACATGTTTGAGGAGAAATGGAAGGAAATTGGTGTTTGGAATGATAGATTGGGGGGGGGGAGGAAACCCTAATAATTCTAAATAATCTTGAAATTAAACATTAGCAACATGCAGGAGTAGGAAATGATTGCAATAATATTAAATATTATACATAAACATTTAAGTATCTCATCTACAGCTTAGGATAATAAATCCCACTAGACACACACACACACACACACACACACACAATTTTTTTTCAATCTTCTTACTGTAAAAAAAAAAATGGGCCTGTGGCAAACTTGTCTGTGCTTTAGCTCCCTCATCTGTAAAATCGACAGTAACAGCACCTCTCCCCTCTCCAATCGCTCGCTAAATTAATGCACTGCAGCAAGTGTTTGAAACAGTGCGTGGCAAACACTTCTTAAAATTCGGTTATGAGAGCTGGGCAACAGTCACTTATGCCTTTAATCCCAGCATTCAGGAGGCAGAGCCAGGCAAAGCTCTGAGTTCGAGACCAGCCTGGTCCTTAGAGAGAATTCTAGGACAGCCAGGACCACATAGAGAAACCCCTTCTTGGAAAAAAAAAGTGGTTATGAAAATTATATTCCCATAGAACAAACATTGTTTTTTATTTCTATTGGAAACTTTTTGAATAAATATTTTTATTACTGCTGGGGGTAGAACATGTGCTTAGCATATGTGAGGCTCTAGATTCAGTCTCTGGCACAAAAGAATGAAAAATTAATTAATTAATTAGTTAATTAAATTTTAAATTGAAGCCTGATAATTACATGTGAATGGGATACAGGATCACATTTGATACATTATATAATGTGTGGTGATTGGATCAGAACAAATGATATGTATCACCTTTGATGTTTATTATGTCTTTGCACTGGAAGTATTAAAAATATCTTTACTTGATACTTTAAAATATTCAATTATCACTGTCTGCTAGTTATCCTTCTGTGTGCTCTAAAACGCTGAAATTCTACCATAGGACTTTCCCAACTACGTAAAAGCTCAGCTGTCTCCCCATTGTTCTGTGAGCTTTTACTAGCATGAACCCCAACCTCCTTCCAGAACCCACACTAAGGCCTAGCAGCACCTAGTACTGTAAATTCACTGAGCCATTCATTTGTACAGAGGACAATACACACGGCTTGGGAACAGCACAGACCCTAGTTCTGTGTGTTTGGAGAAATATGCTCTGCACTGTGGCTCACACACATTTCTCACTGGTAAACCAAAACCTAAAGGAACCCACCCATCACTCTAGAACAGACACTGAATGGCCACTCCTCTGGGTGTCTTCACAGGGACCATGAGTTCCTGCAGGACAAGACCTGGTTCTGCTCATCTCAGTTTCCAGGCCAACAAAAACCAGGGGCTTGATAAATACTCATTGTACAAACAAGGGACAGTCTGTAGTATTGGATACTGTTTGTTTTTAATTGAATTTTATTGTTTTCATAACTGAAAAATTATTAAAAGTTAATGCCCCAAATAATACATAAAATGTTCAAATCATATAGCATAATGTTACAAGTGAAGGAATCAACTGGAAAAAAAATTCTCCTTAACTTTTAGAGCACTATTTACCCAATTATTTCCTTTCTGTATGCAAAACTAATAATAACTACAAAGGCATCTGTGTCATGTAACTGCTCAGGATCAAAGCTGTGGCGTTAGTTATGCCTACATTTGAATCCACCCACCATCTAATGCTGTGGCCTTGAGAAAGTCACTTCAACTCTTTCTGCCTCAAATTTCTTTGGAAAATTAAGGTAATGATCATGTATCTCCGAAGATTTATTAGAAAAATAAATTCGACAGTACACACAAACACTAAGGATGGTCCTAAATGCACATATAGCTCAATGAAGGTTAGTGATTGCATATGCATATGTTTTTTTAAAGATTTATTTTTATTTTATGTGTATGGGTATTTTGCTTGCATGTATATCTGCACACCATATGCATATGCATATTAAAGAAAGATATGAGCTCATATCGGGTATCTTTCATGTTTTCTTTCTCTTTCAGGTTTTTTTTTCCCCCCCAGTGGGATTGTTGTGTTGTGTTGTGTTTTGTTTGGGGCTTTTATTTTTTTAATTTTTTGAGATAGGGTCTCATGTAATTCTGGTTTGCTTAGAACTCTCTATATAAACGTGAGTGGCCTCAAACCTACAAAGATCTGTGTGCATCTGCCTCAAAGTGCTCCATCCCACGTTGTATCTGTTTGTCTATGTAACAACATATCACAAATGTATATGTTGTATGCCTGTATGATGTATGTATATATTTAAAACATATACCCATACATGCAGACAATTCCTTCTTTTCATGGCTATACTATATTCTACTAATGTATAGCTCTATATAAGCAACTCCCTGCATAAGTGTTTCTAACATTTTATTACCATAAATAACTACAACCCACTGCATATAAAGCTTCTTATAGAATTGTGTGCAAGCGTGGGCACTTGTGAAGGCCAGCAGACCTCCTAGAATCGCTGCTTTCCGCCCACCATGGGTGCTGGGGAGCAAAGTCAGATTATCAGGTTTGAGTGGCTCATGCTTTTACCTGTGAGCCATGACATTGTCCCCCACACTTGTAAGTTTGTATCGTTCCTTTTAGTTTTCTATGTGTTTGTGTGTGGTGGGTGTGGGACATTTGAGTATGTAGTATACGCACCTAGAAATGGACTCTGTGTATCAACGTGTATGGAAATAAAGGAGTTACGATATTTTATTTAAAAACAGTCAAATTGTCTTTTGTTTAAAAGGATGTTTGCCTGCATGTATATCTGTGCACCAAATGTGTGCCTAGTGTCTGAGAAGGCCAGGAGAGGATATGATATCCTCTGTAACTGGAGTTACAAATGGCTGTGAGTTACCCTGTGTGTGCTGGGAACTGAGCCTGGATTCTCTGCAAGAGCAGCCGGTGCTTTACCCACTGGACCATCTCCCTATCCCCTAATTGTCCTTCTTAAGTGGCCTATGACTTTCTATTTCCATGAGATAACATGTTTTGTTGCCTTCTGATTGTATAAGTTTTGGCCAGACTGTAGTTTATTTCAATTACTTACTGTACTTACTGGTTCGCACTTTCTAAAAATGTTTATTCCTCTGTGTGTGTGCGTGTGTGTGTATATGTATATGCATTTCTTTCTTTTTTTTTTTTTTTTTCTGTAGACCAGGCTGGCCTCGAACTCAGAAATCCGCCTGCCTCTGCCTCCCAAGTGCTGGGATTAAAGGCGTGAGCCACCACCGCCTGGCTATATGTGCATTTCTTTAAATTTTTTTTTTTTTGGTTCGAGACAAGATTTCTCTGTGTAGCCCTGGCTGTCCTGGAACTCACTCTGTAGACCAGGCTGGCCTTGAACTCAGAAATTTGCCTGCCTCTGTCTCCCAAGTGCTGGGACTAAAGGCATGCGCCACCACCGCCCAGTTAAAAATTTTTAAAAGTTTATTTATTGTGTTTTATGACTATGAGTACATGCCTGCACATGTATGTATACTATGAGTATGATGCTTGATGCCCACAACAGTCAGAGGAGAGCATTGGGTCCCTTGGAACTGGGGTTACAGATAGCTGTGAGCCAATAAATGGGTGTTGGGAATCGAACCCTGGTCCTCTGCAAGTGCTCTACCGACTGATCTCTCCGGCAGAGTGTACTTCTACTTTCAGAAAACTTGGTGAGTCTAGAGTCCTTGCGTACCCTACATTCTTACTCGTTATGCGGACAGAGCAAGGGGCTTCTGAACCATAGAAAACACCAGGATGGCATCATGACTGCAAAGCTTGCTGCCAACCCCAACCTACAGGTTGTAACTTGAACTCTACAGTTGCTGTACTTTACCTGATCACCTTGTCATAGACTTCTCTCCTTTCTTCTCTTTCCTCTTCTCTCCCTTCCTTGCCCACTTACATTAAAACACTCTTTTCAGATAGGGTGGTCTTCAATTCACAATCTTCCTGTCACGGCCTCCCGAGCTCTGATTTACAAGTGCCCACCACAATGTGTGTCAAGTGTCCCTTTTTAATGTTTTAATTGTAAAGCTGTTCTACCCCATGAAAGATAAAGATTCTCTTCCTCTTTAGACCTCTTAAAACACACACACACACACACACACACACACACACACACACACACACGGGCCACCACTGCCAGGCTGCTTTTTTCTTGATTTGAGTAATCACCTCAGGTCTTATTTGCTCAGTGGTTTATATAAACGCTCCATATTTGTTACCTGATCTCAGATCTTCTGTAGTGACCTTTAATTATTGCTCTGTCTAGGATTAGGGCTAATAAGGCTTCATTCTCAAGGTGTGACCTCAGGAGATTAGCAGATCAATTTGAACATCTTTCAGATTGGAAAGAATTACAGATTATCATATCCTGAGTTAAGTGTCTATTGTTGTGATAAACACATTGAGCAAAAGCAACTTGAGGGAGAAAAGCTCTATTTGGCTAAGCAACCACCATCTTGGAGAGTTCAAACATGCTCCCTTGCAAAATGACTACCCCAGGTGGGTTAACTATTTACCTCACCCCTCGTAGAAAGTCCTCATAGGACCTTCACCTGAGTCTCTGTCCACTCTCTATCACCTGGTATATACTACTTTGCCTTAATTGCATGGCCTGTTGAGGGGATGACATACCCACACCCCTGTAAGTAGGCCCTCACCTATGCTCTGTAAAGAAGCCTAATAAACTCACTGGCTCCCCAGAGTGAACTTTGGTGGAATGATGTCTTGATTTGTAGTCAGGACCTTAGGAAAAAGGATAGACATTGCTTACACCTCCCGCTGGGAAAGAATTTTAACAGCTTACCGTGTTATGGTCTATCATTAGGGAAAGCCAAGGGAGGTGGAGGCAAAAACTGAAGCAGAAGCCACAGACCATGGCTTCCTCAGCCTGTGTACTCACACCACCCAGGACCACCAAGTTAGCTGGCAACCCTCACATTGGTTGTCACTCAAGAAAATGCCACACAGACTTGTCTACAGGCTAATCTGATGGAGGTAAGAGGCCAAATCTTTTAAGTTCAGACTCCTTTTTAGAGAACCTGACCTACTTAAGTTTGAACTCAGTCAAACTAACAAGTGGTACCTAACATTAAGTTTCCAAGTTACCCCCCAACAAAACCCAAGCCTAGCTTCAATCTCCAGGTTACATCCCAACAAGACCAACATCTGCAGGTTATTTCCCCAACAAACCTTCACCCCCAGGTTATAAGCCCACCCCCCTCCTAACGACCACCAATGCAGAGGAGAGCAGAAATGAAGTTTATGATTGGACTCCCAGCAGCAGCCGATTATGCTAAAGGCCATAGTAGCTTTCCAATTAGTTGCTTTACCACTCACACCCACTCCCCCCCCAACTCCCATGCCTGGCTGTAGCCTTCTATAAAGTCTTGCCCCATAGATATTCAGGGCTCTCCACTGGTATATATACCTCAGTCCCTTGTCCCTGGGTAGAAACCAAACAGATAATACTCATCAGTCTTGGATTGGATTAAGAAATACCTAGGACACTGCTTAGTGGTGGGCAAGCCTTTAATCCCAGCATTCCAAAGCCTTCCTGGTCTATGATAGCTAGGGCCACACAGAGGAACTCTGGCTTGAAAACAAAACAAAACAGAAAAAGGAAAAAAAATTCCTTAGACATTAATGAGGCACATCCTTAGGTGTGCTCTTCAGTGAGACTTAACTAAAAAGGGAACACCCGTTGTGTATTCGGAAGGTACCATTCCATGAATTTCCAGATAGAGAAAGAAGAAAGGAAGGGACTGCTGAGTGCACACTGTTTCCTGGTCAGTGTCTTGGACCAAGCCACTTCCAATGTCATGTCTTTCTCCTCACGATGGACTGTATCCCTCAAAACTGTGAGCCACGATGGACTGCATCCCTCCACACTGTGAGCCATGATGGACTGTATCCCTCCAAACTGTGAGCCATGATGGACTGCATCCCTCCAAACTGTGAGCCAGAAGAATCTTCCCTCCCATAAATTGCTTTTTGTCAGCTTTTTGGTCTTAGAGATGAGAAAAATAGAGTCCTTGGAGTTGCGCTTCTGTTACTCAGACCTGCTCCACAAACCAGCTGCTTAGCTTGCCCAGGTCTTTCCCAGGGTCCCTTGCTTGAGAATCGCTCCATTGAGGCACTCCAGTGTCTGTCTTCAGTATTCCTTCATCTCAGAAGTCCCCCCTAAACCATATGCTGGTACTATTGTCTCTGCCCTCCTTAGCTCTTTCCTACTCTCAGCTCACTCTCTCAGTCTTTTTTTTTTTTAATTTTTAATATTTTTTTATTACTCACTCTCTCAGTCTTACACAGTGTGTCCCAGAGCAGCCCTCCTTGTTCCTCCCCCTAATGTTCTCCAAGCCCCCTGAGCTATCAGCTCTTCTCCTAACCCTTCACTCTTCTAGACACCCTCCACAGTCTTTCTCTACAAGCCAGAACCCCCCACCTTCTCATGGAACCAGACCCAGGGTGGGGTGTTCTTAGCCCTCAGAAGTGTGAGCATGGGGAAGAGGGCTGGACTCCCTGTTCCAGCCTCAACAGTCAGCGAGCTCGCTTCGGTGGGCATGGCAGTTCTTAGCGTAACTGAGCTTCAGCTTTCTCACCAGAAAGGAGTGGTTTATGTAGAAGCCCAGCTGCTCAGGTCATCTCAGTAAGACCCAAGTCCTTACCATGGCTTCTGCCCCTGCCTCACTGTGGGTCCCACAATACCTGCTATTTCCTAATTCTTTTACCTGTCCCCCACTCTCTGAGTTCCTACCCTACTGGTTTCCTTGGGCTCTCTGATCTAAGGGACTCTGCATTTATTCTCCCATCTGATATCTGATATGGTGTGTATATATATATATGACTTACATACATCCCAAATGCTTTCTTCTCTCCCAGTCCTCCCTCCCCTTTGCCTTTGAGAGGGCACCCCCACTCCCCAGCATAATTAAGCCTCTGCAGGAAGATTATATACATACTCTTCCACTGAGGCTAGACAAGGTAGCCCTCTGCTATGTATGTGCCAGGGGCCTTGAACCAGCCCTGTATGCTCTTTGATTGGTGGCTCAGTCTCTGGGAGCTCCCAGGGGTTCAGGTTAGTTGACACTGCTGGTGTCATCTCCTTGAGGGCCTTCAATCCTTCCCCTAACTCTTCCATAGGGGTCCCTGAACTCTGTCCAATGTCTGTGGTTATCTGCATCTATCTCAGTCAGCTGCTGGCTAGAGCCTCTCAGAGGGAGGCTATGCTAGGCTCCTGTCTCTGTGGCTGTCCCAGGTGGACCAGCTGGGGTTGGAATATTTTCTTTTTTCTTTTCTTTTGAGACAGGGTTTCTCTGAATAGCCCTGGCTGTCCTGGAACTCACTCTATAGACCAGGCTGGCCTCAAACCCAGAAATCTGCCTTCCTCTGCCTCCCAAGTGCTGGGATTAAAGGTGTGTGCCACCACTGCCCAGTTGGAATGAATACTTTCTTAATAGAGGTACTTTGGCTATTCTGTTACAGGAATCAAACCTTTGTTCCATGATCCCCTATCACAGAGATTTTCCAAACTATCCATTCTAAAATGATATCTCGCCCCCACCCCTAGCACCACCTTGCTAAAGCCAGAAAGGGTACGGGGAGCCTAGGGCCTCAGTTCCAAATCTAGTTGAAGAATTTTCACCTTCATTTTCATTGTAAAACGGGCTGGTGATAGGAACCACCTCTCTGCAATGCCATAAATGTTGTCAGTTTCATAAATGCTCATAAATGTTAGCTATCGGGCATAATAATAAATAGTTATATTAGTAATTTGAGCAAACTAAAAAGAAATTAAGTAATCTAACAGCTACAGCAGACTTACACCCATAGTTCTTCTAGAGTTTCTTGCTCTATCTCTCCAAATTCAGGGGAGGGCAGAAGATAGGAGGAGAAGGGTTCTTGACTTCTTCTCAGACTATGGACCCAAGGGTGGGAGGAGTGAAGCCAGGCTGCATCACACAGCGCTCTGGCCGCAGAAACGTCTTTAAAACACAAATCTTAGCCAGGTGTAGTGATGCACACCTTTAATCTTAGCACTTGGGAGGCAGAGGCAGGCAGATCTTTGTGGATTTGAGGTCCACTTGGTCTACAAAGCCAGTTCCAGGACAGCCAGGGCTACATAGAGAAACCCTGTCTCAAAAATAACAGAAGGGCTAGTGAGATGGCTCAGCAGTTAAGAGCAATGACTGCTCTTCCAGAAGTCCTGAGTTCAATTCCAGCAACCGTATGGTGGCTCATAACCGTCTGTAATGGAAATCCGATGTCCTCTTCTGGTGTGCCTGAAGACAGCAACAGTATACATGAAATAAATGAATAAAAAAATCTAAAAAACATTTTTTAAAGGTTAAAACAAAAAACAACAGAAAACCCCCAAACAAAAACAAAACCCACAAATCTTCTTGGTTGAGGGGCTTTTTTTTTTCAGCTTTTAATTACATTTCATTGTAATATAATTCACAAATTCCATCACCCTTGTGCCACTTGGCAGTCAACCACTGGCATTCTGCTACCACAGGCCGGTGGCCACCCTTTCTATTAAAGGAACCATACACTATGTAGCATTCTCCCTGCTGCCTCCATTTTTAGAGCTTTTTAGAGGTAAGCCTGAAAGGTGGCTATACATAAACAAACCCATAAAAGGACACAGTTTGAGACATTCTTTAAAAACGTTTTTTTAATAATTTACTTATTTTTATGTACATTAATGTTCTGCCTGCTTGTATGTCTATGAGAGGGGGTCAGATCCCCTGGAACTGGAATTACAGCCAGTTGTGAGCTGCCATGTAATTGCTGAGAACTGAACCTGGGTCCTTTGGAAGAGCAGCAAGTGCTCTTAACCACTGAGCCACTCGCCAGTCCCAATTTGAGGTATTCTAGCATTTCCCATTAAAACTATCACCACATAAAAATAATGAGCATTATTGTTCAACCCCCAAAAAGGTTTTCCTTTTTTCTTCTTTGATCCCTCTCTAGTATAGATTAGTCTGAGATTCTTTCCCCAGTGGTGTAGGAGTCACTTGGCATGTGTTCTTTTGTGCCTGGGTTCTTTCACTCTGCATTTTTTTTTTTTTTTAATTCTTCCATGCTATAGAGTCTCAGTTCCCCGTTTGTTCCCACTATCTGGAAGTAACACAATCTATTTGTTTATTGACATAGTAGTATCTTCCAGTTTCTGACTGTCATGGGAAGAGCCATCATAAATAGTTTTATACAAAATCTATTTGTGAATCTAAGTTTTCATTTATCTTGGGTAAACCTCTAGACTGGGAACTAGCTAGGCTACAGGCAGGCATATACATTTAACTTTAAAAGAAACTGTTTTCAAGGATGTCATAAATACTCTTTGTCTTTCTTTTTCTTTTTCTTTTTTTTTTTTTGGTTTTTCGAGACAGGGTTTCTCTGTGTAGCCTTGGCTGTCCTGGAACTCACTTTGTAGACTAGGCTGGCCTCGAACTCAGAAATCCACCTGCCTCTGCCTCCTGAGTGCTGGGATTAAAGGTGTGCGCCACCATGCCCGGCTAGGAGTTCACTCTTTGTCAATCTCTATGCCAGGAAGATAGAAACTGCTCATAAATGTTAGCTATCAAGCATAAAAGCAAGTGAAGATTACTTTAGTAATTTAAGCAAGTCCAAAATTAAGAATCAAATGTGAACTCAGTATTTATTAGCTAATTCAACAGCTGCAGGGAACTCATACTTCTGAGCCTCTGGGGTTCATCACCATCTCTGTAGGATTGTGGGTACTAGGGTAGAGGACAACTTTGTGGAGTTGATTCTCTTTTCACCTTTTTGTCAGCTTGGGGGGTGGGGTGGGATTGAAATCAAGTCATCAGGTTCACATTGAGCCATTACCCAGGATGTTTTACATTCTAATAGTCTCTTTAATTGACTAAGGTGTTACAGCAGTCTTGGTCTCCCTGGCCACTCTTGTACTTGCTGTCTCTTCTCCCTGCAGTGCCCCACCACTAGTTGTAGCAGGACCAGCTTCTTGCCCTACAGTGCCCCACCACTAGCTTTGGCATGACTGGCTTCTTTCTATTCATTACTCAGATGAATGTCATTTTCTAAAGAGATTGCTGCCAACTGAATTGTGGTCCTACCTCAGAATCATGCGTTGAACCTGTAACCCCCTATAGGTTAGTAACAATATTTGGAGATGACCCCTTTAAAGAAATTTAAGTTGTTTAAATTGTGAGGTTGGGTATGGTGGTGCACACCTTTTGATCCCAGCACTTGGGTGGCAGAGACAGGCAGATCCCTGAGTTTAAGACCAGCCAAAGCTAAGTAGAGAAACCCTGTCTCCAAACAAACAAACAAACAAACAAACCCCAACCAACCAACAAAACAAAAACAAATAGTGTGTAGCAGAAACTCTAGTTACTGTCTTTCAATATCAGCTAACAAAATACTGGGCACCTTCTAGGCATTGTACAAAGCAGGGTTCAAAATACTTTTAAAAACCACGCCTAGGGGCTGGAGATGTAGCTTTGTAAAGTGCCTGTCTAGCATGCACAAAACCCTTGGATTCCTAGCTCTGTACAAACAAATAGGGTGTATAAATTGGGTGTGATGGTGCCCGCCTTTAATCCCATTACTCAGGAGATGAAGGCAAGAGGAAAAGTTCAAGATCATTCTTAACTACACAGCCATTGTGCTCCCTCCCACTACAATGGGCAGCCGGGGTGAAGGGTATCAAAATCCAAGCCCAAAGCAGCTTATATCAGGCACTCAATTAGCCAGCCATCATATTTCACTTGGTCCTTTGCAACCTTGGAAGTGAGGACCACCCGGGTTTGGCAGAGAAGGATACTGAGGATTAAGTGCGGCTGAGATCATTGGGTCATTAGTGGGCGTGGAGATTAGCTTTCTAACCCTGGTCTCAGCTGTGAATCGATTACACCTAAGCCATTCCCCCAATCAGCATCAAGTGCCGAGTGCGGGCGTGGAGGTACGATGCAGGTCAAGTCCGGAAAGGCGTTTGCTGAGTGCAGACGCCTCGCGAAGGCCCTCAGTACAAATCGCGGGATTTTGGCGCGCTCTTTTTGTTGGCTGGGTGTTCTCGCCAGTGATTGGTTCCGGGCTGTCGCGGCGGCTGGGTCCACCTCGGCTGCAGAGAGGCGGCGCGGCTCTCCGCTGGCCTCCTGGGGGATGGGCCACCAGGAATCTCCGCTGACCAGAGCGGCGGCGGGAGGTGCAGCTTACATAAAGAGGTTACGTAAAGTGCTCAGCTGGCGTGAACTCGGGGACGGCCACGGGAACCTGGAAGCCGAGGCCTCCCCCGGGAGCGTTGCTGTCATCACAAGAGCAGCGTCGCGACCCGCTACACGCTTAGCCGGGCTCCCCGCCTCGCGCCCTACCGGGCTCTGCAGACAAGCCCGGCTCGGAACGGACCATCCTCCGGCGCGGGCTCCAAGGGGGAACCGGTTCGCCCGGAAGAGGAACAGCGCCGGCCAGGTAAGAGGGAGTGGAGGGAGGAAAGGAGGGCCGAAGCGGGTGCCCCGGCGCCCCACCGTAGTCCCGGGGGCGTCACCAGGGCCTCCGCCTGTCGTCCTCGGAAGCCGATCTTTTAGCCGGTTTCCCTTCGCCCGCTGTCCCCGAGGGTCTGGGTCGTCCCGCGGGGCTCGCCTGGGTTTGATTCACGGGACTGTTTACACCGGGAGAAGCCCGGGTAGGACGAGGGGAGGGGCCGTTGGGAGGGGGCTAAGCCCCAGGAAAGTTTAAGCCGGCCGTCTTCGACGGGGACGGTCCCTACGGCTTTATTTTTTTCCTGCTCTTGACGGATAAGTCGGTGGCGAGAGGGAACGGTTTGCGCTTCGGTTTCCGGTCCTCCCT
Source organism: Mus caroli (assembly GCF_978045245.1). Taxonomy (NCBI): domain Eukaryota; kingdom Metazoa; phylum Chordata; class Mammalia; order Rodentia; family Muridae; genus Mus; species Mus caroli. The sequence goes on along the minus strand of NW_028227257.1, from coordinate 50,169,790 downwards.
CGGTACTTCCCGGTGGTTCCGTCTTTCCCGCTTTCCTTTCCCTTCCCCCGTTCAATTCGAGACGGTGGCTCCTTCTTAAAGGGGCCGCGACCGGCGGCGGAGGTGGGACGCCGGACGCTCTTAAGTTCCTCATCTACCCTTCTCGGCCCGGTGGGTTTTAACTTCTCCCTCTCGCCCTTAGATCACCATCCAAGGTCCCGCTCCTCCACATCTCGGGGCTAGACGGAGGGATGAGGCAAGGGGGGCCCGGGCGGCGCCGTTGCTGCTCCCCCCGCCCCCCGCAGCCATGGAAACGGGGAAAGAGAACGGAGCCCGCAGAGGGACAAAAAGCCCGGAGCGGAAAAGGCGAAGCCCAGTCCAGCGGGTACTGTGCGAGAAGCTGAGGCCGGCGGCCCAGGCCATGGATCCGGCTGGGGCCGAGGTCCCGGGCGAGGCCTTCTTGGCCCGGCGACGGCCGGATGGCGGCGGCGGGGATGTTCCTGCACGGCCGCGCTACAGCCTCTTGGCGGAGATCGGGCGCGGCAGCTACGGCGTGGTTTATGAGGCTGTGGCTGGGCGCAGTGGGGCCAGGGTGGCAGTCAAGAAGATCCGCTGCGACGCTCCCGAGAACGTGGAGTTGGCACTAGCAGAATTCTGGGCCCTCACCAGTCTCAAGCGGCGGCACCAGAATATCGTGCAGTTTGAGGAGTGCGTCCTACAGCGCAACGGGTTAGCCCAGCGCATGAGTCACGGCAACAAGAACTCACAGCTTTACCTGCGCCTGGTGGAGACCTCGCTCAAAGGTAGACTACAGCAGGCAGTCCTGCCCTCTCCTGGACCCCCTTGTTCTCAGAACCGCTCAGTTCTAATAACTGTCTCTGGCTCGCTAAGGTCCCTTGACCCGGCTTTGGGACCTCCTTTCTTTGAATGCTAGGAAATCAGTCTGTTCAACCCCAGCCGTTAGCTGGCATTCCCTAACAATCTCACCAAGTGCTGACCTTGATCTTTTTAAGTACTCACTCAGTAAGTGTGAGCCATAATGACAAGCCTAGCATTTTTACAGATGGATGAAGACTAGTCCTGGTGGGATTCGAAGTACTTGGTAGAACTCCAGAAGCCCCCTCATGCCTCTTTCTCTTCAGAACATAGAGGGAAAAAAAGTAGCAGACCCACCCATGCCATCCTCCTTTCTTGATTTCTGGTTTCTTCCAACTCTTGTTCCCAAACCTTGTCTTTCAATGTGAGCGCAGAGCAGACAATCATTCAGTTGGTTCTTGGCTTAGTCCCTGAGGCACCGCAGGCTAATAACTCACACACCCAGTAATAACCCCCACGGGTGGGCCCAGAGCTGTGGCATAACAAAACAGGTTACAGCTTTCCCTGCCCTGTACATTCTCAGTTGTTTTCATAACCCCTGGGGCTGTCTGAGCAGTGATTGTTGCAGAACCATGGGGCTCCAGGAGGCCAAACACCTTGCCTTCCTGTGTAAACTAGAGAAGAGGCAGTGGGCTGCAAGTGTCTTGAGTTCCTGGGGCAGGGGGTGGGGCGAGGGAAATTGGATGGTCCCAATCCCAGCTGTATAATCTGAGCTACAATTTGGATAATATCTGTAAAGTAAGCTTCTGCTCTATAAATGGAACGCAGCCTGGTGGGCACAAACACAGCTTGATTACGGTTAATCAGCTTGAAAGAGTGGGACTCCGGGCTCCAAATTCCTGTGTCCTTGAAGTATTTGTAAGCCAGCATGGCCCTCACAGATCTTTGCAGATATATTGCTGCCTTCCTTCCCTATCTTAAGTTGAACTTAGCAGACTGGGTGGGATTTAGGGCTAGATTTCCTAAAGTCTTTTTGGAGCACCTGTCAGATTTTATTGTAAGTTCCCAGGAGAACTCCTTGCAGAGTTTTAAAGTCATTGGATTGGATAGTGTGATGGAATTCTCTGGGGCCGTTTCCCATCCTGCTTGTCCATTCTCAAAAGGTCATCATTTTCAGGAGGGTGGATCCTTGAAGATTTCCTAGGTAGCGCCTTCTACTTTGCCTTCAGTCTCGTCAGTTACTTTCTTAGTTCTTTTACACACCGATTACTTGAGTACAAATGAATGAAACATGCTTAGGGAATGTTTGGTTGATATTTCAATAACTGCCTTGGGCTGCATGAATTTGCATTGCCAAACAGTATCTTCTAACCTCAGTTCATTGATGTTGCCAGCTTGAAACTCGAACTTAAGCTAGCAGTCCTTGTTAATTCTTCCAGTATACAAATACTTTAAAACTTTCTTCACAGACAGCATTTTAAAAAGAATTTTACAGTAAATAGTGGCAGAATAGTAAGTGTTTAACACCCTGGAGTTTGGGACTTACATGCAGTCGTTGCTTGTTCTGAGCTGATACATGGCAAGTTGACAACCCACAGGGAGTATGTGTGCCTTTATCCTACGATGGGGATCTCTGCCATGAGGTTGTACATGCTGGGAAAGTTGGTAATCTATAAGGAATCCACTGCCTCATTACGTTCAGACTACTTTCTGAATTTCTTCCATCTTCATCTTCTTAGAGATTTGGGTTCTTATTGTAGTTTCCCAAACTTTGACTATGGAACACATTTCCTGTGTGGCCGGAATAGTAGGTTGAAAGCTATCCTAGTTTTTTCATCCCCCCCCCCCCTTTGTGTGCTAAAACTAGAGAATTTTTTCCCCTGTGGGACACATACTTAATATTCTCTGTTTTAATTCGGAGTCTTAATATGTATTGTCTCTACTCTAGAAAATGACAGTTAAGCTTACATGTCATACGTCTGCGTAGTGGATAATACATACATAGCTTGCTAGCATTAAAGTGGAAACCAGACTCAAATTTCTCCAGGGTACGTTTTCTTGACTTAAGTATCCAAGTCTTGATCAGGCCCTGAGTTTATAGCATGCTATTGATGTCCAGTGATACCAAAGCTTTCCTTAACCCCAAAGTCCTTTGCAGCCATACTCTGCCTGTTCCTTGTAATTCAGAATGAGTTACTGCATGCCTCTGGTAGTATTGGAAGGGGAAAAAAGGAAACAAGACACGTTATGGCTATTGAAAAGTTTAAAGGCATAAATAGTGATTAGGGTCACTGTCCAGGGTGACAGGTTAGCTCATTACCAGGGTTGGAGAGAGATTTAAGAGAAGAGAATGGTTAGCAAAGAAGGTGATCTTGAGAGGACAGTGCCTGACGATGGTTACCTCCTCCTCACCTCAGCTGCTAGTGACTATGCAGAAAGCAGCTTTAGGGTTTACTGAAATAACTTGATATACAAACAAGTATCCGATACATTTTTGTTGATCTGAAGCACTTTTTATTTCTAAACCATCATCACCCAAGTCCCTTTGCATCCTCTGTCATCACTTGCATTTAGCAGTCTCTTTTTTTCCAAAATACATTTTAAAAAAGAACACAAAACTATGTTCTTGGTCTTATCCCAGTCCATTAGCATCTGTGCATCAAATTCATCTTTTCTGTCCTCAGAAGTCCAGTGTGGTCCTCTCTTTCTCTTTTTATTTTTTTTAATTTTTTTGGTTTTTTTTGAGACCGGGTTTCTCTGTGTAGCCTTGGCTGTCCTAGAACTCACTCTGTAGACCAGGCTGGCCTCGAACTCAGAAATCAGCCTGCCTCTGCCTCCCGAGTGCTGGGATTAAAGTTGTGTGCCACCATGCTTGGCTGGTCCTGTCTCATAACAAGTGTTCTTGTGGGGCCAATATCATGGGGGATAGGGTCTCACGTAGTTCAGGCTATTATGTAGTCCAAGATGACTTTGAACTAAGGATTCTCTGCCTTGAGAACTGGGGCTAAAGTTATGCACTATCTATCATGCTTGGTTTATGTGCTGTTGAGAATTAAACCTAGGGCTCTGTATGTGCTAGGCAAACACTTTCCCAACAGGGTTCTGTCTCCAGCCCTTAGCCTGTATTTCACAAAGAGAGAAATAGGAGCTCTGGAAGGAGGACAGGACTTGCCCCAAATGAAATACTGGCACAACACTAACTAGCTCTAGGGCTTAAAACAAAGCCTACAAATTAGCTTGATGTCTTCAACTTGAAGTCCTTCAAGGGAAAGGGGAATTAAGGTATCAACAGTTGCTTTTGCCACCTTGTTTTCCATCCCTAAAAGCCTCTGTCCTGAATGTACCTAAGACAAAGTCTAAGGTCATTACCACTTAGAAAATAGCAAGCACTCAGAAATTTGTTGCCCTAGTCTAAATCCTTCTGACAAAAAGATTGACCTTTATGTACCCCAAACACATGAATTCTGGGTTAGCTCTCATAAAGCTAGAAATGTGGAAAAGCTGGGAAACGGGCTTAACTTGGTGGTGAGCCCTGATGTTACTCATGGGCTTGACCTGGGCTTTGGGGCAGCACTCTTACTTGCATACCCAAGCTGCTATGAGTCAGCACATGCCTGTGCTGCTGTGAGCCAGGATGCTACTTAAGAGGCTTTGCAGGCTTTCCTTCCTAAGAGGGGACACCTAAGTGATTATGCTGCAAGGTCGCAAGTGGTGGCATCCTATTAAACAGGTTCTGGCTGAGAGTTTCCTTAGTGGCCTAGGAAAGCAGGCAAAAGTAGCTGACACAAGGGAGCCTGAAACTAGAAGGGACTTAACTGCAGACTCCTGGCTACGGAGTGCCTAAGGAAACCTAAGGGGCTCTGAGCAGGGCAGTCATCTTTTACCCAGGCTTCCCCAAAGCAACTCTGAATTCTTTACTACTGAGGCTTGGGCCTCACAAAGCACATTTAAGTTAATCAAAATCCTGTACCATAAAAAGGAATCTGTATTTTCTATAGTTGGATAATCCAGCACTAGGGACTTGAAGCTTAAATTGTTTGGTGTATGCAAGAGCCTGCATCTAAGGAACTTGTGTAGCAGGGGAAATAGAATATCCAAGAGTAAAGTTGCTGCTAGCACCTTGAAGCAATAGAGCTTTGAGTGAAGACTTCTCAAGGCCCGACCCTCCATTTAGGCAGAATTGGATGATCTCTGACTATCTTGAAGTAGATAAAGTGGCACTGGGGACCTTCAGAATCAATGGGAAACAATAAAACAATGATTTAGAGTCCAAAGGTTTTATTCCTAATTTGTATGAAGCTAGTTGTGGTGGCTCCCACCTGTAAGCCCATCTTTTTAAGGGTGAGGCAAGAAGATTGCTTTGAGTACAGAGTCAGCCAAGAATACAGTGAGTCCTCAGCCAGACTGAGACCCTGTCTCAGAAACAACACCTTGATGATATGTGTCTATTGTAAAGGCTTCATACCATAGCTCATTCGGCCTTCATGGCCATCTTTTGAAATGGATACTATGAGTGTCTTCTGAAAGTTAGACATCCAAAACTGTTGAAGTTGCAGAATGTAAAATAGCTAAACATAACCCAGCCAGGATTCTGACTTGTCTTTAAACTGCCTAGGGTGTATGTTAAGTACAAGGCTTCAAGGTTAGAGTTGTGGTTTGTTGTTTGGTTTGGTTTGAGTTTTTGCTTGTAAAATATATGTAATTATATGTTACTAATAGAGTGTCATACTACTACATCAGTCATGCATCCTGATTGCTGCTGTTTGTTTCCTTATGCTTTACCAGTGCTCATTGCACTGCTTTCTTTGGTGCCATCCTGCATAGCAGCCAGAGAGGCAGTTCCTGCTTCTGATCTGTCCTTGGATGCCTTGGGGCAGTTGTACACTCTTTGCTACTGGGTGTTTTCCTTCTATGTGTAGGGATTTTAGGGACTAGCCCCAGGAGATAGAAGCCACCCTGTCTTAATTGAGAACATTGGTTAATTGGGGTTGCAATGGGGAAGGCTTTTTATAGTGTAAACTCTCAGGGAGATCTTAACTTCCCCAGTAGAGTATCAGTTCACCTTGGATTTGCCCTCCAGCCCTATCCTTAGGGCAGGAATCCTCCTGAGTGACTCAAATTCTCATCCTTATTTAGTTGAATCCTGTTGAGTAGCTTTCACAAAGCACATTTAAGTTAATCAAAATCCTGTACCATAAAAAGGAATCTGTATTTTCTATAGTTGGATAATCCAGCACTAGGGACTTGAAGCTTAAATTGTTTGGTGTATGCAAGAGCCTGCATCTAAGGAACTTGTGTAGCAGGGGAAATAGAATATCCAAGAGTAAAGTTGCTGCTAGCACCTTGAAGCAATAGAGCTTTGAGTGAAGACTTCTGAGTCTTTCGTCGTTCCCACCCACCCCCCACCTCCCGCCCAATTAGCTTCAAGATTACAGACAAATAGTTTTGTTTTGTTTTGGGCTTCAGTCTTCTCACCTGAAACTGGGGTGTAATTGTCAGGATTAAGGGTACAGTTGTCAGGATTACAGTTTGGGGCAGAGACAGTTAGGAAGAATGCTTTTAATTCTTTGATTGATTATCATAGGAGATTAGTTCCTAAATTCTGATAGAAACCTTCAAGTCCTTGACCCTGTCCGCTCTAGCTTGACTACCCTTGACTGTCTACACTGTGCTACAGAACCTTCTAATGACTTCTCAGGTGCTCATCTGTCTTCCCTGGCTCAGCCTCCAGAGGGAACGTTCTTATCCAGTGACCAAGACATGCCCTTGATGTTAACCTATGCTGATCTAACTTCAGCTGTCACAGCCCAAAAAAATGTGGTGTAGATGGAGCAATATACCTTTCTTTTTTGTTCTAAATTTTATCTTTTGCTCAACATGTAACATATTCTGTAACCTGTATAGTTATTGAAATCAATTATGATTATTGAAATCAATGATCTCCAAGCTGAGTGTGGTGGCACACCTGCAATTCCAGTACTGGGGATAGCCTGGGATACATATTAAGACTGTCTTAAAAACCAAAAAAAAAATGAGGGGTTGGAGAGAAAGTGCAGAGGTTAAGAGGATTTCTCATTCTTCCAGAGGACCTTAGTTTGGTTCTAACATCTGTGTTAGGTGGCTTACTGCTGCCTGTAACTCCAGCTCCAGGGGATCTGATGCCCTTTTCTGGAGTCACCCTCACCCCCCCAACCTCCAGTTTATTTTGAAGGACCTTGTTTTGGGTGGTGTTAAGGATATTAGTAATGGTCAGTAGATAATTCTCCAAAAAGTATCTTTATGCTCTGTATAATACTAAGTTCTCATATTTAATGTCTAAGAATGCTGGATTTTCCCAAGGTTCCCATTACCTTCTGTTTGTGCCAAAGAGCTAACAATCTGTTAGAACAAAGGTTGGGAGTGGGGTCTGTGGTCACTTGACTGCTTCCTTCTCTGTGCTCCTCCTGGTTTCTTCACTGTTTTGGCTTCTCCCTTGGACTTGGGCAGGAGTTGGCTTGAAGGAAGGACTGGAATCCTAACTAACATCTCTTCTGTGCTCTGGGTGGGCAGCTGGGACTCAGATTCTTCCCTTGAAGGAAGCCCTACCCTTGCCTGCTTAGAGAAGTCATTCTGCAGTGTTCCATGTTTGCTCAGTGATGTTGATGGGCTCTGAGCCTGCTGCTTCTGTTGGCATGTGTCCTGGGGCTCCTCTTGCATCTTTAGAGTCTCTCTGCCCCTTCTGACTCTCTGCCCCTTCTGTAGACATTTGCTTTTTACCTGACTCTTCTTTCCAGTTCTTACAACCTAGATCTGTGTTATAGTTCCTTTGGCCAACTTGTTTTCTTTTATTCCTCTTAGTTACCATAGCTACCAGTTTTGTGTATAAAATAATAATTTCCCTATTCATATCTCAGATTAGAAGTTTCATTGCTATGTAATGTGGTCTTTGTAGAAGGAATTTGATGGCATTCCTCCCTGGCTGTACTGTTTTGGAACTTTTCTTGCTGTCCCTTTTCTGTTTGTTTCTAGGTGGGGCCTCAGGTTGTGGCTTCATTTTTCAGTTTTTTTGTTTTGTTTTGTTTTAGGTAGATTTAGCCTGCTTGCTAGCAACGAAAAAGAGGATTCTATCTAGAGCAGGGAGTGGGGGTTGAGGGAACAGTTCAACACTGATTTTAAGAAGAAGCCATCTGCCCAGAATTGGTTCTGTTTGTATTACTTTGTGAGTAATATAAACAAATCAATTGTACAATTACAAGGGAAGGTATGTCTCTGGTTAAAACCAAAAACATTTGCCATGTCTCTTCCTGCCTCTCTGGCATTGGTAGATTTTGTTTGTACATTAGTGATTTAAGGGCCAGTGGGGAAGCAGAGATTCATTTGGCTTATTGTATCACTGTAGTATGATATTTAGTAAATGGCTAGGAAAAAGAGCCTCCTTCTGGAGGCTGAGGAAGTGCTAGCTAGCCTTTTCTTTTGGAACATAGTATACTCTGAGCCAAGGGACCTGTTTTTAGGTCTTGATTCACTTAACAAATAGCCAGTCAATGTATAGTTTGTCTTCCTTTTTTCCTTCCTTCCATTTTTGTTTTGTTTTGTTTTATTTTGCTTTGTTTTGTTTTTAGATAAGGCCTCAACTATGTAGCCCTGGCTGTCCTAGAACTTACTATGTAGAGCAGGTGGGCCTCAAACTCCTAGAGAGCTACCTGCCTCTGCCTCCCAATTATCAGAATTAAAGGCACGTGCCTGCACACATAGTATCGATCTTTCTATTGTCAAAACTAGACATTTGCCTACTTGGACCTAGCTTATAGGGCACTTGTCATCCAGTAGCTCACACATAGCTCTGTTCCTTCAGTTATTATGAGGCGTGGTGGGGTTGATCTGACATGGAAAAGGTTACCAGCTTACCTGGTTTTGAGTTTGTATAACCCAATTCTGCCTTATGCATCTACTTCAGATTTCACTGTCCATCAGGTTAAATTTTCCCAACTGCATCTCCCATTTCCTTACACCTCCTGGTCTACTTGTCCTGTGTCCCATTATCTTTTTCATCTCAGCCTAAGAGTTCTTGCATGTGTATGCCAATCTTCTATAGAAGTTGACCTTATTACCATCATTCCATTTAAGATAATTGCTGTCATAGGTACCTGTTAAACCAAGGTTCATAGAGCTGGGGGTGTAATGCAGACTGAGCTTGGAGTAGGCATATGGTGAACAAGCAGAAGATATGGATGGAGGGGAGTGTGCCTCTGAAATAAAATTGTCATTTTGTTCATGTTAATAAAAATGCTTAAGTGCATCAGGAAAGAAGAGCAAGAACATACATGCCTTGAATGGATTAGGAATCATGGAAGCTAGAGCGATAGCTGAATGGTAATAGTAGAACCAGCACGCACTCTACAAAGCTTTTGTTTGCTTTTTGTTCTCAGCCTTACAGAGAATGGATAGAATCATACACCAGTTCAAAAAATAGAAATACACAAGAAGGCCTCAAAGTCAACTAGATGGCAGCAAGTGTAGAGTCTTAAATTCAAACCCCAGGTGCTTGACACCAGCCCGAATGCCTCTGCCATACGTTGACTTGGTCTGTATGGGTAGAAGTGGACTGCGGGCATAGACTTTGCTTGGTGCCAGTTGTGTAGATCCTCATGGCACAGTTATTTTGTCGCCGTCTTCTTTCTTTGAGATAGTATCTGAATATCCACTCAAGCTCTTTCCTGTCCTTTGGTTTAGGAGAAAGGATCCTGGGCTATGCTGAGGAGCCCTGCTATCTCTGGTTTGTCATGGAGTACTGTGAAGGTGGAGACCTCAATCAGTATGTCCTGTCCCGGAGACCTGACCCAGCCACCAACAAAAGTTTCATGCTACAGCTTACAAGCGCCATTGCCTTCCTGCATAAAAACCACATCGTGCACAGGGACCTAAAGCCAGACAACATCCTGATCACAGAGCGCTCTGGCACCCCCATCCTCAAGGTGGCAGACTTTGGACTGAGCAAGGTCTGTGCAGGGCTGGCACCTCGAGGCAAAGAGGGCAATCAAGATAACAAAAATGTGAATGTGAATAAATACTGGCTGTCCTCAGCTTGTGGCTCAGACTTCTACATGGCTCCCGAAGTCTGGGAGGGACACTATACAGCCAAGGCGGACATCTTTGCTCTGGGCATTATCATCTGGGCAATGATAGAAAGAATTACGTTTATTGACTCTGAAACCAAGAAGGAGCTCCTGGGGACCTACATTAAGCAAGGGACTGAGATCGTCCCTGTTGGTGAGGCGCTGCTAGAAAACCCAAAGATGGAGTTGCATATCCCCCAGAAACGTAGGACTTCCATGTCTGAGGGGGTCAAGCAGCTCTTGAAAGACATGTTAGCTGCTAACCCACAGGACCGACCTGATGCTTTTGAACTTGAAACCCGAATGGACCAGGTCACATGTGCTGCTTAAACTCCAGGGCTGAACGGCTTGGGTGTTTTTAAACTAGGTGAGTGCTTTTTGTTATTGTACTTACACACTCCCTGGGCTGGACTCTGGAGTTGTAGAGAAAATTCAGGGCCAGGAAGTAAGTCTTGTTGACACAGACTGGCTCTGAAGTCTTGGCAAGTAGAGATAGGTCGGATTATTTGAGTAAAAATAAGAAATGTAGAGAAGTGTTTTAAGAGGAAACTATATGAGGCTGAATCTTTCAAGTTCTTCAGAAACTGTTTCTTATTATCAATTAATTCTTGATATAAAATGGTGCTGAAAGGAATACAGTTTTCAGAGAAAGCACTTTGTCCCAACTGTGCTTGCTGTTCATGGATCCAGTTCTGTTCACATGGGACCTGATACTGGAGGAAAGTAGGACGTGTGGAGACTAGACCAGTTTGTCTTAGTGTGGAATACAGATAACATAGAGAACATGGACCAGCTAGGATGAAGAACAGATAAAGTAACCAGAGATGTTTGACTTTTCTTTTTTTTAACTTTCCCTTTTTTAAATATTTATTAATTTATTTTATGTATATGAGTACACTGTAGCTGTCTCCAGATGCACCAGAAGAGGGTATCAGATCCCATTACAGATGGTTGTGAGCCACCATGTGGTTGCCAGGAACTGAACTCAGGACCTCTGGAAGAGTAGTCAGTGCTCTTAACCACTGAGCCATCTCTCCAGACCCTGTTTGACTTTTCTGTTCAAAGGAGTTAGACTGTACCAAAGTCTGAGGTGTGGTGGACAAGGCAGGACATTACAAATTGACCGTATATGCTAGGTATCTTTACACATATTATAAGTGTTTTATATCATATCTCATAAATTAAGGACAAGCATATCTTAACCAATCTATCTGTCCCCTTTTCCTGGATTATCAAGATGACAGGGTAGAAATAAGCTGTACCTCTTGGTCTGATGTCTCTGTTTGGGTAGCTCTGGTGTTACTGTCATAGGAATGGACTATCTGGCACAGGACTCGGCTTCCTCTGATCCTCTGCAAAGCTGACTTGTGCTTAGCTGAGCGGCTTGCGTCTGTCCTGTTCTCAGTAGGCGTGGCTGGCTAGTTCCCTGACTGTATTTCTAACTGTAGCTTTCCATTTCCATCCTAGCCTTTGCATTTCTGAAAGACCTCTTGGAATTCAATTTTTCCTTACATAAGAGAAAGGTTGCCATTGGGAAAAGGACCTGAATTATGGGATTGTCTCAATTGAGATCTGGACCCCTATTTTGTTCAGCACATGAGATGTGTGCTTGTTTACAGGACAAAGTTGCAGCTAAAGAAAACAAGAAGTATTAGTTAGGCGTTTTGTAAGCTAGAAGAGGGTGATGGTCCCCTGAAGTTGGAATTCCAGGTTGTGTGAGCCACTTAATTTAGGTGTTAGACCCCAAACTCGGGTCTTCCGGAAGGGCAGCGAGCCACTTAACCTCCGAGCTCTCTCTAGCCTCAAGAAATAACTTCATCTAAAAGAAATAGATGACCTTGAGAGGAGGGGACTGGGTTTTGGGTATGTGTCCCAAGCTCTCCTGTCCGTTCATTCTGTGGTTCCGCAGCTGGTTGGTGCTGGGCTTATGGTGCCAGTTTGGCTGGCCTGTTTTGCCCTGTCCTGGCTGAGCACTGAATTGTGGGATGGGCCCCAGCTGTGTAACTGGTGCCTCAGGCTTCAGTTCTGTTGTCAGCTGAGCCGTAGCTGCTGCTTAGTTTTGAGAATCAGGCTAGAGTTGGAAGGGGTTGTGGGTCCCCATTCTGCCTACTTCAGGACACACGGCTGCTCAGGAGGTGAAACTTGGGGAGTTTGATTATTAGTTAAGGTGTTTTGTAAGCCAGAAGAGGGTGAAGGTCCCCTGATGCTGGAATTACAGGCTGTGAGCCACCTGATTTAGCTGTTAGAACCCAAACTCAGGTCCTCTGGAAGAGCAGCGAGCCACTTTACTGAGCTCTCTCCAACCCCAAGAAACAAGGTTTTTTAAAATGTTTTCTTCGGATGAATGAATGAATAACAATATACCAGTTTTTGTCATAAGTAATTAAATTTTATGAAAATATCTATTTCTAAAAACTAAGGATGGCTAGCAATGTTTTTGCAAACCTGTTTAATTCTTGCCTTAATAATCTCATTGGGTTCTGCATTGTAATATGATAGACAGCTCATCGTGTACTTCTGGCTTCCAGACCCCATTGGGACAGTGAAAAGGGCAAATAGTGTCTTGTTATCATGAAAAGCGTAGCTTTCTAAGTCTCAGACAGCAGGTAGAGAAGCAGCAATGCTGATGGCTCTGTGAGGAACTGTGTTGCGGAAGGATCTGAGAAGCATGTGCTAGTTATAGTTAGAATCCTACACAGAGAAGGATATATTTGAGGATTTTCCCAAATTAAGGGATAGAACTTGAATATGCTGGATTCTAGGTAACTTGCTGTTAGACGTGTCATTGCTGGGGATGTTAAGCATGCCTAGCCCCAGTCCAACATGAACAATCCGATCACATAACAGTTGGGTGTGTGCCCAAAGAGCAGTTGTTCTTGCAGAGGTGAGAAGAGGGAGAAAGGGAGAATTCCTATGTTGAGATAATTGGCTACAGTGTAGGATTTGCATCTTATTTCTGTGTTTTATTGGCTATGTGATAATCAGGCTGGTTATTTCACCACTCTGGGCTTTGATTTTATTACTCACAAAATGGATTTAACCATGTATATTTTATAGGGGTTGTGAAGTGCCCCAAACAAATTGTTTTAGTGAAGCAGTAGGTTTTAGTTGTGTACTTATGGAGATGGAAGCATATTGATGCATAGCAGCCTTACGTTGGAAGGTTTGCCTTTAAAAACAAAGCCAACTTGTCCAGTTGATTGCTTTAGAAAGGCATATCTGCATTTAACAATTGCTCAATACAGCCGACCTAATGAATACTATCAGCCGCAATCCTTATCCAGTCCAACTGATGGTCCTGTGCCATAGCTCATGCTTTACCAGGAGGGTACTGTGATAAGAGTGAGGGCCTCTGCCTTAATAGCCAAGCCTGAGGTCCAGCATACACATTTCTATCAGTGGGACCTTTTGAAGTCAAGCTCTTGGGTGATGTATTAGGAATGGGCAGCTAACAGCCTGTTGAAGGAAATCAAATGTTAATGTGACTTGAAGTGTCTGTGGAGAGGTGGGGTCATAGAATAGAGTCTTACTCCATATGAAGTCTTAGTAGTTATCTAATATCAAAGAACTAGACCTGGTTGTTGTTGATGAAGATCATAGAGCTAATAGTGTATAGTTTAGACTGTAAGTTTAAGAAATCCTCATAATTGAATTCAGTGAATAATTTAGCATGGACCAGCCTGAATTTTGCTGTCCTAGCTCGAAGCATTTTGGAGTGTAGGCAGGGGCTAGAGAACTTGGTAGGTTTCCCATGGGACATAGTTTCTTCAATGAGATTTAGTGTCCTGGTTCAAGCAGTGTCTCAAGGAAAGGTATGGTGGCTAAAGGGCCAAGGCCTTTGGTTTCTGTCTCAGAAGTTGTTTTTAGCTTTAGTCTGTGTAGCATTGAATTGGCCACAATGCACATCCCCCTTCAGGTGTGTGGGCTTGAAGGAGGGACTTGACACTCTGTGGCCTGAGGTAGACTGCTGCACCTATGAATGAGGCTTTTATTTCAGTAGAATGATCACTTGGCTACAGGGGATCCATTGACTAGTGACTTAAGGTTTCCATTGCTATGCAGGCACCATGACCAAGGCAGCTCTTACAAAGGCAAACATTTGGGGCTGGCTTTAGATTCAGAGGCTTAGTCCTGTATCATAGCAGGAAGCATGGCAACATACAGGCAGACAGGTTGCTGGAGAAGGAACTGAGAGTTCTTCATCCAAAGGAAGCTAAGAGCAGAATGTCTTCCAGGCATTTAGGAGAGTTTCAAAGCCCACCTCCCGCAGCGACATTCTTCCTCCAACAAGGCCACACCTCCTAGTAGAGCCACTCTATAGCCAAGCTTTCAGACACTTGAGTCACAAACCTATTCAAACTATGATGGTTAGCAGATGTTTTGTTTTTGGCAGACTTGTCTTCTCTGTCTTAATCTCCTTTGAGTCCCTGTCTATATAGATTGTGTCAGGGCTGTGTCCCCAGTATTTCACAGAGCTATATACCAAGAGAGAACTTTGGGGGGAGATGCCATGTTTGGTTCTCTCTTGTTCCAGGAAATAGAAACTTTGCTTTTGACTGTGATGACTTTGGCTAAGGTACCAGTGTACACATGTCCCCTGGGGCCTTGTCTTTCTAGGTGTTTTGGAGTTGTCCTCCACAGATGAGGAAGGCTGATAGCAGGTCCAGGCAGCTTCCTGGGGGATCCTGTTGTCACCTCTTGTGGCTCCTGCTCTCAGACAGCAGGAAACCAAAGTGTTATTTGTGTTAACAGTTGTGTACCCACCCAGGGGTCCTCTGTTATGCTAGCATCTGGAAGGAGCAGGCCTACCCTGGGGCTGTTGGTAGCAAGGCCCAGATGCTGCTCATAGGGCTTTCTCTAGCATCCTTGACTCCACCCAGCAGAGATTTCATCCCTTCCGAAAATCTCGGGCCTCTGATGATAATCATTCAGCTGCCAGCAAAGCTGTCTGAATGTTTGGTTTTCTTCCAACTTGAATCTCTTGGGACCTTGGGGACATGAAGATATTCCCAGTGACCTAAGGAATAGAATCATGCTATCAGAGAAGCCTGTTTGAGGGGCCTGTGAGTTGGGGCCCATGGCCCTGTCTCTTTATTTCTAGCCCTGAGTGAACTTATTCAGGGATAAGTTGTCATGTGCTTTCTGCTCTACATCATCTATCTAGTTAGGCTATTTGTCCTCATTCTGTACATGAGAGAGCCATGGTTCACTGAGAGTCAGAAAGGTTCCATCCTTCCATTCTGCCTTCTGCAGTCTCTTGAAAACCACACCTGTGTGGGTTCATGCTTTGAAGCAGGTAATGGATTCTTTTCCAGAAAAAAACTACACTGATTGCCCTCCATATAATATACAGTTCCTGTGGGCGTCCTCCATAGCAACAGCTGCTCTTGGCTGTGTATACCACAACAGGACCACCAGCCCAGCCACTGCTTTAGGTAACATCAGCCTGTGTACAGATGGATTCCTTTTGAGTTACTCTGACACTGCTCTAGACATTGGCAAGGAAGGCAGTCTAGAACAGACACCCATAGAAGTGTCTTCATTGGAGCAGTGCAGTACCAGCTTGCAAAGAGGAGAAGCTGCCATAACATCCTGTCTGAGACCCATTCTCAAGAATTATCCAGAAGTTTCAGGTAGACAAGAACCCAGAACAGAACAGCAGGGTTGCTGTAATTCTCAGGGACAGCTCTCTTAATTCAAGTCCTGACTAAAGCTGCGATGTCCTCAAGAATGTCTGCTCTGATGGTTGGGGCTGCCTGCAACCCCGTGTTGAAAAATTCTGGGGCCAAGGCAAGCAGGCGGTGCAGTCCATTGGTGACATTGGTTATTTAGATGCTATTGCTGTCTCCTGAGAGCTTGCAGGTTAGTTATAGGTAATGACTCAGTGGATGGCAGGGAAGTCTGTGTGGAGGAGTGGTTAGGACTGGTTCTTGAGGGACTTCAGAATAACTTGTCATAGTTGAGATTCGAGGAGACCACTTGGGCATGTGCTGAGGAGGCTACTCAGGACTACTCAGTTGAGAAGGGAAAGGTGCCATTCCCAAGTGCTGATCCAGGCCTGGGGAGAGTACCCAAGATTGTGTCTTGACAAAGTAAGGAAGAACAGACAAGTTGTCAGCCCCTTTTCATCTCAACTAATACTTCATACTAAAAAGTAGGAAAAAAAAATAGATTTCTTTCAGCATTTCTAGAGCTCAGAGGCATGGCAGGTCTTAAAAATGCCAACCAAGTTTAAAATAAATCAATACTATAAAACACTGCAGTGAATTTCCCAACTTTAAAGGAATTTCACTTTCAGTAAGAGCTACCAAGGGAAAGCTGTAACTCAGCCTGCAACATAAACAGGTCAGAGAGAATTCTGTATTTTGTTTCTTTGTTAAAGAAAATGATGCCCAGGGACTTGGGAAGACTGTGTTAGAGCTACCCTGGCACCCGTAAGGTATAGTAAGGAAGATAGAAATGCTTGTTTTCCAGCTACAAAACTAATCTTGATTTGAAGCTGAGGGAAGGAAGGAGTCTTATGAATGATGGTTTGAATTTTTTTTTTCTGGACTCAGAAGCATGGTCCTAGAGCAGTGATGGGAGAACCATTGGCTGTATCAGTTTGGGTTTAGTATTTATCATTTTGTCCAGTGAGTAAAATTACCAAGGTGATGTGAGGCAGTTGGTTGATTCTGCATGTACCTAGCTCCATCCTCCAGGGAGAGGGAAGGGACCCCTTAGCATCCACATATAACAGCCCTTTGCTTTTCCTTTTCTGCTTCTATTGGACATGCCAAAGACATGCCCTTGTAGAAAGCTCAATCTAGGACAGATTTCAGGCATGGAGTAGGAGTGTGCTGCTGTGGGATCTTGGCAGACTGCACAAACACTCGCCAGCAGGACCCAACCCCTTGTACCAGACATAAAGAAAACTGGAAGTCACAAGTAAAGACTCATTTGTTGTTAGTAACCAGATTGCCTGTTTGGATCTGGTGAATGTTTGGAAAGAACTCTCGGTTTGCATGGGGCAGCAGAAATGGGTGTGAAAAATACCACACCCCAGACAAACGACAGGGTGACTTTTTACCTTTATGAAACTTGTTCTGGGGTTTAAGCCAAGTACTGAAAGTGAAGTACAGCTGTCACTACTGACAAAGTCCAGAGGCCCCTTGACCATTGCAGGGCCCAGCTTCATTCTAGTGTGGTATAAAAAGGCTTTGGAGAGCATGCAGCTCCATCCCACTGATAGAGAATTCTACTTGAGCACCTGCTCATATAGCTGGTGTGATGCTGTGGGCAGACTAAAGAGAGTCCTCTGCAGTCCCTATCTTTGGCCTTGGGGGAAACAGTGTTAGAAGGTGATTCCAATTTAGCAGTGTCAAGACCTTAAGACAGCCATAAGCAAGAATTATAATTCCTATCAGAGAGAATTTCAAGCCATTGTCACAGTCCTCCTCAGCTGCCTTTAAGACTGAGTACAATTATCAAAAGCTTAGGGATGAGCTCTGTAGCCTTAACTTGACCTCTACCTGGTAAAGAAGAGACTTCTGTCTTTCAGTATCCTTTCACACCTTGGTTTAAATGGCCGATGGTACAAAGGAAAGGCATGGTGTTTACAACAGAACCCAGGAACCTGTGGGTCTCTTTCTGTGTGCATAATGAACATGTGTGTATTCATAGCCCTGCACTTACCTGTTTGCTATTGCAGAGGATCTGGCCTGGACCAAGCTGGCTTCTTAGTGGGATGTGAAAGGGAACTCCACACTCTGCCACACTCTGTCCTCCCGCTGGTTATCAGTTAAAGTCTTACTGTGTCCTTGGTGTGGCTGCCCCTTTTCCCACTGCTCTCTTCCATTCCAGAGAGGAAGTTAGGGGTGTCTTAAAGGCCACTAGAAGCTCAGAGAAAAAGAGTGCTGTCTTTTGAAGTAGGTGACAGGAACATTTGTCTAGATAGACTTGGAGAAAGACCATCAGCTGGGATCCTGAGCAGAAGTCAGAGTGAGCATTGGCGGGGCACCAAGAATGTATATGCAAAGAGCTTAGGCCTGGCTTGGCTCATACAAGGTCAGGGATCTCTGAGCTGCCAGGGGCTCTGATGTCAGCCTAAGGAGGAGGAACTTCATCTTGCATATAAGGTGGGGTTGGAGAGTGGGTGGATCGGTGCCTCTAATATTTTAGGAGGGTGGGTCAGACCTTCTGGGAAGGAGCTACAGCACCACACCTGGCAGTATACTTGTGTAGAGGGCCTGAAACTAAATACACAGTCCCGTGTGAAGGAGGGAAGACAACCAAGATTGAGGAAGCCCTGTGTTTTCACAGTGGTGACATTTAGGGACTTGTGGAATCTGCATTTAAACCACACTACCCATTCTACCTCGGTGGCTTTGGATAGCTCATCTCTCTCTGGGTTGTTTACCTGTGTGATGTGGGGTGGTGCTCACACCATGCTCTGTAGTGCAGCTCAGCAAGCAGAGAATTCACAAATGCCATGCTCCCTTTTACCCCCACCGAGATTCTTGTTTTTCGTAAACCTTTCCAGGCTAAGCATGAATTTGACTTTCTCTCTCTCTCGTGGTGTGTGGAGCCCTTCTTTCCCCTAAGAAAGCCTCAGACTCCTTAGCAAGAGCCCCCAAGAGTTTCCCTTGGCATGCTCGGCTTTGAGCTGTAACCAGACAATGTTTTGCCCAGATCATTCTGGCCTTGAGCCTTTCCTTTTATAACCACAAATTGTCCTGTCACCACATGGAAGAGTGACCTCTCCTTTAGTAACAAGGACTTAGATGGCTTCCTCCTGGTGGGAAAGTGTCCTTTGGGGAAATCCCAGGATCCCTGACTTTTCCCTGGAGCCTTTTTTTCTGCTAATCATAGCAGCTACAGTTGAACCTGGTTCTGTGGGGACCCACTGAGGCAGTGAGCAGCTTTTATTTCAACCCCACACTTAATAGGCTGAGGGAAGGGTATTTGTTATGGTATCCACTTATCTAACTGAGCTATTTATCAGAGCTATTTCTAGGAACAAAAATGTCCCCTCTTTTAATATAGGACCCATTTACAGCTAAAGTGCTAAAGAAAAACTCCAGCCCCAACCCTAAGACCTCTTGTCTTCCTTCAAGGCCAGGGCAGAGGTCTCAGTGGTTCCAAGCTCTTACACACACAGTCAGAATGACTCAGCTGGCAGCTCTGCCTACTGTTGGTCACCATGGAGCCTTCTAAGTCTAGAATCTTCCATCCTGGCCAGTAAATTTTTTTTGTGTGTGTGCATTTGGTAAACTTTTTAATACTAGCAAGTTTGGCAGTACACTTAAAGGAATCAGATGGTTTAAAATAGTCTGATGTCAGTAGTACAGTGTGATCACTGACATACTAAGATGAAGTAAGGCTCTGTGTATAAAAACCCCTCCTTGTGCTGTTGCCATAGACTCACTCACTGCCCTGTGGAGTGTTCTGACACAGTTGAGGAAAAGCTGATGTTTCTAGAGTGTGCTGTTCTTACTGAGTCTTCTTGCTCAGGTGTCCATTGGGCCTGGCAGCTGTGCTTTCTTTAAAAATGTATTTCTGAGGGAGTAAGATAGCTGTGGATACAGCTTCAGACGATGGGACATGGAGCCCATATCTCTCAATGGTGTTGTGCCCTTGAAGGAGGGTTGCAGGTTCTACTTGAAGACTTTGGAGCCAAGGAAAGGCTCTGGCATGTTGAGTTGAGGCTGCCTCACTGTTTTTCACTGACTGGATTCCCTGCATCTTAGCCACACAGATTGTGCTGTTTACCCGTGCCTACCTGCAAAGCTGTGACCAGTTCTCTTGGTGTTCATGGCTGCCTCTGGTTAGTTTTTGCCTGCATAAATCAGGCTCCTGTCTTTGATTATTCATTGTGCCATGGGCACTTCTCAGAATCTGAGTAGGGAGATGGTCTACAGGAAAACTGCACATGACATATGTACTGTGAGAGTTTAAGGCCTTTGAGGGATTTGAGAACTTATGCTCCATTCCTGAGATTAGAAGAGCCTTGGAATAAATAACCTTCCATCTTATGAAGTTCTTCACTGAGCACCTGGGGCTGGGGTGGGGGAGGGGAATGAAGTCTCTAGAGGAAGAAGCAGTGGCACTGGAAGCCAGGCCTCTTGTCTTCCTGTCATGTAGAGATGTCTGTCTTTCCTGTTGCTTTTGAATAGGCCAGCACGTGGGAATCTGTGCCCAAGACTTATTTGTGTTTCAGCCCAGGTGGTATTCTGCTTTTCCGAAAAGCTGTCAGGCCAGATGACTGGGCAAAGTAGGTGGATGGGATGTAGAATATGGGAGCAAGGCTCCCTGGCTACTAGTGGATACTGCTTGTTTCCTTTGAGAGCTGCTATCGGTCCACAGCACCCCCTGACACTGACTTAGGAATGCGGAGTCTGAGTCTTTCTACTCCCTCCAGAACTACACTCCTACCTCCTGAGCTGCTTGCCAGCCAAGGAGAGTAAAGCCATTTAAGAAAAGTAATTCCTATTTATGTATTTGCCATTTTACAGATCGATCTTTGCCAGATTCTAATTCTGCTCTTGACATGAATTATGTACTTTACCTGACTTAGACCCAGGGGACATGATCTGCAGCCAGCCCCATCAGTCAGCCTTGCCACGGTTAGCCTTCAGGAGCTCTCTCCACAGGAATGTAGCATCCGCTTTTCCTTGCAGGGTGGGGGTCTCATGCTGAGAAGCTGGGAAGAAAAGGAGACAGGAGCCTCTCTCTCTAACCTGTCTGTCAGAAGAGTCCATGCTTTCCATATGCTGCATTTACCTGTCCTGCTGTGATGGTGTGAGAGAGCCCAGGGATGTGTAGCTTGGTGCCAGAACAGCACAGGCCTCATGCCCCTTGCTAGATGTCAGCAAAGAGAAATAGCCCAGTTTTCATGGGTGTGAATACACTTCCCTCGATACACTGGCTGCTCAGAAGCTTGGTATGAGTACTTTGCACTGAGATAGGAACTTAGTCAAAGGCAGAAGATTTTATAACAATGTTTTTTCCCTTAAGATGCTGTCCTTTTAAACATTTCTGAGAAGTTTGTAAATTATATATTGCTATATATACTAATTTGACAATTTCTATCAGGTAATAGGTAGTCTGGCTCCAAAGCCTCGGATGCCTCCTGTGAAGCCTGTGCCTTTCCTTCATGGAGTCTGGGAAGGAGAAAGTTGTATTTGACCTGCCATGTTTCTAAGCACATTTCATAAGATAATATAGTATATTAATAAACTAGGGGCCAGAGAAGGGAGGGATCCAGTTTTTCAAACTGGTTCTACTTATTACAGTTATTTAAAGAAATGACACTTAGACATACATGACGAGAGGCTGTCATGGGGAAGGCGGGAGGTCGACACTGTCCCGTCTCTCGTCACATCTTTCTGTTCCTTGTTCACCTGCTCTTCTAGTTTCTGTACTCTAAGATGCTGATGGCTTTAATAGGAATGATTTGTTTCCCCAGCTCACTGAGTAGAGCAAACTACTGCTTGGCTGGCAGGGGAGCTAGCTGCTGGAGTTCCTGTGGCTGTCACTCCTTTCTGCCTTGTACCCTGGGCATATGACAAGTGCCTAAGACAGGTGCCTAACCCACAAGCTCTTTGCTGAGCTCTCTCTATAAAATGTAAGGATTAAATGTGTTTTAAGCAATAACACTTGGCTTTGGGTCTGAAAGAATGCAGGTTATGTAATAAAAGTAAGGCTTTGGAAAGAGACGCGCCTCTGTATAAACTGCTGACTCAGCCCTTCTCCTAGCTCATCCTCTTTTAAGGCCAGGATGACACTACCTCCTACCTCAGAGTTGCTGGAGGATGCAAATTTAAATTGAAAAGCTTTGCAGGAGGGTTGAAAGTCACCTCATTGGGTTACCTATCAAGTTGCAAGTGCTCAATCAGATGTGTTATAGACCTGGGCCTGGTGGCACACACCTTTAATCCCAGCACTCGAGAGGCAGAGGCAGGCGGATTTCTGAGTTCGAGGCCAGCCTGGTCTACAAAGTGAGTTCCAGGACAGCCAGGGCTACACAGAGACACCCTGTCTCAAAAAACCAAACAAACAAAAAAAATAAAGATGTGGTATAGAGAAATTGAGTTGTACCGAGGAAACTTAGTCAAAGATGTGAAGTAACAGAGGTAAGACTTTATAGAAAACCTGATAGATCACCTTCTATCCCAAGCCGAATCTAATGTAAGCTGTTAGGCTTCACCAGTGTTGAAGCACACAGTGGGTTTCTAGTGGGAAGGCTGCGGAGTTCTGGTTAAGTTAGACCTACTAGTCTCACTTTTGTGATGTGTGCCAGTTGCTGCTTCTCTCTGCACCTTTGCTTTGGGAAAAGTGGTCAAGCTCATCTTGACATGAATTGTGGGATGTAGTTACAAACTGTAAAGTCCATTACAGAGGGCTACCATTTGTCATTATGCTTATTTAGCAGATATGGCTTTGACTTTCAGGAGGGCTCTAGCCAGGAGTCTCACTGACAGCAACAAGGAAAACCCTGGTCACCAGGGGAGCCAAGGATGGCATGTGGTACTATGATAGGAGCTAAGCAAGGGCCCACACGCTGGGACCTGCACTGCTCATCAGCTAACAAGGATTCAGGGCTGCTTTGACTCTAAGCACATGGCCTTTACTGTTCTGTTGAGGTGGTAAAATGTGCTTCTGCACCGTCCTGTCAGCATGCTGTGGTGTGTGTGCTTCCTGGGCAAGGTGCACCTGTCTGTCTTCTGTTTCACCGACTGACCTACTAAACACATAGACAACAGCAACAGGCAAAAGTTACAGAAGCTGGCATAGCTGCCAAGGCATCAGGGAGTATGAGTTTTTGCCCAAGTTTGTCAACTTGGGAAGAAATCCCCAAGTGGATTTTTGGGGGAATCTTTTAATCCCTGATGCTAGTAGGGGAGCAGATGCATTCATGAAAGAGTAGGCCTCAGAAATAAGAGCTTTCTTTCTAGACTGCATGCTCTTTACATACAGACTTTGGGTCTAGTTAATTTTGTGCATGCTGATTTTATTGTTTGTTTATTTATTTTGGTTTTTTGAGATAGGTTTTTCTGTATAGCCCTGGCTGTCCTGGAACTCACTATGTAGACCAGGCTGGCCTTGAACTCAGAAATCCGCCTGCCTCTGCCTCCCAAGTGCTGGGATTAAAGGCGTGCATCACCACGCTCAGCTTTATTGTTTACTTTTGAAAAACAAAAAAAAAAAAATTGTTTATTATTTTCTCATATTCTGACTGTTATCCCCTGTGATTCTCCCAGGTTCTCTCCATCTCTACATACCAAACTACTCCTGTTGTCTTTTTCGCCTTAGAAAGCAAACAGGCGAATTAAAACAAACAAAACCCCATTAATTTTTAAAAATTATTTACTTATTATATATATAAGTACACTGTAGCTGTCTTCAGACACAGCAGAAGAGGGCATCAGATCCCATTACAGATGGTTGTAAACCACCATGTGGTTGCTGGGAATTGAACTCAGGAGCTTTGGAAGAGCAGTCAGTGCTCTTAACCACTGAGCCATCTCTCCAGCCCCCAATAATTAATTAAACAAAACAAAACCCAAAACAGGAGAAACACATACATACAGACAGAGACATACACAAAGCTCATTTTAAAAAAAAAAAAAACAAAAACAAAATTGGAAGCCATAATATGCAAGCAAATGATCAGTAAGGTTAAAAAAAAATGCCTAAACAAAGCAACATGAGACAAGAAAAAACAAGCAAACAACAACAAAACACTCAAATACCTTTGAGTTTGTTTTATATTGGCAATTTACTGCTGGGCGTAGGGGTGGGGTGTCTTTCAGTATAGTTACTCTGTTGCAGAAAACTAGGTTTGCTTTTTGCAAGCTGTTGTCAATTGAAGATAGCCTCTTGGTTATTGATGAAGCTGTCTGGTTTTCTCTCAGTGCTGGGACCCTTTCAAGTGTGGACCTGTCATGGTAACACAGTCCTGTTGTGTCTAGGAGGCCTTGTTACCTTGGTGCCATCCATCTGCTCTGACATCTCTCATTCTTTGTACATTGTCCAGATTTGAATCTCTTTATTGGTTCCCGTCTACTCCAGGAGAAGGCTTTTCTGGTGAGGCTGAGCAAAACACTGATCTATGGCATAGCAGAGAGTTGTTAGGAGTCATGTCATTGCTGCATTTCTTTTGTTTGTTTGTTTGTTTTTGTTTTTGAGACAGGGTTTGTCTGTGTAGACGTGGCTGACCTCGAACTCAGAAATCCGCCTGCTTTTGCCTCCTGAGTGCTGGGATTAAAGGCATGCACCACTATTGCTGCATTTCTTTAGCAGAACAATAGTATTTGGTTTTCCTCTAGGCCCATGGTCTGCCTATCTAGTCCCAGGTTCTTGGCCACCAGAGAAGTGTCAGGCTTGGGTTCCATCTCATGGACTGGACCTTTAGTCCATGTGGTTATTCCCACAGTGTACGTTCAATTGTCACACAAGTGTATTAAGCAAGCAGGTTACCATTGTAGATCACAGGGTTTGTAGCTGGCTTGTGCTTCCCTTTCTGCTTTGGTAGCATGCTTAGTATCATGAAAACTTGTCTGTTTTTCATGTTTAGGGGTGAAGGTTCTAGTTAGGCAGGCCCAGCTTGACTTGTGTTCACAGAGATATGTAAGTGTTATTTTCAGCAATAGGCCTTCCCATCAGTTTGTAGAAAGCAACCAATATCCTTGGCAATACCCTGGGTTGTTGGTGGCTTTCCCTGACCCTGCAGACAGTAGGCTTGATGTGTCTAGAGAACAAAGAAGCCGCTGAAGGGTGGCAAGTGTGCAGGAAAGGACCTGTGTAGGTCAGTCGTCTAGGGAGAAAGTAAACCGTTTGAAAACTTCAGAACATTGCTACGCTGATGACCTGCTGTAAGACAAAGCTATACTTAGCTATGTTCTTAAATGGCTTAGAATATGGGGCTGACCCAAGGCTAATCTCTATAGGCTTTTGTGTGCTAGGTTTCCTTGAAGGGCAGCTTCTTGTTTTATTCCTGAGGCCTCACATCAGAGCACTTCCCAAATAACAGCCAGTGCTCATGGGACCAGGATCAGGCATTCTTCTAAGTAGAGTGTGTGTGTGTGTGTGTGTGTGTGTGTGTGTGCACAGTTATATGTAATGATGTTTCAGGTAATAGCAGACAGTACACAATGGTGGTCCAATAAGTATACTCTGATATTCAGACAGCTCTACATTTATTGTATCATTAAGCTATGCACAGCTTAGTTTATGTGATTTGTAAAATCTCTTGTGACATAGGTTATAAGACTAAAGAACAAAGGGCTTGAATTTGTACAGTCAGCAGGCAGAACGTAATAAGACACAGTTTTGTCTCCAGAACACTTTCTGAGCTATAACCCCAATAGATGATGCTGTGGGCAGAGTGGGACCTATCACTTGGTTCTGAGAAACCTTGCTCTGGGTCTACCTGACCAAGGGGTGGGTGGGTGGGAAGAGGAGGATGATGTAATGTGGTCTCTTTAAAACTTGTTGCTTAACATAGTGTATGTAGGTTCTCGATGCTGAACACTATTAGCAAAATCTTACAGGGGCTGCTTTGAGGCTGTAACAGCAGTTATTGATTAGAGTGGAGAACCAAGACCATCAGGGTCGTCTGGGAGAATGGCCTGTCTGGAATGGGTCCTGTGGGGTACAGGGAAGCTGGAGTTAGGAAAAAGGTATAGGATTTGGGATCAGCTTGGTAGCTAGAGCCAACATACCTTAGGTTCCCCCTTCCAGGTCTTCCCTTAGTCACAGAGCCTTGGAGACACCAGTTTCCTTACCTGAGAAGGTAGGTAGAAGCTCAGCTTACTTCATGAAAGTATTTAGAAAACAGTGTACACTGCTTTGGGCTCAGTTTGGTTTGGGTGTTGGCTCTATCCCTTCACCCACTGATCCAATGTCCATTCCTTGCCTGCCTTCTGTTTTCCAGGTCGATCCTTCGGGACCCACAGTTTCATCGTGTCTCGGACAGGATGGCAGAGGGTACAGGTGGTGGTGATCTCCTGACAGCTGGACCTCCCACAATGTGAAGCTCATGCTTGGGCTGCCCACTCTACCCTTCTCTTTCTCCTTCAGTAGAATAATAATTGTTTTTCTAACATTAAACCATCAAGACTTCTGAAGAGCAGAAGGCTACACTCTGGACAGGCACCTTTTTATTGTTTTTGTTTTGTTTTTTTAAGAACATTGAATGTGGACAAAGCTTATGCATATAGTCACTGTTAATCTGTTAATTTCTTAAGTTAGGAAGCAGTTTTGGTTTTCTCTTTCACGTTCTGTTTTCTTTCTTACACACATCTCAGTTCTGCTTTAGCACCCCACTTCCCACAGAATTCTGTCTCCCCAGAGTTTGGTATTTCTCCTGGAAAGGGATGCGAACAAAGAGCTAAGGAAGCAGCCTCTGAGTTGCCTCCCCCAGATGTGGGAGCTGCTGGACTCCTTGGAAGGGCTGGTCCTGGCCAGCCCTCAAGCCTCAGACAGGATCAGAGATGAAGAACCTCTCAGAAGAGGAACACCAGGGGTTGGCCCGAGGGACTCTAGAAAGAAGACCTAAACCATGGGTTTGGTTCTCGTTAAGTTCTTGAGAGTCCCAGGCCACACCAGTACTCACTGTAGTGGGCATTGCTTCCCTCTTTTGCCCTTTCCAACTGGGATCCCTGAGGAAAGAAGCCAAGAGTGGTCATCCCATCACTTGGGGATTAAGAGACTCCATCCCCACTCCTTGCAGAAGCCTATCTTCTACCAGGACTGTTGTGCCAACCCCCTGTCAAACTTGGTCTTCCTTGGCCTCTTGTCACTACTATGAGGCCAGTACCTTTCACCCTCTCCTCCTGGATTGTCTTCTCTGTGTGCTACAAGTCCAGCCTGTCACAGACACTACCTAGGTCTCAAGATCCAGTTTTGATCCTTGCAGAGTACCCTTAACTGGCTGTTGACATCATTTCCTCACAGTGAAAGGTGTGCCCTGTATACCAGGATCCCTAGTGTCACCACTGGGTGACACTGTCAAGCGCCATCTCTCTTACCCCCAGGGACTTCATGTTAGGTGATCAACCTCCATGTCACTGTTGTCTGATGAGCAGAGAAAGGACCTGCCTTGAAGAGGGAGGTCTGAGGCAGATGGGAGTGTCCAGGTGGCTAATAGAGGCCATGTAGCAGCTAGCCATATAAAGCACCGCGACCTATATCCCGAGACGGCTGCACAACCTCCTTGCAGTGTTCTGACAGCCTCCTGAGGGAAGATCTCCCTCCAGCTGCCTCATGGACCCACCATTCTCTCTGGTGTTGCCCTCTACTTAGATGCACCTTTGGTTGCTCCAAAACGTTTCCAGACTTTTCACCTTGTTCTGGCCTTGTGGGATGGGATCTCTGGACAAGGAAAGAAGGGATCTGTGTTCATTCTTGTTTATACTTCCTAAACTAACACAGGGTGGATAGAGAAATAAGAGGTCAGGGGCAGCTTTCCCTCAAGCAGGGGTCCCTTGTTCCTGCAGCGTGGAGAAAGGCCAGCACAGCTGACCCTGACAGCTGGCCCTGCTTAGTTAGCAGCTCTGTCCACGTTTCTCTTTCCAGCCTTCTCGTAGGCAACTCAGCACCAAAGTTTCTTTCTCCTCTTGGCCAGAGGTCAGCTGCTGCTCCTGTGGGTACATGACTGCAGGTGAGAGCCCTACCTTGTGCTGCACTGTGATAGCATCTCGTCTCCTTGAGTGACTTTATAAGCAGCCTCCTGAGCCTAATCAGAGTGGCCCCTGGGAGAGTGGGAACAGCGGTGTCCCCTAAGTGCAAGATACATTCCATTTCTGTTCTGCTGCCCTCCCTCCCCTTGGGTGCTGCAATCTCTTTGTGCCTGAGCAGATGGGAAAAGCAGTCTCTGAGCTCAGGACCCCAACTCTTCCTGCTCTAGTCCTGCTCTGGGTTCCTGATAAAGGTTCACTATCTGTCTACCTTATTTTTTTCTTTCCCATCTCTAACCAGGCCTGGGTTATAGTGCTTTCCCACTGTACGTACTTTTCTTGGTGTCAGTGTAGCCTCTGCAGGTTGCAGGTTGGTAGCCTAGTGAGGGGTAGCCTGCTTCCCTGTACCTTCTCTTCCATGACTCCCAGCTGCTTCTGGCCTGGAGATTGCACCTCTTTCTCTGGCTCCAGTGAGAGCCAGGTCTTGAGCCCCAAGTGCCTCCCCCTGCTGTTTTCATTCTTCCTCCCTGTAATCCCTGCTTACCTATCACCTGCCAGCTAGCTGCAGGCTGGCCCCAGGACATGCTTGCTGTGCTGTGGCTGGTGGGTCAGGACCCCTGTGGGCTCTGCAGTCTTCTCAGAGTCCAGCTCCCTGTCTCTTTTGGAGATGGACATCCTTTTCCTCTGTTACTTCCCTCTTCTGCCTCTGTCTGGGGTGCAGACTTGCCAGTAGAAGCTCTGGGGCATCTGATCTCGGGTGCCTCCAGGTTTGTTAAATCTGTTCACATTCTAGAAGTTTGCAGAACTCTTAACCTTTGTCCTTTTGGGGGTGGTGGTGAGGATTGCCTGTTGGGAGACTAGCCTGGCCTCAGTTCTCAGTTCTGAGCGCAGGATAGATCATAGTGCCTTACTTATTCCATTGTCTTCCCCTGTCCAGACTCAGCCAGAAGCAGGTGGCTGTCTTCTGGCTCATTTTGTCACTTATACTCACAGTCTCCCACCTGTATATAGCCACAGGGGAAGGAAACCTGAGCCCCCAGCCACCTCCTGTGGGCTATAGCCAGACACACACCCCTCTCGCCTGCCTCCGTGGCCCTCACAGCAGCTTTAGACCAGGACCAAATGCTGCTGCCCACATATGCACACTGCCTTTGTTCCTCCCTGTTCTTAGCTCTAGCCAGGATGACACTGACTGCACCATCCAAACTGGCACCAGCTAACCCCCTCTGGTCACTGGAGACCAAGGTTCGGGCTCTAGCCTCACCTAGCTTAGGGGCACTGGGGCAGGGAGTAAGAACTCCAGTCCCACCTTGTAGGGTTTGCCCTTTGGCTGCCTGAGGGATGTTTTAATGTTTACTTAAAGAAAATACCCTGTTTACAGCTGGAGGAGAAACGCGCTCACACTAGGTGAAGGTCTGACTCTGGATAGGGCCTGGTCTCCTTTGTGGCACTGCCAGTAGTAACTGCAGTGGTGGTGAAGGCGGAGAAGCCCGGAGGGAGCAGAGGCTCTTGACTCACTCCTCTTCCTAACCCTGTGGTGCTGAGACCACTCCCTGTTTTCCTCATAGCCTTCTTGCCCCACGGTGTCATTTTCTTCCTCCAAGATTCTCAGCTCTAACATATCACTATTTTAGAAAACCAGTGTTTTGCAGCAATAAAGTTATATTGTTTTGTGTGAATCTTATTCCAAGAAAAGGAAAAGAGCATTGTGGGAATCTGTTGATGCTATTAGCTGTTTACTGTTTGAGAAGATAGCTCGGAGGGATGGATGATATGGCTTTTAACCTTTAAGTTTCTTGAAGAGTGGGAAGAGCAAGAGTTTGACTGCTGTCCTCCCAGGAGGGACTGTACGGCCCTCGCCTTACTCTGATGTGCCCCTTCCTGCCCTGCCCACCAGGAGCTCTTCCAGCTCTCTTCCTCCCACCCCATCTGGGGGCACTGGGGGGCTCAACTCTAGGCGGGTCTTTGGGTTACCCCTCCCCGTGACTGGATCTCTCTCCCTATCAGACAGCTGCTGGGAGCCCACCTCCGAATTGGCTGAGATTGCTGCTTTGGCCCTCCAGGCCAGCAGACTCTGGAGGCTGAGGCTTCTGCCTTCTCTGATTCCGAGCTCGTGCACACAGGTCAGCACAGGCCCGACTTTGAGGGAAAGGAGCCTTGTCTGGACACATGCAAGGAAGGAGAACGCAGTAGGTACTGGCATCTTGGCTGATGTCAGTATCCACAGCCATTACTGAGGGCCAAGTCTGCTGCCATTCATTGTTTCATTGCCTAGGGCCCCTAGTATTGGGGAGAGTACCAGAACAAGTGGGCCTTTTTTTTTTTTTTTTTTTTAATCCAGATGAGATCATAGGAAGAAGGAAACCTATTTAGGGGATCCCCCCCCCCCCGCCCCACAACACTTTTACCCCAAGGGCTCCTTGCCGTCAAAACTGGAGGATATTTCAGTTACTCTTAATGCTCATGTGGGTCAAACTTGGTTTTGAGGGAGGTTTAAAGCCAGGCACAAGGTTAGTTTCAAATACTAGTTAATCCAATTTTTTTCCTTTTTTTTTTTTTTTTTTTTTTGCACAGAAGCTGGTAATATAGGACCTATGTGTGAACAACTTTATATGAATATTTTTTGTACTTGGCTTACTTGGGTTGTTATGATAACATATTTAAGTTCCTTGAACACTGTGGATTCCCCCTAATGTGTATGAATGACTGAAACGTTGTAAATTAAGGGACGTTTGTGTGAATAAAGTTATTTGATGGGGTCAAAAAGCCATACACTATTTGAAAATGAGTGTTTTGTGATTTTTACTGCCACCATATTATGATTGGGATTAAGAGTCAGAGCCTGATCCCTGGCATCTCTGACGACTTGGACTAGCTGACCTGCCCTCAACAGACCAATTAAAGTAATAATGAGAAGCTGGCCAGCTGGGACAATAACAGCCTTAATGCGCCTCTGTCTTTCCATGTGATGAGGAAGTACCAGAGCTACCTTCAGAGCAAGTAAAGATCCCATGCTGGGCCAGGTCTCGGCCAGGTCCTCTTCCTGAAGAATCACCTTTGGGATTCTAGGAGTCTGGTAAGCTGAGCTCTGACTTTCTTGGCACTACTGTGCAGCACTTGTTGAAGCTCTCCTGTCTAGTAAAAATTAATGGTTGGCATACCTCACGCACACACCCCACCACCACAACACAGCATTTTGGACCTTACCCAAGGAGATCTGTAAGTCTCAGAAGAAATAACAAAACAAAACAAAACGTGAAAAGAATCAGGACTCTGGGATATGTGTTAGAGGAAAACGCTTCTGACACAAACTTAGACTGTGTAAACTCCATTTTAGATCCTGGATTTAGGGGACAAAGCCTTCTGGAAAGGATCCTTGACCTTGGTAATGAGTTGGCACTTGAAAAATGTAAGCACAAGTTTAATGGGGTTTTATGTTTGTTTGTGTGTGAGAGTGTTAAGATTTTCATTTAGAGGCATGCACCACCAGACCTGACTTTTGTTAGACTTTCTTTTGAACATTTCCAATAAATGCATTTTTGCCATATCCCCTTGTAGTTAGTTGAGTAGGTGAAATGTAGATGTCTACTTCCGGTGTCAGAGAAAGGGAGGGAGAATAGCCAACAGATTCTTTAGATTCTATTCTGACTCACTGATCCAGTAAGGAGGTACAGGCCCCCGCCTGGCAAGATTAAAGGAGTGTGGGTCAGCTTTGCTGTTTACTGGCTTTCATTGGTCACTTCTCTCCAACTTCACTTTCTCACCCAGAGCAGTAAATAGCCACACAGTAGGATGGCTAAAAGGACCAAAGGCCTTTTACAGGAAAAGCAAGATGCCCCTACTCTTCCACCAGCATTCTCTCCCCAGCCTTGTCTCTGACACTGGAGTTAGGGTAGTATTCAAAAGGGAAAGAGGAGGTTGTGAGGCGTTTGGTCATTGCTAACATGAAGATGAGACAACTCTAACACAGTAGCAAAGCACTATGCTCCAAGGACTAGAGAGGTGTCCTTTAGACCCTCTTCCCAAAGATCTAAAACACCAAAACTAAAACTTGACAGGTTGGTAAAACGCGAAACAGAAGCAACTTAGCAGGGTGTGGTGGTGCACACCTTTCTTAGCAGCACTGGGGAGATGGTGACTCTGGGTTTAAGGCCAGCCCAATCTGAATAACGAGGTCTAGGGTGGGAGTGGAAGTGGCAGCTCAACAGGGGAAGGGCTACTCAGCTTAGTTTAAAGGTTGAAAATGCAGGTGCAAAAGCTTCAGGCAGCTGATGACATCTACAGAGGCGGCAAGGAGAAGCCTCCAGGATCACTGTGCAGGGCTTTCCACATCCATTAATGTAATCAAGAAATCCTCAATACCCAGAATCCCGTTTTAGTTGATTTTAGAATCTTATACTGACCTCAACTCTACTACTCCTTGTCAATGACACAATACGTTATTGTAAAAAGCACTCAAACCCAACTTGAAACGTCTCCCTAGTTTCCAATTGGTGTGTGTGTCTGTGAGAGAGAAATAACATGTACACACACGTGCATTTTGTCAAGCCACACATGGAACTACTAAGCCACCTCATAACTGACCCCCTCCCCTATAGTTTAACAGTTTCAATGCTGTAAGAGTCCAAGGTTTTAACAGGCCTTCAACTTAGAATGGCATAGAAGGGAAGATTCCAGGGGAAACAAGGAATTCGGTCATGCTAAGACCTAAAGCCAGCACAGCACATAGCAAAATCTGCAGCTCTTTACCTAGTGTCTGAGGCTGTGATGAAATTGATCTTCAAAGAATATAGTTAGCCACATCCCTTCAGCTCTGAGGCTTCTCCAGTCCATTTATACAGTTTGCTTTGGCTGACATCCCACAGTCCTGACAGCTCCAATATCCTGGTGTGTGTGTGTGGGGGGGGGGCCTCCATTGCTTAACCTTCATACTTGTACACAGCCTCTGAGGACCTCTTTATGGGGATTCTGACTTTGTCACAGATTACCTGGTCTCAGCCACAATGACTCCTTAGTCTTGTGTGTGTGTGTTTTTAATTTTTTTTTTAATTTTTTATGCCTTCAAAACCAGTACCTCATTGCCAACAGCTTGGGCTGGAGCCTCTTGGGGACACCTTTTTTTTTTGGTTTTTTGAGACAGGGTTTCTCTGTGTAGCCCTAGCTGTCCTGGAACTCACTTTGTAGACCAGGCTGGCTTCGAACTCAGAAATCTGCCTGCCTCTGCCTCTCGAGTGCTGGGATTAAAGGTGTGCGCCACCACGCCCCGCTCGGGGACACCTTTACTATAGTTCCAGTGCACCATAGGTTTCCATAAATGTCACTTTCAAACAGCTACAGCATTTTGCTGTCTTCATATTCTCTGCCCCAAACAAGCTTGTTCCCACACCTTTTCCTCTGCCAAACAAACAAGTCTGTAGTCTTTACACTGAGCTTTACATTCAGCTTCTTAGGATATGGACAAAATGAAACTCGGTCACAATCTCACATGGAAGGTCCCCAGCCCAGCTGCAGATAGAAGTTCCCCTCAGAACCTCATGAGACGGCCTCCACTGTCTGGGTTTCTCAGCAGTTTTGTCTTCCAAGCTCCCATCCGAACAGCCCATTCTGCTTTTAGCACTTGAGGGCTTTCTAGTTCACATTAAAACAGTTTCAAAGGCCTATGAACCACAGGGTTAGGGTTAGCACAGTGCAGATCCCACTTGGTGCCAATTTCTATCTTGGTCTCTTTTTCTGTTGCTGGGAAAAAAAAAAAAAAAAAAAAAAAAAAAAACAACTTGAGAAAGGTAACTTAAGGGAGCAAGTTCACAGTCGTAGCTGCAGTCCACATGGTGGGAGGCTGAAGAAGACGACCACATCCACGGCCAGGAGGGAGGACAATGCATGCTCGCAATACAGCTATTTCTCTCCATTGTCTAGAACTCCTGCTCAGAGAATGGTCCCACCCAAGCTGGGTCTTCCTACATCTACTAACAGAAGATAATCCCTTACAGGTACTCCCAGAGACTCATCTTCCAGTAGATTCTAGATTCTAGAATTCTAGATTGACATCACTAAACAACCAACATCCTCAACTCAGTCAGTGTTCATGTCAGTGGAAAGAGTTATCCAGAGCCTCACTAATCCTGCCCCCACCCACCCCCAGCTTATGTTTGTTGATCAGGGCTTTAGTGGCTTGATAAATATTTGCTTCCAGCCTACTCACTGCTCTCCAGGAGCTTCTGTTCCAGAGGAAAAAAATGGGTGAATATAGGCACCTTGGTCTGGCAAGGCCAGACCACGGGGAGACAGAAATGAGGCCCTGAAACAATCTGGAGGGCATGTTGGAGTCTTGTTGAAGGAGGTAAGGCCTAGGTGACTGTTCTTTCCACCATACTGCCTAGCCAGAATCCCACTCCAGACCCTGCTCAGTCTGCACTCTCAAGTGCCCGGGTTTTCCTCAGCCTCTGTCTTCCAACTTGGAGCCTTGCAGGAGGTCTTCCTATTACCATATTTGATGCCTGAGGTTCCGAAGGAGCTCCTATGACATTGGGACCCATCTTGGTCAGTATCCACACAGTTTCCTTCTAAGTCAACAGAGCAGGCCACACAGTGGCCCAGAACACTGTAGACTTTGCAGCACTTAGCATTTCTTCTACTTCTCAAGCCTTGCCACCCAGCATCCTCTCTGTCTCTGCTTCAAAGGCATCTTGGCTTTCCTGCTGTCTCGAAGCACCCTGAGCCTTTGTACACCTTTTCCCTCCACCTGGAATACATTTGTATTCCTGCTTAATAGAGGTGGTCTATTCATGCCATCTAAGACCCTTCTTGACGTATTTAAAGAAACAAATCCCCACCATCACTGGCTCTTCAACATGTCTCATTTCTCCTAAATCACATTACTACCAATGCATATATATATGGAGCCCCATCCCAACTGATATATCTACAACACAGCTTTTTGAGCCTAAGACTCGGGAAACATTGTAGGAGAGGGGACAGAAGGATTATAAGAGAGCCAGAGAACAGGGAGTTTGCTGTAATACTGTGTCTTGAAGGGATGCCAGAAGCGCCAGAAGCTACAGCCTCACCAATACAACTGTCTAGACAGGAGCTGAACAAGGACAACAATAGACATGCTAACCCTGATGCAAGAACGCTCGTGGGACCTCAGCCCTACACGAGAACAGACAAGGAATTCTGGGAGTGAGAGAAATAGTCTTCTTCAGGCAAGAGCACACCAACTCATTATCTAATACCAAATGGATAGCCCTGAAAACATGTGTATAAATAATATATAGACTGAGCAAGTTGTACATATGAATTTAAGAATTTATATGTATACATACATACAGGTGTAGTATGTACATACATATGTATATTAACTGAAAAAAGAGGCTAGGAATTTGAAAGAAAGCAAAGAGACTTAGGGGCAGTTTAGAGGGAGGAAATGAAAGGGAGAAATGTAATTATATTCTGTAAATAAAAAATATAAAAAAATATGTGCATGCCTTTGAAGAGTACCTGATATGGCACAGAGTAGAGAGCAGCTTGTAAGTGTTAAGTAGATGAATGAGGGAGACCCTGTGTAATCAGAGTCTATTATTTCACAATCTCAAGAAAAGATTGGGAGCCAGCAGGGCAGATTGTTGCCGTGGGAAATGAACTCAGAGCCTTGTGAGCCCCAGCCCACTCTGTCTGGCTTCATTCCAGCCATCCCCAGAGACAGGAATGAAACTTAAGGATATTACCAGATGCAAATAGTGAGACTACAGTTTAATTTCTTTCACCTGGATCAAGGGTCAGCCAGCTTGTTAGAGGATAACTAGTAAATATTTCAGGGTTGGTTGGCTCCAGGGTCCATTGAAGTTTTTCAACTCTTCTGTTGTAATGCACAACTGCCATTGAGAGTATGCACACAAATGAGTGTGCCTGAGTTCCAATAGAATTCTAGTTATAGACTGACGTTTGAATTTCCTATCTTCTCTAGGGTGTCAGCACTTTTACTTCAACCATGTAGAACCACACACCTGCCAGGCACAATGGTTCACGCCTTTAATCTCAACACTTAGGAGGCAGAGCCAGGTGGATCTGTGTAAGTTCTAGGCCAGCCAGAGCTACATAAATGAGAACTGGTTTAAATAAAAAAATATGATAAATTAATACATAAATAAATAAAACTATACACAAGAGTGGTCCAGGAGTCAAACAGACTGCTTTTATGAGCAGTCTGTGACTCCTCAGACGGGGCCAGCTCAGTGATCGTGCCAGGGTCACAGGACTGAGGATGGTACGTACCTGTGCCTGTCAAAAGCAGGGACGATAATCCAAGCCCTGAGACCTGCTTCGTGCCCACCTGGTTCCTTGGCTACAACTTGGAGTAGGTAGGAGGGAAGTAGATGCCACCTGCTGTACTAGTTTCATTCTGTTGCTGTGGCAAGTACACGACAAAAAACAACCTCAGGGAGGGAGGGTTTGTCTTGTTACACTTCTAGGTTTATAAATGAGAGGAGTCAGGCAGGAAACTGAAGCAGAGCTCATGATGGAACACTACCTTCTGGCTTGTTCACTGTCTCCTATTTAGCTAGGTTTCTTATATAGACCAGGAACATCTGCCCAGGGAATGGTACTGCCTACAGTGGCCTAGCCTCTCCTATATCAGTTAACTATCAAGACAATCCCCCTGTCTTAGGGTTTTACTGCTGTGAATAGACACCATGACCAAGGCAACTCTCATAAGGACAACATTTAATTGGGGCTGGCTTACAGGTTCAGAGATTCAGTCCATTATCATCAAGGCAGGAGCATGGTGGCATCCAGGCAGGCACCGTACAGGAGTAGCTGAGAGTTCTACATCTTTATCTGAAGGCTGCTAGGAAAAGACTGGCTTCTAGGCAGCTAGGACAAGGGTCTTAAAGCCCACACCTACAGTGACACATCTACTCCAACAAGGCCACACCTTCTCCAAAAAGCCACACCTCCTAGTAGTGCCACTCCCTGGGCCAAGCATATATAAACCATCACATTCCACTCCCTGACCCCCTTACCCTTGTTCAAACACATGAGTCTATGGGGCCATATCTACCCATAGCATAATGCAGATAGATACATTTAGTCCAACTTCTAAAATCTCTATAGTCTATAGCAGTCTCAGCAATGTTAAAAGTCCAAAGTTCAAAGTCTCTTCTGGATTCATCCAGTCACTTAACTGTAATCCCCAAAGAAGGCAGGAAACCAGCCAGACAAACTCCAAACTCTGCATCTCCATGTCTGATGTCAAAGCAGTCTTCAGATCTCCAACTCCTTTTTTCATCTTTGTTAACTGCAACAAAGTTCTTTCTCCTGGGCTGGTTCTACTCCGGTAGTAGCTTTCCTCAGCAGATAGCCCATGGCTCTGACATCTTGAATATCCAACTTGAACATTGCAACTTCAATGTTACAGCTTCTTGTTTCAGTGTCTGGGATCCACACATGATCTGGGCTCTTCCAAAGGACTTGTATCATTTCTCCAGCTCTACCCTCTTTAGCACTCCAGGCTCTGTTTGACTCCACTCCACTGGTGCTGCTGTTCTTGGTAGTTATCTTATAGTACTGGCATCTCCATTCACTGGGGTCTTCTGCTGCAACTGGGATCCACCATTAGCCTTTCTCTCATAGGCTGTCTTCATGGTGCCAAGTCTGAACTTCTTGACATGGCTCCTTCAGTCCTGGGCATTCAACTGCAACTGAGGCTGTGCTCACCAATGGCCTTCCCTGGCCTCTCACAGCGGGCATATTTTGCCTAGCAGGGCATTGCTGTAGCACCAGGAACCAGTGCGGAGTATTCATTGATGTATTCTACCCTAGCTGCAACGTAGCACTTTCCATCACTGTGAAAGCTAGGGATAGAGTTTGCTGGTCAGTTCATGATCTCTCTATGTCCTGCATACAACATGTGTCTTCAGCCACAGGATTTTAGCCTGTAGATGTGAGGGGCAACCAAGAGCAATGGCAAGAGCCTGTCTTGTTTTGAACGACTCAGAAACCTCCAGGACAAATAACTCATAGGGAGGTGACCTGCGCCTGGTGTTGAGTTTCACCTAATAAGCTATGTCCTCTGGGAGCAGAAATTTTCAAACTTCTTTTAAAAGTTATGCTTAAATTAGCTTACAGACTAGTGGGTTTTCATAATGCTCCTTCATACATTCTTAGTTAGGGTTAAACCAGCCCCCTACCCCTCAGTTTTCCCTCCCATATCTCCACTGAAACCTGTACTCCCTGTATCCCCTACTGGCTGTTCTTCCATAGCACATGCACTCTGCTATCTCCTCTTACTATTTTTTAAAACTTGGGTCATAAAGTTACGTGTTCCCATGTAGCTTCTTCATGTGCACTTGGTTAACCCTTCCGTGTCCCTCATTTCCCACCCACATCACTTCATGAATGCTTAGACCCTTCTGCCTCATCTCTACTTTCATTTCACCTATTTCACTCTGCCCGCCTTTTAAAATACCCCTCTCCCACTGGCCTCTTACTGGTTTTCTGACTTCTACATTTACTCCACACTAAAACACAAAATACAAGGTTCAAAGCTATCACCAACATATAAGGGAGAACACCCAACATGTGTCTTTCAGCGCCTGGGTGACATTAGCAAGTTAAAACAACAACAACAACCCAACAAATCCCAGTTCATCAGTTTCATTTTTTCATTATTATGCAAATTTCATTATTTCATTTTTCAAGAAGCTGACTAGTATAGTTAGTCTGATGTACATGTAGCACACTTTTGTTTTCCATTTGTCACTGATGAGCATCTAGCTTGATTGAGTTTACTAGCTCTTGTGACTAGGATGGCAGTGAGCAGGAACGTGCAAGTATCTCTACAGTAAAATACAAGGCTCGCAGTCTATACCCAGGAGTGGTGTAGCTGGGTCATTTGGTGATTTTCTAGGTTAAGAGACCTCTAGACTAATTACCCGAGTGCCTTTACTGTAACCTCCTACACTAGTGACAAAGTTTCCTCTTCCCCCACACCCATGCATTTGTCGTCCTTCTATCCCTGCTGTTGGCCATTTGGAGGTGAGAGGGGTTCTTAACATAGTTTTAATTTGCATTTCCCTGATGGTTACAGGTGTTGAACATTTATTAAAGGATTTTGAGAACATTCTGTTCCATTTCGTAGCCCAGTTTTTTAAGTTAAATAGGTTTTGGGTTTGTTTATTATATATATATATATATATATATATATATATATATATATATATATACACACATACATATTAGTGTTTTGTGAGTGCCTTGTATCTTCTAGATGGTAATCCTCTGTCACACGCATGTGTGGCACAGACGTTCTGCCTTCCAGTGGACTGCCTCCTCACTTGATGGGCTACTTCCTTTCTGTACAGAGCTTATAGTTTCATGAAACCTCACTTGTCAGTTGCCAATCTCACTTCCTCAGGAATCAGAGTTCTGTTTAGAAAGCCCTTGCCTGTGCCTAGAATTTGAGGCTGCCCCTACTTTATAGTTAGCAGGTTCAGGGCACTAGGCCTCATGGCGGCCCTTCATTCATTTGGGGTGGTTTTTGTCGGGTGAGAGGTAAGAGTTTGGTTTCATTCCTCTGTGTGTTGACTTGCAGGTTTCCCTGCACGGTGGCCAGAAGCAACTTAAGGAAAAAAACTTTATTTTGGCTTATGGTTCCTGAGAGTTAGTGGGAGAGGAGGCATGGTGACAACAGACGCTAGGGGATTGCATGTCAACAGTATAGAGGAAGCAGAGAGAGTGGACTGGAAGAGGGACAAGGCTGTAAACTCTCAAAGTCTGTCCCCAGTAACAGGCTTCCCTCCGCAAGGCTGCATAACCTTTCTTCTCCTTCCTTCACCCCCTCAGACGGCACCAGCACCTGAGGATCAGGTGTCCAAGTATGGGAGCCTCTGGGTGGCATTTCTTATTTAGACCACACCTTTCTTTTATGGAACTGGAAAATCTAAAATAAGTGGACGAATTACTAGACAATATAGTAAGCATATACACAAAATGAAACCTACACGAGATAAACAGATCCACATCCAGCAACGGGAGCAAAACCACAATAGTCTCAAGAACAAACAAAACGGTGGGACCAGATGGAGTCGCTGCAGAATTCTACCAGGACCTCAGAGAACCAGCAACAGCACTGTTCTAATTATTCCATGGAATAAAAAAGGAAGGAATGCTTCCAAACTCTCTTTATGAAGCCAGTATATACTCTGGATCCCAAAACCTGATAAAGGAAAAAAAAAAAAAGAACGAAAAGGAAAATTACAGGCAAACTCCTTGATCAATAAAACAAAAACACTCAGTAAAATACTGGCAAACCTAATGTAAGCTCATACAAAAAGTCCATGTGCCACGGTCAGCTTCACAGAAGTTCATCGAAGGCTCACCATACACAAAGCCATGAATACTGGCCATCATCACGTTACTGGATTAAAAGGCAGAAAAACAGGATCATCTCATGAGATGCAGAAAAAGCCTTTGACAAAATCCAATTTTCCATCATGAAAAGGTCTCGGGGAGGCTAGGGATGGTGGGGATCACTAACTAAACGTTTTTTTAAAAAGGCTCTATATACATATCCTGTTAAACACAAAACCCCGAAGCATTCTCACTAAGATCAGGGCTCCCGTCCTCTCTATTCCTTTTCAATTTAGTGCTTGGAGTCTTAGCCAGAAGGAAATGGGAAGGATACAAATAGAAAGGAAGTCAAAGTGCTGCTTTTTGTAGATGGTGATTCTCCATGTGAGATCCTAGAGACTCCTCTTCTACAGTTAATAAATGCTTTCAGCAAAGTAGCAGGCTAATGGCCACAAAAATAACATGAAAGACCTGTGAGCAAACCTGGCCCAGGAAGTGAAGGACTTGTAGAGCTTAAGATCCTGAAAGAAGACACCGAGGAAGATACTGCAAGACGGAAATGCCTTCCATGCTTCTGGAGGGGAAAAATCTATATTGTGAAAAGAGCCACCATACCAAGCCTACAGATTCAGTGCAATTCCAGTTAAAATACCAAGATCTTTTTTTCATAGACACAGAAAAAATATTCTCAGAATTTATAAATTTGACATAAAAGACCAAGGGTAGTCAAAGGAAACCTACAAAATAAAAAGAACACTGCTGTAGGCACACCATACCTGATTTCATATACTACAGAGCCATAGAAATCAAGGCAGCATGTTACCAGCACAGACACACACATCATCATGGTAATAGAAGAGAGGAACCAGATATAACTCCATATAACTACGCCTACCTGATCTTTAACAAAGATGTCAAAAGTACATCGAGGAAAAGACAGCATGTTCACAAATGGTGAAACAGAAGTAACCAACCCAAGAGTTCTTAAAAATATGTCTGCATGGTATTCTGAATATCAGCCCTTTAGTTTCTAATAGTATTGGTTTGCATTTCCTCTTTCTTTTGGTTAATTTGTCTAAAAGTTTGTCAATTTTATCTTTTCAAAGAACCAGCTCTAAATCAACCTTTCTTTCTTTCTTTCTTTCTTTCTTTCTTTCTTTCTTTCTTTCTTTCTTTCTTTCTTTCTTTCTTTCTTTCTTTCTTTCTTTCTGTGTCTCTGTCTCTGTCTCTCTTTCTTTCTTAAGATTTATTTGTTTTATGTATGTGAGTACATTATGGTTCTCCTCGGACACACCAGAGGAGGGCATCAGATCCCATTACAGATGGTTGTGAACCACCATGTGGTTGCTGGGAATTGAACTCAGAACCTCTGGAAGAGCAGTCAGTGCTCTTAACCGCTGAGCCATCTCTCCAGCCCTCTAAGTTTCTTTGATTCTTTGTATTATTTCTTTGTTGTTTATTTGATTTCATTTGAGCAAAGTTCAGCCCATATTTGATTAGCTCTTCCCATTACTCTTCTGAGATTTGATTTGTTTTTATTTTTTAAAGTTAGTAATTTGAAATTTCTCAAAGTTTTCTATGCATGGGCTTAATGCTATATGCTTTTCTCTGATCACAGCTTTAATTGTGTCCCACAGATTTTAGTATTTGTGTTTTC
This sequence comes from Mus caroli, assembly GCF_978045245.1. Lineage (NCBI taxonomy): Eukaryota > Metazoa > Chordata > Mammalia > Rodentia > Muridae > Mus > Mus caroli. Next base: position 50,128,232 of record NW_028227257.1, on the reverse strand, counting down.
ATTTCATTCAATTCTAGGAATATTTTTATCTTTTTCCTGGTATCTTTAGTAACCCAATTATCATTCGGTGGTGTTTTATTTAATTTCCAGGGGTTTATTTACTTTCTGTGGATTTTTTTTAACATTTATTTACTTAATGTATATATGAGTACACTGTAGCTGTCTTCAGACACACCAGAAGAGGACATCAGATCTCATTACAGATGGTTGTGAGCCACCATGTGGGTGCTGGGAATTGAACTCAGGACCTCTGGAAGAGCAGTCAGTGCTCTTAACTGCTAAGCCATCTCTCCAGCCCCTTTCAATAGTTTCTATTTAAATTTAGCTTTATCCCACTGTGAGAATGCAGAACATTATTTCAGTTTTCTTTTATTTGTTCAGACTTATTTTGTGTCATAACTGATTGGTTTTGAAGCAAGTTTCATATGCTGCTGAAGAGAATGTGTATTCTTTACGGCTTGGTGGAATGTTCTGTGGATGTCTGCTAGGTCCAGTTGACTTGTGGTTTCATTTCTGCCAAAGATTCTCTGGTTAATTTTAATCCAGGTGACCCGTCTATTGGTGATACTTTGGTTTTAAATTCTCCAACTCTCACCATGTTAGGATTAATCCAACACAGTGGATTAATAACTTACACCTTATAAGTATTTCTTTTATGTGATTGGGTGCACATGTGTTTAGTGTGTGTATGTTTAGATATCTCCATAGTATCTTGTTCCTTCCATGAGTATGAAATGCCCCATTTTATCTCTTCTAACTAGTTTTGGCTTGAAGGGTGTTTTGTCAGATATTAAAATAGCTACAGCTGCTTGTTTCATAGTTTCATTTTCTTAGAATTTCTTCCATCATTTACCCTGAGGCGGTGTCAGTCACTGATGGCGAAGCCTGTTTCTGGGAGGCATCAGAAAGATGGATTGTGTTCTCGTTTTAAGCTTAATTTAATGTAATGTTGTCTATGAAGCATGTGCTGGTACCCAAAAAGGCCAGAACAGGATGTCCTGTCCCTTGGATCTAGTTAAAGATGGTTGTGAGCCACTGTATGAGTGTTGGGAAAAAAAAAAAACTCAGGTTCTCTGAAAGAGCAGCTAGTGCTCTTAACTTCTGAACCATCTCTCCAGCCTTGGGTTCTGTCTTCTTTCTCTTTCTTTCTTTCTTTCTTTCTTTCTTTCTTTCTTTCTTTCTTTCTTTCTTTCTTTCTTTCTTTCTTTCTTTCTTTCTTCTTCCTTCCTTCCTTCCTTCCTTCCTTCCTTCCTTCCTTCCTTCCTTTTTCTCTCTCTCTCTCTCTCTCTCTTTCTTTCTTTTTCAGATTTATTTATTTATTTATTTATTTATTTATTTATTTATTTAGTGAGTACACTGTAGCTGTGCTGCTTACCTGTTGGCACTGAGAGTGAGTAGGTGTTGGAAGGCTCGGGTTCTGGGAACACTTTGCCTCTGGGTGTTGGGAGCAGAGTGGAAGGCAGAGGTTTAGGTCAGTTTCTCTGGGTCTGAAGATCCCCATTTGTCAGTGAGCTTGGGAGAAAGTGGACATTTGGTGCTCATGGTCTATGGGTCCCTTATGTGTCCTAGCTTTGTTTCTCAAGCCAACAGATACCCTGTAAGACACTCTGCAAATAAAGGGGTTCTAAACTCAACTATGTTAAAGAAGGCATTTGTTTCTATTTCCCTTGGGGACTTCTGAGAAGTCTTGTACCAAGTGCTGTTCCTCAGGCTTCTCAGATCACTGGTCTCACATAAAGCAGCACTGCTAACATCTCCTCAGACTCATTTCTTGAGAGAAATGCTTTAGAGTTCATATTGGGAGAGGCTGAACAAGATCATTCCTACATCTTTAAGATCCTAATGTCTTTCCAGGAGACTTTAGCCTCCCCATCCTGTTTCCTATGAGGTTCTAATCACATCCTTCTTGCAAAACCTTCAGTAATTTCCTCTACTTCTGGTTCCCTGAGGGCAGACAAAAATACTGGGAATTTAATAAACAGAGTCTAGGTCTCTTGTCTAGGTCTCAGCTTTGAGAGCACTGACCAGACAATTTGAATGTGGTAAGAACACAGAGTGGTAAGACAACATATCAAGTGTGGCACCAAGCCCACACATTCCTGGCTCCACACCAGGAGCCATGTGCTTTCATGTAGTGTTTACCTAACACCAGCATATCCCGTTAGCCTGGGCTGGAAGGCACCTGCAACTTAGTGATTCTACACACTAGATCTACTGTGAAACCACATGGGTACCAACCAAGCTGCTCTGCTTTTCAAGAACCCAGTTCCCTCATACACAAATGAAGGTGGATTGTATATGTTTGTGTGGATTGGTCACTGCTGCACAAAGGGGAGACTCCCAAACAGCAATTGCTGAAACAAGACAGAATCTGTCTTCTTTCACACACAAAACAAGAAGAAATGCAGGGCTCATATTGATTATATCAAGTCAGCAAAGTTTCATCTTCTTGTCCTCAGTTCATGTCGCTAAGGCCCCTCCCAGTGCAGAATGGATGCTGGAGCCTCAACTCGTTTCATCCTCATCCCAGCGGCAGCATAAGGAAAGAGGAGGGAAAATAGCCTGCTCCTTCTGCTTTCATAGCCCTCTGCTTTTTTTTTTTTTAAATTTATTAGATATTTTCTTCATTTACATTTTAAATGCTATCCCAAAACTCCCCTATACCCTCCCCCAACCCTGCTTCCCTACCCACCCACTCCCACTTCTTGGCCCTGGTGTTCCCCTGTACTGGGGCATAAAAAGTTTGCAAGACAAAGAGGTGTGGATTGGCTAAAAATTAGTCACATGGCCACATGTGTTGCCAAGAGCGCTGGGAAGCAAAGTTCATAATAACTGTGTTCTTAAGGTTAAAGAGTAGACATTGGGAAAGGACAGCTGTGATATTTAGCTGTCTGTGATATCAGACATCCCACTGGTTTACTAGAATAAAGGCTACTGTGGTGATACATGCATGTATCTCCAGCAGCAGGGAGGCGGAAACATGAGGATCCCTACAAGTTCAAGGTCAGCCTGGGCTACATAGTGGGTTTAAAACCATCCTAGTCCACATAGGAGAAATCCTACCACAAAAAGTGCAGATTTAGCTTCAAAACACAGCAAAACAGCAATTAAAAAGCTTCAAAAAGATTAGGTTAGTTAGAAATGAAGAAGAAAGAAAAGAAATATCTAGACCATATTCACTCTCCAGGCCTATTCCTGATCCACATTCTGTGTTTTGATCTAGCCTGATAAATCTACCTGATCCTCTATGTCTTGTCTAATCCACTGAATCCACTCAGATTTATCCTGCCCATATCCAGGCCTAGCCTACATCATCCATCCTGAGCTCTGCTCCAGCCTGGTGAATCTATCTGATCTAGTCTATCCGCATCCTCCCAATCCTGAGACCTAGCCCAGCTCTCACATCTTGTCTGCACCAGCCCCATCTATGAGTTCTGCTTGCACCATTGCCAAGCCTTGGTCCCAGGGAAATACTTAGCCCAGCCTGCTGAATCCTCTAAACCCTAGACCATTCATGCCACATCCATTCTCCAGGCTTAGCTCAGGTAGCACATACTATTGCTGGTTTAGTATGGTGAGTCCTCTGGATGCTACCAATCTCAACTTCCAGGCTAGGGAAGCACATGTGTGTACCTATGTAATCTGGTGAATCCCTGGAAACTTGAATGATCATACCAGCCAACCCCTCAAGTCTAACCTCAGTCACATGGCCTGTATGCTGGGCTAATGAGTATCCAAGACCCTGGTCCACCCACACCATCCTTTCACTCCTAGGCAAAACTTGGAGAGCATAGCCCAAGTGGATCCAGCCGTTAGTCCCATTCACCTGTTTTTTGTGTACCACTGAATTGTAGACACCTCCATTTCCCCAACCCCAAAGCAACACTGTCTTCCTAGAGGACTGACCCACCAAGCTCTCATACATGATCTGAAATAAACCAGGCTTAAACAATAAAAACACAATCAAACTTCTACTCTACAGAGGCAGCCTAGAACCTCACATCAGACACACAACCAAGGAAAGAAATTCACATGCCCACGTCTCATCATACAAACACAAACATGAAAGGCCAAGACAATAGGACCCTCATCCCTACCCCAAACCCACCAGTCCTATAGAAATGGTGTCCAGTGAGAATTACCCAGGTGAACACCAGGTCACCAAACTTTAAAAAAAAATCATAAAGTTTGTAAAAACAAAAAAATTTCAAGTTTAAAGAACACACAAGTTCTGGCAGCTTGTGATGGCTAACCTTGGTTCTAAAGTTGACTGTATATGTGATCTCGGGGCTGGAAAGGCTCAGAAGACTACTGGTTGCTCTTCCAGAGGGCCCAAGTGGGATGCCCAACATCCATATGGAAGCTTCCAACCATCTGTGCCTCCAGTTCTAGGAGAGCCAAGGCCCTCATCTATTCTTCGTGCATGCTGTGTGCACTTGGATATATGGTGCACAGACATATATGCATATAAAGTACCCATGCATATAAGATTGAATTAAATTAAAATTTAAAAAGGAAGCTGGGCGTGGTGGCGCACGCCTTTTATCCCAGAACTCTGGAGGCAGAGGCAGGTGGATTTCTGAATTCGAGGCCAGCCTGGTCTACAGAGTGAGTTCCAGGACAGCCAGGGCTATACAGAGAAACCCTGTCTCGAACTGCCCCCACCCCAAAATTTAAAATGGAAAATCTAAAAGAAATGGACATGCTTCTAGAAGTTTACAGAGGTATCCAACCACCCAAGTTAAATCAAGAAGAGATCACCATCCTATGTAGAGTGATAAAAAAGAAGAAAATTGAAACAGCATTAAAACGTCTTCTGAATAAAAAACAAGAGCCCAGGTCCAGATGAATTCCCAGTAGAGCTCTACCAGACTCTTGAAAACTATCTACAACTAAAAATTGTTAAGTTATTAAAAAAAAGAGAAAAGGAACAGAAAGAGCATTTCAAAACCAATTTTACAAAGCCATTATCATTCTAATATAAAAAGCAAGTTAAATGCACACAGAGAGATACTGTAGAACAATATTGCTGATGAACACAGATGCAAAAATTCTTAATAGAACTTAATAGAATTCTTGCAAATCGAATACATGTATATATCACAAAAATCATTACCATGTTCAAGTTGACTTTATCCTGGAGATGCAGGGATGATGGTTCAACATTTATTGCTTTGTTTTGTTTTGTTTTGTTTTGTTTTGTTTTGTTTTGTTTTGTTTTGTTTTGTTTTCTCAAGACAGGGTTTCTCTGTGTAGCCCTGGCTGTCCTGGAACTCACTTTGTAGACCAGGCTGGTTCTAACTCAGAAATCTGCCTGCCTCTGCCTCCCAAGTGCTGGGATTAAAGGCGTGAGCCACCACCGCCTGGTGGTTCAACATTTATAGTTGATAATTATTTAAACTAAGTCATGTAAATTGACTTAAAGTTTTTTTTTAAAATCACGATTTTTAGACTTAGCATCTATTTCAATAGATGCTTAAAAGACCTTTGACAGAATGCCACATGATTTCCTGACGAAAGCCCTAGAGAGAGTAGGGCTAGAAGGAGACTACCTCAACCTAGACTGACAAACCAGCAGCCAATATCCTAACTGGGCAAAAGGTTGAATCAATCCCATTACAATCAGGAACAAGACAGGGCTGCCCACTACCCCCACTCCTTTTCAGTATAGTTCTGGGAACAGTGAGACAAAGAGAAGGAAATGTGAAGACAAATTATCACTTTTTTTGAAGATATGATAATATATATTAAAGGTCTCAAAGATTCCACCAGAAATGATCAGCAACTTCAGTAAGGTGGCAGGATACAAAATCAACTTTCAAAAATCAGTAGCCTTTCTATCTACCAATGATAAACGTGATGAGAACAAGATCACAGAGGGATTCCACTTACTATACCCCCTGCCCAAATAGTAAAACACCTAGAATAAGCCTAACCAAGAAGGTAACAGAGCTCTGTAACAACAACTTTACACCGCTGAAGAGACTGAGGAGAGCACTAAAGGATGGAAAGACCCCCAGTGCTCATGGATTGGTAGAATTCTTATTATGAAAATGACCATATTACCAAAAGCCATTTGCAGATTAAATGCAACCCCACTCAAAATCCCCATGTCATTCTTTGCAAAAACAGAAAAAAAATCCCCAAATTTATATGGAACCACAAAAGACCCAACATTGCCTAAGCAGTCTTCAGCTTTGCCGGGTGTGTGTGTGTGTGTGTGGGGGGGGACCAATGCTGAGGGGGTTGGTTTATCATTCTAGATTTATTACAGAGCTACAGTAATAAAAGCAGCAAGGTACTGGCAGAAAGAGACTTGGAGATCAGTGGGACAAAACAGAAGACCCAACCCAAGTACATGTAACTATAGCCGTCCGGTACCTGACAAAGATGGCAAAAAGCACACAGTGGGGAAAAGGCAACATCCCCAACCTATCATGCTGGCGACGATGTCTGTCTACCTGTAGATGTATGAAATCAGACCCATATCTACCACCTTGTGTCTGTCTACCTGTAGATGTATGAAATCAGACCCATATCTACCACCTTGTACAAATCAACTCCAAATGGATCAAGACTTCAGTTATGAAACAGAAAACATAGGCAGTACCCTACATGATATTTGTGTAGGATAGGCCTTTATGAATATAGCTCCGTTTGCCCTGGGATTAAAGCTAACAGTTGACAGATGGCACCTCATAAAACTAGAAAGCGTGGATACATCTAAGGAAAACAGTTAAGTGAGTGAAGAGGAAGTCCGCAGGATGGGAAAGAATCTTTACCAGCCATATGCCTACAGGGAATTAATATCCAGAATACAGGAAGAACTCAAAAAGTGAGCGAAGAAAGCGAACGATCCAGTGAGGACCTGAGGAGGCTGGGGATTTGAACACAGAGATTTCAAAAGAAGCAATAAAAATGACTGTGTGGTGATGTGATATTATGAAAACATCTCTTACATTCTAAAATCTTTTACTGGATCTCGTAGCCAAAGTTAATAATACACCTTGAGGTCACTTAAAACTTAAGACTGCTATCTACTGAGTTCTCAAATTGTTTGTTTAACCTTCCTTTAAGAGAACAGTGTAACACTCAACCTTATCATGTGATCAACTTTTATGAACTAAGCTAATGTCTGGCTGTAATCTGTAAACTATGCAGTCTCTCCTACCCTTGGTCCATATGGTGCATCAAAGTTGAGAGCAACTTAAAACATCTACCATAAAGGTTGAAAACAACCATTTATGGATATTGGCTGATAAACAGTGGTATTTGATATCTGGATCAGAGAGGAGCAGAAGGAGCCATTGACTTAGTCTCTGTACAACTCTGTTAAAGATTTCTGTATTTCCTTCCCCATTACCAGCTTTCGATGCTGTTTAATAAATATAGAGCAAAGCCCTTTGTTAGGGATAGACAGACACACAGTGACAGACACAGACATAGGGATAAACAGATTCACAAGACACCCTTCAGGCAGTAGCAGATTCAGACTCTTGAGACAGACAGCGGATGGAATATACGGGGAGCATAAAGTGAGGGATTCGGTTCTAGACTCATGCTTGGATAAATGAGTCCAAGGGGAAGAAGTGCTTTGGCTTCTTTCGAAATGTGACAACTGTGTTACTGGTAACTCAGGGTTAATCACTGATGCGTATAATTCATGCAGCTAAGAAATATTTCCAAACGTTTTCATCATTCTTAGCAATTAGGCAAATGCAAATCTGAAACACTTTAAGATATAAAAAACAACTTAGACCAAATGTTGGCAAGGATACTGGGAAAAGGGAAGCCCTCGTTCACCAGCCGTGGGATTGCAAGCTGGTGCAGCCACTTTGGAAATAAGAAGTGTGGAGAATTCTCAGAAAGCTAAAAATAAATCTGCTATACAACCCAGCTATACCACTTCTTGGCATAAGCCCAAGGGACCTGACTTCCTGCTTCATAGATACTTACTCAGCCATGTCCGCTGGTCTACTCACAACACTAGGAAATGTGAACAACCTAAATATCCTTCACCCAGTGAATGGATAATGAAAATGTGATATGTAAACACAATAGAATACTATTCACCCACACCAAATAGATAGATAGATGAATAGATAGATAGGTAGATAGATAGATAGATAGATAGATAGATAGATAGATAGATAGATAGATGAAATCTACAGGCAAATGGATAAAACTAGAATGTATTATACTGAGGAGATGATCCAGACCTAGAAAGACAAATACTACATGTCCTGTCTTACTTTTGAACCCTACCTCCAAATCTTTAGATGTGAATACATATATAGAGCATGGAGTAACCATAGGGACCAGGAAAATTAAAATGGAGTGGATGGGGCGGAGAAGGAGATGAGGACTGGGGATAGCAGGACACAATGTGCTGTAAGGGGGTGGACAGGAAGAACAAGAGGGAAGTGTATCTGAGAAGATGAGAGGAAGGGAAACCCCAGAGGAGGCAGAGAGGAAGGATAAAGAACACTTGTGGGCTTCAGAGGGGGAGGAGTCCTACTGTGACTGAATGTCCCAGGGTTGGATGGTACCCAAGGGGGGGCTTCCCTTCTCTGAGGAGAAGGGGAGGGATAATGGGGGAATGGTATTTGTAAGAGTGAGACTGGGAGGAGAGGAGGGACTAGGTGCAATCAGAATGCAAAGTGAATAATTAATTAATTAAATAAATAAATAACACTAAGGATGATCAAAGAAGCCATAGGGAAATATTACTTTATATTTAGTTAAACTACACACACACACACACACACACACACACACACACACATGTAATTTAAATCAAGTTATGCCTCTTAGAATAGTAATTCTTCCTCCAAAACTCATAGATGTACAACCCCCCACTGTCAGGCAGTAGAAGCCTTCCTTGTTTGTCAGGGGACTTCATGAGACCCCTCACACAGTATAGACTATTGCCACTGACCTTGGTTGCCTTACAGAATATGAAGATAAGACTCTATTGCTGGAGACACCACACTTTGGATACAGGACTTTTGAGGAAGCCGGAAGTGACCTGGTTGCTTCCACCCTGAGGACTGGCTCTCATAATTTCAGAAGATGGTGTGCAAGCTACTGAGGGAGAGGAGAACCAGGTAGTCTCTCCCACCCAGCTCTGAAGCCTATGAATTGTAACACTGACTGGATTGGCAAGACAGCTACAGTTGTGCAATTGTGGCACCTTTATCTTTCAGGTAAATAGCAGCTATTTAGTTAGAATTAAAGTCCTCTCAAGAGGAACAGAACTTATGCCTGGTGTTGTAAGCCTTCCTTAGTAACTTTCTATGACTGTGACCAAAGCACCTAAGAAAAGAGTATGTTTAATTTGGCTTATTGTTTCAGAGACCTGGAGTCTGTAAGGTAAAGAAAGTGATAGCTGAATGCTCACATCTTGACCAACAACCACCAAGCAGAGAGAGAGAGAGAGAGAGAGAGAGAGAGAGAGAGAGAGAGAGAGAGAGAGAGAGAAGAGAAGAGAAGAGAAGAGAAGAGAAGAGAAGAGGAGAAGAGAAGAGAAGAGAAGAGAAGAGAAGAGAAGAGAAGAGAAGAGAAGAGAAGAGAAGAGAAGAGAAGAGAAGAGAAGAGAAGAGAAGAGAAGAGAAGAGAAGAAGAGAAGAGAAGAGAAAGAGAAAGAACACTGATAATCATATAATTCTTTTGAAACTTCAAAGCCCAGCCCCAGTGACACCCATCTTCCATATATGTAAATATATATGTATACAGGCCATACCTAATTCTTCCCAGATCAATTGGGGACCGAGTATTCAAACATATGATCTTCTGGGAGCCCTGCTCAAATCACATTCTACTACCCTGCCCCTGTAGGCTTGTACCCATACGGGGACTTCAAAAGCCCCCTTAGTCTTTCACAGCCACAGAAATCCAAAGACTACGAAGACTCAAGGAATTAATTCTCTTAATTGAAACCCCTGTAAAATAAAAAAGCAAATAAGACTGAACCCCAGCACGTCAAACTCCAGTACTGTGGCTCCATGTCCGATGTCAAAGGGCTTAGATGCCTTTGCCCTTCCAGCATTGCTGTCTATGATGTACATCTCTCTCTCGGGCTGGCTCCACTATGCAACAATCCTTGGCAGATATCCCATGGCTCTGGCATCGCTAACGTCTCGGGGATCAAACATAATCCAGGTGTCATTTTTATAGTTTGATGCAACAGCCTCTTAGGGCCTCCATTCAGGGACTCCCCTGCCAGGTGCCTGGCCTCAGGAGTGCTGCTTATCTATGGAGGAAGATTCCACAACCCCTTTACCCATGTCTCCTTCAGGAAAGCCAGAGCCATGTGGATGGCACTGCCAAGTTTGGCTCCCACCCCACACCTCACACCTCCACCCTAGTGATATACACCCTCTAACAGGGCCACACCTCCTAATCCTTCCCAAACAGATTTTTTTAAACCAACTATTCTTGTAATACTTGTCTGATGTCAAAGGGCTTAGGTAGCTTTGACTACCAGGGACCAAGTATTTAAACATATGGGCCTATGGAGGCCATTCTCATTCAAATCACGACTCTAACCAACTTCCCATGGTGCCATAAGTCATAGACCTTCGAGAACCCTCTATTGTTATTTTTTCCCAAACCAGGATAACTTCTGACTGCATTCTAAATACTTACCCTTGTACATCAGATAAATGCAACCCTCTCTCTTTATCAAAGAAGTACCCCCCCAACTGCAACAGATAGAGGCTTTTACAGAGATCTGCACAGTTGATCAAGTGCAGATAATAGAGGACTGTGGGATGCCCTGGCCAAACTGATACATCTCTAATGTAGCACTCACACCTAAGAGACTCAAGGAAATTCATGGGAGAGAGGTTGGGGAGATTGTAAGAGCCAGAGGAACAAAACATCTTTTGTGAGACAGTATATTCTATCTGTGATAGGGAAGTTGCATCCATGAACTCTCAACATTATTATGGTGATAATGACCACCAGTTGACATGCCAACGTGGATAGTGACAATCCCATGTGGTCCTACCCCTAGATGAAGAGCTAGTACCTGCTGAGAGAGAGGGGTAAGCAATTCTTCCAGGGCTATGCTCCCACATAAACTGTCCAATTCAGTCCTTGACACATGTACATATGATCAAAGCTAAACTGATTCAGTAGATTATATATACATGTATGTGTTACATATGTATATGCATATGTAATAATTAAAGATGAGAACTAAAGAAGAGATCATGAGTTTGGGAGGGAAACAGGAGGAATTGGAGGGGAGAGGCAGAAGTAAAGTAGATCTTGTGCTGATGTATGAGGTTTTCTAAAAATTTATTAAATAAACAAAAAATATCTAAGTTAGCTCTTCCTTATAACCACAGAGGTTCTTGGGCATCCTGTGTTAGGTGGCAAAACTTTTCCTGGGGATATACAACACACACATCTACTCACCATAGATAGAGAACCCACAACAGACCAAAGTATAGATAACATCAAAGTCCAACTTGGTAAACCAATGAGTTTTACTGGTGTTATTTAAAGGAATATAGGTGAGGGGTTACATAAATGAGCAGAAATGACTCGAAGATTCACCAAAGGCCACCCCAGCATAGGTGACAGCTAGGAACCTAAAGCACACTGCACAGCCTACAGGAAGCTCAACAGGCTAGAATGTCTGTTCCAGGTGCCTCCATTGGTCTAAACCTCATCCAGGTAGGTCAGCTGACTTCTGCTTCTTCCAGGCAAAATGGTCTTGTCTGATAGTCCTTTTTGAATCTTGGCTCAGTTCTTCTGAAAGGAATTCTCAGCTTTTATTATTTACTCTGGCAGGAAGGAGCCTAGTGAGTCTGGTCAGTTTCAGGGACTTCCTGAATCCCTTTTGCTGGTTTACCTTCCTGCCTTAGGAGCTTCCCTACAGGATGGATTGTTTCAGTTTCAGTTATACAGCATCCTGAAGTGCTTAGTGCTGGTTGTCAGCTCAATCAGCTGGAATCATGTAGCAGACAAGCCTCCAGCCCTCTGTGTGGGTTTGATTACGTTTATCTAGATGGGAAGACCCACTCTAAACGAAAACAGAACCATACCCTGGGTCCTAGACTGCATGCATATAAAGAAGAAAAGCATTGCTTGTGTCTTCCTGACAGTGGTCACAATGTGACCAGTTGCTTCAAGTTCCTGCCATCTTGCCTTCCTCCATGATGGACTGTGACCTTGATTTGTGAGCCAAAAGAAATCCTTATTTTTACCACAGCAACAGAAAAGTAACTGAGAGAAGCCTCAAGAAGATAGCAGCACACATCCAATAGACTAGCAAAAAATAAAGCTGACTAAAGCTGGGAAGGGCAGAGAAGCACTATAAGTCTTATGCCTGCCTGTGTGGGTGGAAAATGATGAAGCCATGTTTCTCTCAATTGTCAGAAGTCAGCGCAGTCATCCATTCCATGTTTTCTGTCCAAACTAAAAGGCAGTTTGTATTCATACAAAGGTCTACACAAATACTCATAGTGGCCCCTACCCTAAGCAGGACCAAATGCTTGTCAGTAGATCAGCACCTGGATAATCACATTGTGGAGCATTCACACCGAGGAGGGTCTGTTCCTGACAAAATGGAAACAACAAAGCAGAACAAAATTATTTGGTGTGGACACTAACACAGAATATCCTTGACGCAATTATGCTGAGCAAAAGGAACTAAAGTCAAAAGAATTACATCTCCATTATTCTATACAACCTAAACAATGCAGACAAATGAGCAATACCTGAAGGTAGGTCAGTGGTTGCTTCCAGGAAATGAAGGGTGGTGAATATGTTCCTCATCTTGTATACAACGATGGCTTCATGAATACAAACATGTCAAAACCTATTAAGCTACACACTTCAAAGATGTGCAATTTAGTATGTCAATGATGCCTCAATAAAATTGTTTCAGAACAAAAAGGAAAAGGTATTAAATTTGCTTGAAGGGACTCATTCCCCCAGCAAAATTTGTAATAATGGGAACATAAAAAGGACAGTAGTGATATATTTTAACAGAGAATAATGACTTTAAAAACCCACATAAGTGTGTGGTATTCCTGCAGAACCCAAGGAAGAGAAGGAAGGGTAATGGGAGAAGCTTCATACAAATATATAGAAAAATAGCAGAATTAGGAAAATCTTCATTTTGCAGCCTCTAATGCAATAATTAATTCAAGCAATGGATCAACAGCTATTACGATCACTTTGTGAAAATTTGTGATAGAACAGCATATTCACGTCTCAAATATAATCCATCGTACAGATGAATTATTATTTACAAAAGGGATTACCTTCATAATGGAAGCATTTTAATCAAATGAGCACAGTTCATATCACCAATGATAGGAGGAACTGGCATGGTGCCCCCTTATGTAACAGTGGGTAGGACACAGCCCCACCTCTCCCAGGGTATTATCCACAACGTTTAGCCAGAATCTAATCATGTGGAAACAGTGAGTTATGCCCAAATTGAGAGACATTAGACAAGACAACTGGGTTTGTGTCTCTTGAAAAATGTCAATGTCACGAAAGAAAGAAAGGCAGAAAGGGCAGGCCAGGGGGGCTCAGATCATTATAGTTGAAACAAGAGGAACTCAACCAGATGACGAGGGTCTTCTTTGATGGAAACAGTAAAAGTCAATCCTAGATTGCAAAGGAATAAAAATAAAAGCTGTGCGACTCGGGATTGCGTTGTGATAGTTTGAGACAAGGTTTCCATATTGACAGCACTAGAATTTGGTGTTTTGTTGTATGGAGGAGTGTTCCTTGTTTAGTAGGAAACATGGTGCATTTTAGTGTGAAATATAGACATGTATAATATAGATATAAATAGATCCCACCTGCCCATCTGCCAAGGGGGAAGATAGCAAAAGAGATCACGTATGTTGCCACGCACATGCTGCCTCTAGGGGCCTGGGTGAGGAGTGAAAGGGTCTGCATTGCGGGATTTCTCTACTTTCTCTGCCATTGTGAAAATAATACAGATGAAAAGTTGAACGCAGACCAAAATGGATGGTTGGCCACCTGGAGCGTTTTCAGCTTGGAGGGTCCATGTAAGGATCTGACCTCCAGGTAGCAGACAGTACCGGAGCCCCATCTCCCAGCCTGCCCGTGCATGGGGCCTGGGCCAGGGATATCAGGAGCTTTTCCTCACAGGGGCTTTCCTTCCTCTCGTCCTTCATGGGTGGCCTGCTAGGTCTGGTTGAGGAACATGGATAAGGTGCATATTCAGTAGTATTCATAAGCAAGATATGCATGCCCATGACTCCCCAGTACGACTTCAAGAGGTGCAGGAATCCCCAGCTCGACCTGCAGCTGAAATGCAGCCACTGCACTGAGTCCCTGCACAGGGCTACCCTTGCTCTCTCATCTGCTCTCTGATGCTGCGTGTCTCTCTTCCTGAGGTGAAAGTCTTGACCAAGAAGGCAAGGCTCTTTGGCTACTGTCACTTCCTACCCTCCCCCAACCACCCCCCTCCCACTGTCCAAACCTGAACCTCACCAGCTTTCCTGAAACGCTGAGGCCGGACACTATTGCCTTGGGGCTGCTGTGCCTTATCTGTGCTTCTGAAATGTTCTCTTGGCCCATTCTCTGCTTTCTTCCAGCCTGCACCTTCTCAGCTTCTCCGTGGCTGGCTGTTTTCCTTTGGTGCACTGATTAGCATCCACTGGGATGTGTCACGTGTCTACCTGTTTTCCCCACTAAATGTCAGTACCTCAAGGGCTCTCATTCCCATCTTTCTGCTTTTTAACCGCGCTTAATGAGACATAATAAAAATTACTAAGGTAAATGACTCCAAAGGCGGGTTTGTGCCTTTATTTGAACCGCAATGTATAGGCATCGTGTGTGTGTGTGTGTGTGTGTGTGTGTGTGTGTGTGTGTGTGTGAACTCAGTGTACACGTGTGCATGAATGTGTGTGTATGCATATGTGTGTTGGGCAGGGTTATGCTGGCCTTCCCATCTGTTCCCTGATGTCACATGTCTCTCTCACTGAAGCATTCAGCTATCTGGGTCATCCTGAGACTCATTTCCTGGGGTGTAGGCACAGCTTGCAGAGGGCTGGGTAGATGCCACCTGCGGCATCAACACATTACATAACCTGGCACTGGGCAGGGGTGAAAGGGGCAGGCAGATCCTTTATTCTGTGTCTGCCCAGAGAACCTTCTCCAAGCCTCATACAGGGCTGGCAACCCTTCAGCTTTGTGTTTCCTAATTGCACTGACAGGGTTCAGCACCCATTCAGCTGGCCTACTGGCTCTGAAAGGAATCGTCATGGATGGAAGGTTGGGGCATGGGAAGAGCTTGGGCTGTGGCAGGTATCTGATGCTGTAACTGTGTGTCTCAGTGCTCTGGGCAGCTCTCACTTGCCCACCTGCCTGCACATGCTCCGGGCTCTTAATTGTTACTATGGGAGCCTGCTTATCTGCCTAGTGGCCTTTTCCTGCGCTGGACTCACAGCCTGAGATGTGTTACCTAGCACCTTAGGCTTCCTTTTACCCACAGTGACCCAGTGGGGGTCATCCTCTGCCTACTGTCAAGTCAAACTGACCTTACGAAGTGATGGGAAAGCCTCGCTTCCTCTCAAAGGTCAGCAGCAAGGGCCATTGTTACAGCCACAGGCCAGTTGCTAGCGTTCCAAAATTACTCATCCCTTAGGTTTCTACACTGGTACTTAGAATCCAGTGCAGGGAGGCAAATGTAAGTGGGCAGAAGTGACCCTCAGGCAGTAAGACTCTAAGACAGAGAAGTCAAGGGCATAGGGAAAAGAGGGTCAGGTCAGGATGGCTTCTCTGTAATGGGAGTGTTTGAGGAGTTTACCTAAAGTAGGATGAACCTAGACATGGGAAGTTCACAGGTCCTGAGGGGAAGGTCTGGGGGTGGTGGTGGGGCTAAGGCCAGAGGAATTCTTAGCAGAGAAAGCAAGGAGATGAAATGAAGTCAATTCGAGGTAGGAGTTAGGGGAAGAGGCTGGAGATGGGCCGAGGAGCCAGGACCAGCATCCTGACCCTGGAGGGAGATGTGGTTCATCTGTGGCCAAGATGGTTGGGAAGAAGTGTCTAGCATCTGGTCCGTGCAAGGGTAGAGCCAACCAGCCTGGCTGCACATATAGAGTAGGGCCAGCAATACCATCTTGGGTCAAGTCCTGGCACTCCAGACTTATCACCACAACACCCCAGAAAACAATAGTGCATTGCTGTCCTCATTTTAAACTGGAGGAATAATGCCGCCTGAGGGTTGCTGTCTTAGCCTGGCTCTGTCAGAACTAGAGAGGCTGTGGCCAGCCAGGGCTTACTTTTCCCCTGAACAGCCTCTCAGACCCTTCTTTCTGAACGCACGAAGCACTGCCCTTGTGAAAATGGGTTAGCCCACATTGCTTCCTCTGTCCAGTGCAGAGCCAACAAAACCTCCACACTGTTTGCCCACCTGCTTCTGTTCATCAGATTCTTCTGAGATTGGAACATCCCGTCCTTCTGGAAAGCTCCTCTAGACAGAAAGTAAGTGACTCAAAAGAACTCCAGGAAGTCCCTGGAACTGACCAGATCCACAAGGCCTTCCCTTCCTCCAAGAGTAAACCACGAAGACTGGGGCAAGTCACTGTCAGACAAGCCAAGATATAAAGAAGACTCTCAGGGAAACCCTGCCTCCTGAATGAATCAGATTGGCCAAGCTGCCTGCCTAGAAGAGGCTCAGATCAATTGAGCCATCTGGAAAGGACGCTCTTCTGCCTGTTGAGCCTTGTCTCCAGGTTCCCAGCTTTGTGTGCTGTCTGCCTTGCTGGGGTGGGCGATGGGATGCAGCTGTCTTTGAGCCATATCCGGTCCTGTAAATAACCCCAATAAAACTCATTGGTTCACCAAGCCAGACGTACTGGCATCTGTACTTTGGTCTGTCACAAACTCCCTGTCTGGAGTGAGTTCACCCTACTCCATATGTGTGTGTCAACTACCCAGGAGAAGTCTGTCACACAGCAGTGACTCCAAATGTGCTCACATCTACTCCACTCATTCACCCTGAGGGCACCTTAGCTAGCATGTGAAAAGTGGAGCTAATGCCTTTCCACTCCTTTCCAGTTGACTCCTCATCGCCTGTTCATGGGAACTGCCATGCTTGGCTGCCCAGGGGCTGAGGCTCTGGGCAGGCTGAAGCCAGAGGTGTGTAGAAAGTGCTCCCTTCGCAGCCTCGTTCTTGCCGTTGGGTAAAGCAGCTGCCCCTTAGGATGCTGTGTCACCCAACTCCATGGAACACCTCTACCATTCCCGCACTACAGAGGAGAAAAGCCTAGGCCGAGAGCTGTGGTGTCATTAGCCGGCTGTGCAGAGCGAGGGAGTAGCCAGATTGAGCTTGGGTCTCGGGTGGAGCAGAGATACAGGGAATGAGTTTCAATCCTTTCCTGTGTGCATGGGAGGGGAGAAGGGCAGAGTAGGAAGCAGAGAGGGGAACCTGACTTACAGATTCTTCCAGATCTAAACAAAGCAGTTCATTATTGAGATGGCCGCTGCTGAAACTTGGGTAGGTGAAGCAGAGGTAGCTGGAGATTTCCATCTGTCTCCTATACAGGAAGGTTTCCAGGTACATCGCAGCCTGGAGCTGAATTCCATTTAGAATGTAAAATGCTCCATGAAGTGTTTTTCTCTCAAGTGAGAACACATAATTGATTTTTTTTTTTTTTAAAAAGAAGCAACCTTTCTGGACTCTGGAAAATGCTTTCGGGCCCATCTTATTTTTGTGCGCACAGAGGCAATTACCCCAGGGTGGCACTCGGAAAGGGGACTCACTTATTTTACACAACAAATGTTTTACATCTTCCTTATAGCATGAGAGATTATTGAATCAGCTTGTTTTATGTCCTGTGGAGAAAAACTAAACCCAGCCCTGAACAGTGGACTCCCTGCTCTGACTCCAAGTGAGAGCCACTGTGCTGTGTCCCCAGGTTTCCCTGTCTGCTCATCATAGCTCCTGCCTCTGAATCCTCGCTGGTGAGCACCTCCACCCATGTTCTTCTTCTTCAAGATATAATTATTTTCATCTTAATGTGTATGAATATTTTGCTGGCATGCATGTATGTGTACCATAAGCATGCAATGCCTGCATCAGTGAGAAGAGGGCATCAGATCCCCTTGTGGGTGCTGGAAACCCAACCCAAGTCCTCTTTAAACCACCTGCAGCTGTCATGCTCATCATTGTGCCCTTTGGTGGTATTTTCTCCCTGTGACTTGGTCACTGATTTGCGACCTGCTTGACCGACGGTGACCATGTTGAACATAACTCGACAGAGACTTAGAAAGCAATGGGCGCTCTTTAGACTGTAGTGCCAGAATCTGAGCTATCCTGCGGGAGGGATAGAGGTAAGCCATCCCAGTTGTGCTGGATAGGTAAACAGCAGCCATCCTAGACCAGCTTGTTTCAGGTGAGTAGGTCTGGATCAGAACTTCTCAGCAGAGCCAAGTTGGAATTATTTGATGTTTTAACCCACTAAGGCTTGGGGGCGTTTAGTTCCACAGAAGCAGTCGTCTGATTCATTGCCTCTCGTTCTTTTACCTATCAGGTACATGGATTCCTGGGTCCAAGAGGAGTTTTTGGGAGATTCCTGGAGACCCCAGGAAGGCGGGGAGGCAGGTTTGGAATCAGAGGAGTAATTCCCAGGTTGTCAGGGTCTGGCCTAGGAAAATAACCTCTCTCCCAGGTCTTCAGTCCTGCCATCTTATCATCCGGGAGTTAGTCTGATGTAGCTAATGATGTGGCTAAATGTCACCATCCAGCTTTGGTAGTGAGTATGGTGGCTGGCCTGAGGAGGAGACGTCCTTAGACTGACGACAAAGCAGGAGACTTTGGCTCATTGCAGTTCAGATCCCGACTCTGCCAGCCATTAGCAAGCCCCCCTTCCTGCAAGCCACTCTGCTCTCCACCAGTGGCTGCAGTGGTCCCTATGTATTGAATGAACTACAGGGTTAAACGATGAGCAGCGATCCTTATGTATTCTATAGGGTTAAATGATGAGATGCAGGTATGGTACTGTGAGTGGCACTTGATACTCAGAAAGCGCTCACTAAGTGCTGATGGCATTTTGTGGTTACTGTCTGCAGTAGGAAGGAGAGCTGCAAGATTCCAGTCACAGAGGCACCAGACACCGTTGATGTCTGCGTACTATTAGAGAAGAATGTGTTGGCTGATTGCCACAAATCCAAAGCTCTTGAGTTGGTAGTCCCAACTGGGTTGGGCCGTGATGCCTGTGGGAGACCCACCCTGAATGTGGGTGCCACCCAGTAGAGGCCCAGATGGAAAATGGTGTAGTAGAAGAACTTCTTCCCCTTTTCTCAGTCTGACCTTCCCTCTTGCCTGCCTGGCCTGCCCCATTGCTGCAAAGTCAATTTGCCCTATTGCTGCTGCTGCTCCTTACCCTGCTGATATCAGAACCAGTGCTTCCAGACCTGCCTGCTCTGGACCACTGAGGTACCCTGCCTTGTAGACTGAGCGACTACGGGGTGATTGGCCTCTGGTGTGAGACACCTCTCATTAGGATGGAGGGACTACCTAGTTTTTATTTATTTATTTACTTAATGTATGTGAGTATACCATTACTCTCTTCAGACACACCAGAAGAGGGCATGAGGTTCCATTACAGATGGTATTGAACCACCATGTAGTTTTGTAAGACCCCCGAAACTGGGGAGACCTCTGCTCAAGTCTCGGGATGAGCTGGCCGGTACCCCAATAACTGGAGAGAAAACCACACCTGATGCAAACTGCAAGAGGCTTTATTGTCAGCTAGCTGAGGACGAACCCCTTTAGCCACTACAGGGCAGGGGAGTTCGACCCCAGTAGGGGGCTTTTAACAGCTAGTTGAGGAGTTGGGAGGAGTTTGGCTACAGCTCTTCTCCTTGTCACAGGGAGCCAAGCAAGCGCCTGGCTAGGTCTCCCCACAATCATCGCATCTCTGGCTGTAAGGCACAGAAACAAAAAGGTCTTTTGCTGGCTATAGAGAACAAAGAGCTTCTTTCTGACTGTATTTTTAGAGATCAGGGAAAACAAGCTTGGGGAACATCCAGGGGCTTTACCTTTCTGGGAGAAACACTTTAAGTCGGGGTCTCACAGTTTCTGGGAATTGAACTCAGGACCACTGGAAGAGCAATCAATGCTCTTAACTACTGAGCCATCTCTCCAGCCCAACTACCCAGTTCTTAACCTCTCAGGTGTGAGACAAGTGCAGTTACTGTTTTAACATAAGCTGATTAGTACATTGTGTGTATGTGTGTATACACATAGATAATTTATCAAACTTATTCATCCCATTGGTTCCATGGTTAGCTAAAAGTGATCGATGCTCCTATTACATAGGTCATGAAACTTCATGTCTTCCTGTTGCTGAACGCCTGATGAGTGTCAAACATGGCGGTGGGGAACTGCTGTCAACAACATAGACTCGGTCCCAAAAGTTAACATTCTAGTTGATGAGGAACCTGGCAATAAAGAGTGGATCATCAACTCTGTGTTCTGTTCTGTGAACACAGAGTGCTAAGGTGGATGGAGCAGGGAGAAAGGACAGAGGCCACTCAGCTCCTGCATCTGGGCTGTGAGAAAATCCGCGTGCTGCTGTTAAAGGGAGCCATTCACACTGGCTGCTGCAGAGTCCCTATTGGGGAGCTGCATCCACTGACAGCCTATTGTCACTTCCCACTCCCTCCCCCAGGACAGAGGGGGCATGGGGTTGGGGAAAGGTCATGAACCCTGACTTCTTATCCTGGCTGTGAGACCCAAATAAAATGACAGTTTGCAGAGGAAGGACATTGGAGTCTCATTTGTGCCCTCATCCCCGTTCACTTCTGGCAGGTCCCCCCAGAGGCTTCTGTGACACTCTAGGCTCCACCTGAAAACCACAGGTACATAAAGGATTCCTGTACTCATTGTGCTATGACAGCGAATCTGAGCTCTAACCTCTACTTGCTGTATGAGCCTGGGTCTCACATTTGACCTCTTTTGAACCATCTGCCACCTCTCCAGTGGGATAGGAATTAGGAGATAAATCTGGGCTCTCCAGTAACCATTCCAGATTTGCTCTGTGTTTTGGGGACCCCAGTTCTTCTCTGGGTGCCAAAGCTATTGATAGAGTGGGCGCTCTTATTCTAGCCTCTAATGAATCTGCTTCTCTAGGGGTGCGCCGATTCATAGAGCCCGAAGAATGCCCCCCTCTCCAGTCAACCTTAATGCAAGTAACAAATCCAGGATGCTGTTGACAATTCCACACCCCAGAAATAGGCTAGAGTGGGTGGTTGACCTTGAGACAGGGCCTGAGCTGAGGCCTGTTGCTTGGCAACAGCCCCTATCACCTACCCTTTAGAAATGCCATGTGATTTTCGTATCTTCAGGCCTCTAGCAGGAAGGGATCTGCCTGCAAAGTCCTTCACCTTCCAACTTGCCAGCTTGTTTGCCAGTAAAATTTATTTGTTTCTGTCCATGTGTGTGTGTATGTGTGTGTGTGTGCACACGCGCATGCACACTTACATTTAATTTTAGGTAAATATCAAATAATGTAATTCCCTAGGTTTTCAAACATCCTGGGTGTTATTTATCTCCCCCCTTCCTTCCTCTGTATTGTCCTCTCTCCTCTGTCCCCATTTAAAGCACTCCTCCCACTTTTCCCATCCCCCTCACCTGTATCCCGCTCTTCCTTTCTCTAGAGTCCCCCCACCTATGGTCCCTTTTTACTTTCCTGGTGTTTGTGCTTCCTCAAGATTGTGTACTCACGTCCAAAGATTTGGAGGTAGGATCCATGAATAAGAGAGAATGCGTGGCATTTGTCTTTCTGGGTCTGCGTTACTGCCCTCAATATGATCTGTTCTCGTCCCATCCATTGGCCAGTAAATGTCATGATTTCATTTCTCTGTGCCGACTAATGCGCCGTGCTGTCCACGGACTGCCTTCTCGTTATTCACTCTTCTACTGAAGGGCATGAAGATTGTTTTCATTTCCTGGCTATTGTGAATGGCGCAGCAGTGCTGAGCCAGTGTCTGTGGAGTGGGATGTCAGGTCCTCTGGGCTTACTGCCGAGAAGTGGCATAGCTGGGATGTATGGTAGACTTTATTTTTAGCCTTTTGAGCCTTCTCCACACTGATTCCCAGCATGGCTGC
Source organism: Mus caroli (assembly GCF_978045245.1). Classification (NCBI taxonomy): domain Eukaryota; kingdom Metazoa; phylum Chordata; class Mammalia; order Rodentia; family Muridae; genus Mus; species Mus caroli. The sequence continues at coordinate 50,106,115 of NW_028227257.1, read as the reverse complement.
ACCTGTTGGCCGTCTCGCCATCAGTGAATGGGGCTTCCCTCCTCTCAGCACCTCTGCCTGCATTTGTTCTTTGCCACTTTTTTGTTTGTTTGTTTGTTTGTTTTTAATCTAGCCATTCTAGGGCAAGATGAAATCTCAAAGTGGTTTTAATTTGCATTCCTCTAATTGCTAAGAATGATGAACATTTTTTGGAGATATTTCTTAGATGTTTTTATTTTGTTTTTTGAGAACTCTGTTCCAATGCATAGCCCATCCCCACTCCCCCACCCTCCCAATTGGGCCATTTGTTTCCTTGCCTCTGCTTTTGAGTTCTTATATGTTCTGATTATTAATGCATAGATGTGGTGTGCCAGATGTATACCTGGCAGAGATTCTCTTCCACTCTGTGGTCTTCCCCTTCTCTCAGTTGATTGTTTCCTTGGCCACACAGAAGCTTTTGAATTTTAAGGGTTCCCATTTGTTAGTCATTGGCCTTAATTTCCGGGCAAATAGAGTTCTGCTCAGCAAGCCCCTTCCCACACATATGTCCTATAGGTTCTGTCTGTGTAATCTTCCAGGGTTCAGGCTTCACAGTGAGGCCTTTCGTTCATTTGGCCTTAATTTGTCTACTGAGTCATAGGTGTGTTTCTAAATTCAGTCTTTTATGTATGGAGATGCGGTTGTCCCAGGTCCACTGGTTGAAGATGTTCCCCACCCCCACTGTGTGTTTTTTGCCATCTTTGTCAAATACCAGATGGCTGTAGTTACATGTACTCGGGTTGGGTCTTCTCTTTCTGCCAGTACCGTGCTGCTTTGATGACTGTAACTCTGTAATAAATCTAGAATGCCAACCTCCCAGCATTGGTCCCCCTCCCCGAAAAGCTGAAGACTGCTTTGGCAATGTGGGGTCTTTTGTGGTTCCATATGAATTTTTTTTTTCTTTCTGTTTTTGCAAAGAATGACATAGGGATTTGGTTGCATTTAATCTGCAAATGGCTTTTGGTAATATGGTCATTTTCATAATAGGAATTCTACCAATCCATGAGGTCTTTGCATCTTAACATGTCGTCCTCAATCTGTTCCTTCAGAAATGTAAAGTTTTCCATTGTAGGGATCTCTCGCCTTCTTGGTTAGGTTTATTCCAGGTATGGGATGATTTGTGTTGGGGGTGGGAGGTGTTTAACTTTCCTGGGCTGTGTGCCACAGGTTGGATACACACGTTCTACACAAAGCAATGTTTCTTTCATGTACACTCAATCATAGGCTCAGATTTTTCTCCCACACATTTGCAAGCACCCAGGCACACACACTCTATACATGGCTTGCCTATTTAGAATCGCCTTAGACTGTCTGGCACTCAGAACCAGGGATGCTGCCGCCCTCTCCTGGAACGATTTGGGAAGTGCACCCGGGGTCTTGCCAGGAAGTGCTTGGCTGCAAACCTCATTCTAATCTTAATTCACCTTTACAGGTGTGGATGATTTCTGCTCACTGTGTCTCCCAAGGCCCCTCCAAGGGGTCTCTACCATTTCCAAGATTCCTTTCCTGACTGTGATATTTGGTTCTGGCCCTGGACATCAGGGGGGTTCTAGCCAGATTTGGAAAAGGAAGGAGGGAAGAATTGGTAAATTGACTTAGGCAAGTAAGATAATTTGGCTCTTTACCTCTCCAAGACTGGGTTTCAGAATTATCAGCGAGGTTTGGCAGAATTTCTGTGCAAGTGTTATTCTTATAGTCACAGGCTCTGAATAAGATGTGAAAGGCACTGGCTGTCAGAATGACCTCGAATTTTTTCCCCTCCAGTTCACACGGAGCCACTGAGAATTTCTGGGCAAGACAGGAACAGAAGAGCCTTGTTTTGGAAAGATTAACTGGACCGTGCACATTGTTCATTCGTTTGTGTAACAAGCAGTGCTTTTTAAAAATATCTTGGCCAGGCTGTGGAATGTAGTAGTGACCGGATGGAGGTGCTATTAGCTTCCGTGTAACTCCGAGCCTAGGAGCATGGCGGGGGTGGGGTGTGTGTGGGAGACCCAGATAGGGCCTCACTTCAGTCCTATACTAGGTGAACCCTTGGTGATATGAGGTTCACAAAAGAGCCCCAGCTCTTGCCCAGATAAGCCCTGTGGGGGAGCAGAAGTGAATCAGCTCAGCTGTGGTTTAAGTATAGATCTCAGAGCAGGACAGTGCCTGGTGCTCCCTGACTTCCCGCTCCATAAAATGAGAAAACAGTCTGGCCCATTTAGGAGCTGCATCTGTTGATTTTCCTTTTCCAGACCCAATCAAATAACATGCAAATAGATGCAAGAGGTCCTAAGTCAGGGTACAGCAAACGAGCACAGCATGGCCTGCCTGCTGCAATTACAGTCAACAGCATCTAGGATGTGACCAACATGAGTGATGATTTGCTGTCGGTTGCATAATCACCGAGGGCCCAGATGAGGAGACTCGGAAACCTCAACAAGCTGTCTGGGGAGGTGCACTCCGGAGCAGGTGTCTGCTGCACAGGCTCACTGCATTCAGGAAGCAACACAAAGATGAGCCCGGACTTCTTCCTCAGGCGGGGATGGAGTTTCCAGTCTTTCTTTGAAGATGTGTATAATAGGTTTGATGTTTCGGGGCTTGGTCCTCCCCGAGGCTACTGGGTAGCTGTGCAAGTTCCAACTAGCCACTTCTCAGTTGTTTTGTCTCCCTCCCGACCCCCCCAGAGTCCAGAGACAAGGAAGGACAGAAACCATGAAAGTGTCCTGGGTTGGACTCCTCAGAAGGTGACCTTGAGACAAGGATTCCTGTGAAAGTGACTCAAACAGAATCATTCTCTGGAGCAGTGACTTAAGCTGAACCATCCCCGGGAAGTGGAGGGTAGGTGGTTAGAAGTGAAGGAGGGGACCAAGCATGGTGTGTCACTTCCAAATCCTACTTTGGATCAGCTCTGCCAAGGGTCATGCCTTAAAGCCATCACATTTATAGGGCTAGGGCATGGGGGAATAAGACCCCTGTTCACCTCAGTGACTGATGGCAATAAACTATCTCCCAGGTATGCTTCCCACACACAGGCAAAGCTGGGGCCATCAGGAGATGCATTCTGATTGAATGCATTGAGAGCATTCTGGCAGCTGCTGTGTGCTCGGCACACCATAGCGGCATGCAAAGGGTTGTCACTCCCAGAGGGCAAGTGCTCTCCAAGCTGTGAAAAGCTGCACTTGTGTTGGGAGACTCACCTCGCTTCATGAGTCTGTTTCTTCCTGGGAAGGAGATTGCATCAACACACTGGGGTTGGCATGAAGACAGGAGCTACTGAGAGCTGCATGTCTTCTGTGGTTCCTGTCTGTTGTACAAGTCTGAATCTGTGCCTACCTGAATGTCCCTGGGTCCCCGTGTCTGTGTGTGTTCATGTGTGTGTGTCTAACAAAGGGCTTCTGCCCTGTATATATTGAACAGCCCAGAAAGCATCACACGGGGAAGGAGTGGGATACTTTATACAAATCTTCAACTGAGTTTTACAAAGAGTTAAGTCGCTGATTCCAACTGGCCCAGATAACAAGCATTACAAACATCATTGCTCATCACCGTAGTCATGTTGTCCTCAACACTGAGTTAGGGCTACTCATTTAAAAGGCTGCTTTGAACCTATGTCTGATGTTTTCAGCCAATGATTATCATAATATGCAAACAAACTTATATACATTGCTCTCTGGGTCAGGGACATGGGAGAGTACATGGAAGATTATGATTATGCGTTATTAGCCTAGGTTGTAAATCTCATTATGTGGGAAATCCAAGGCAAGTCAGGTTGGTTGTTACATTGTTGTCTTAAAGTCAGTTTTTACATTGTTCTCTTAAAGACGGGTTAAACAAGCTGGTTGAGTACACAGTAGAGTATCAGCCTTAAGTCTTATATGATCCTAAAGTATATTAACAGGCTGTAAGAGATTAGACTGGAAGAGATTATAATAATGTATTGCCACCCACATATACTAAGCAGTTTGCACTCTTCTTGCCTCATACACACACACACACACACACACACACACACACACACACACACACACACACACCTCATCTCAGTAGATGTAGATCCCATTCTACACAGGACAGATACACAATCTGTAGGGCCCAGTGCAAAATGAAAATGTACAGTGCTCATCTAAAGAAATACATTAAGAATTCTAAGACAGCTGCAACAAAGATTAAGCTAAATGTACGGTACTTCCAAAGGCAGGACTTTATAAAAGTTTAGATTCTATGCTGGTGAAGCCAATCCTGTTCTAGGCCATTGCCCTGGTGTCTGAACTCTGGGTCTCCTCTAGGCCCCCCACATGTTCTGTGTTCCTGATTCAGTACTGATTGCATGCAATTTACTGTATTTCTTTTCCTACCAGACTCTAAGTACCAGGGGGAAAGGCTCCCATCTGTCTTGCTTTGGGGATGTCCTAGATGCCTGGCACACAGCATAGCACATCAGGCATTCTATAAATATTTGTCAAACTGGGATTCACTGCACAAATAATTTGTTCAACAAATAAATGTCCCAGAGCTTCTGATATGCCAGCCAGAACTCTCAAAAACTTGATTATATCCATGAACCAAAGACTCCCATAGACTTGCCATTCTAGTAAGAGAGACACCAGACATGTCTTCTCTGGCAGAAGAAGACTCCGGGGGTAGGATGTGAGTACAAGTGGATTGTTTGGGAATGATAAGGAATGCCCACAGAGGGACCGGAGAAGGTTACTTCTGTTTTCAATGGGGCTGAACTCCAGTGGAGGAATCTAGAGGATTATAGTAGTCATTTTATGTGTTAACTCGATTGGGTTAATGTCCAGGCAGCTGACAGAACCTGTTTCTTGATGTGTCTGTGAGGGTGTTTCCGAACATCATCGACCTCACGATTGCTGTTTAAGGGTAGTGAGAAACTAACCAACCAGCCAACCAAAGGAAGAATGGCTCACCTTAACTTGAGCATCACCCTCTGCTCCTGAACGCTGGCACTCCTGTTTCCCAACAGTCCAGTTCCATTTTGTGTTACTTTTTTTTTTAAACTGACTTGCTTTAATCTATAGTCTGGGAGCTAGACAGGGACATGAGGGAAGGGGCAGGATAGGAGTATAGGAGACAAGATGAGCATCATTGTGCTGGCTGCACAAGAGTCTGGAAAAGAATTTTAGCCCTTCACTCTCTTCACTGAAGAAAGACACATAGGAGGAGCTGAGGTGTCTGGTAGAAGTTAACAAGGAAACCACTTCTTTTTTAAACCTGGGTCAACTGCTTGGATGCCATATTGACATATATATTCATATATATTAATATACAAACATATATCTTATTTATTACTTTTATTTTATGTGCATTGGTGATCTGCCTGCAGATATGCCTATGTGAGCATATCAGATCTTGGAGTTACAGACAGTTGTGTCAGTTTTTTTTTAAATGTGTATGTATGTTTTACCTGCATGTATGTCTATAAACTATGGGCTTTTGGGTGATGGAGGCCAGAAGAGGGCATGAGGTCTGCTGGGATTGGAGTTACAGACAGCTGTGATTCGACATGTGGTTGCTGGGAATAAACCCCTGTATCCTGGAAGAGCAGCCAGTGCTCTAAACTGCTGAGCCATCTATCACTCCAGCCCCTCACTCAGTTTTAGGAAATTGTATTTTCCAGAGAACTGATCCATTCTGTCTGGACTGTTCAGTTTTCAGTTATTCAAGAGTATACTTGAGCTACTCAGCCATGGCCACATTACATCAGCAAATGGTTTTTAGTTTGTTTGTTTGCTTGTTTGATTGGTTGGTTGTTTTTCCTGTCAGGGATGAGAGCTGTGAGCCTAGTTTCTACTTCTTTATAGCAAGGCTAGCCAGATGTCTACATGATGACAGGGTATAGAAGATGATTAACATACAAGTGGCGTCTCTGTGCTCAAGCTGACACCAGCTCCTTAGGAAAGGAACAAAAACCTCATGTTTATTCACCTGTGACTGCAGATGTCAATATATCCTGGTATATGGATAAGGGTAGTGTCGATGTTCCTTGATGACTTTTTAGTAGACAATTTTAGAGATACTTTGACACTCTTGAAAAAACGGATTAGTTATTTTATGCTCTCTTATTTAAGCACCATGACCTTATCAAAACCCATATAGCTCGTTGAACCAATGGTAGGCTTATATAGCTTCACAAATCTCTTTTCTGGGAATATCCATTTGAGACTAAGAGCTGTGTGGATTGGACTCTTGAACGGACCCAGTATAAAAAGCAGTGCAGCTTTTGGTGACCATGGCAGAAAAGCAGAGAAAAGCATGAAGAAATCAGAGGGCAGAATGCAGCACGTGACACAAAGCATGCCTGTTTGTTTGTTTATTCATTCACTTTGCATCCCAGTATCAGCCCCCTCTCCTCCCAGTACCTCCTCACACAGATCCTCCCTCTCTTTTTCCTTTGAGAAGGGGGAGCCCCACTCTGGGTACCACTCCCCCCACATACATCAAGTCACTGCAAGACTAGGTGCATCCTCTCCCACTGAGGGCAGACAAGGCAGTGCAGTTAGTGGAACAGAATTCACAGACAGGCAGACAGGCAGCAGAGTCAGGGAAAGCCCCCTGCCTCAGGGACCCACATGAAGTCCAAGCCAAGTTCTGCTACGTATGCACAGGGTGCCTAGGTCCAGCATGTGCTGGCTCTTTGGTTGGTGGTTCAGTCTCTGGGAGACCCCAAGGCTCCAGGTTAGTTGATGCTCTTGGTCTTATTGTGGGGTCCCTATCCCCTCCAGGTCCCGCAAGCCTTCTCCCAACTCTTCCTTACATAAGATTCCTTGAGTTCTGCCTAATGCTTGGCTATGGTCTATGCATTTGTTTCGGTCAACTGCTGGGTGGAGCCTCTCAGGACAGTCACAGTAGGCTTTTGTCAGCAAGCATAACTGAGGAGCATCATTAACAGTGTCAGGGATTGGTTCTTGCCCATGGGATGGCTCTCAAGTTGGGCCAGTCATTAGTTGGCCATTTCTTCAGTCTCTGCTTTATCCTTTCCTGCACATCTTGTAGGCAAGACACATTTTGGGTAAAGAGTTTTGTGGGTGGGTTGCTGTCCTTATAGCTCCATGGAGTCCTACATGGCTACAGGAAGTGGCCACTCCAGGATCCATATGCCCCATTTCAATTCCCCGCCCCTGCTCTCCCTACACCCTCCTCCCTGCCCTACTCCTCTCCCCATGCCTTTTTTTTTTGAAATTTATTCTTTTTTTATTACGTATTTTCCTCAATTACATTTCCAATGCTATCCCAAAAGTCCCCCATACCCCCCCCCACTTCCCTACCCACCCATTCCCATTCTTTTGGCCCTGGCATTCCCCTGTATTGGGGCATATAAAGTTTGCAAGTCCAATGGGCCTCTCTTTCCAGTGATGGCCGACTAGGCCATCTTTCGATACATATGCAGCTAGAGACAAGAGCTCCGGGGTACTGGTTAGTTCATCATGTTGTTCCAACTATAGGGTTGCAGATCCCTTTAGCTCCTTGGGTACTTTCTCTAGCTTCTCCATTGGGAGTCCCCATGCCTTTTGAAGGCCACCTCTGCTCTGCTTTTCTCCTTGGAGGGGCAAGAGAAACCACTGCATGTGTTTGCCGCCAACCACCCCTAGGTGGTGCTCTGTTTGTATCTGTTAGTATCACAGTAGGATTCTGAGATGGAGTGTTGTACTCACAGGCTGGCACAGGCACATGCAGGAGGCAGGAGGGTTTTCTCATTTCCATCTCAGGGCAGGATACCATAGGTCAGATCTGGTGTATCTCTGAACTAATGAAAAGAATTGGGATTTGAAGGCCCTACCTTTCTCTTGCTGTCTGGTTGCCATGACATAAGCAGGTTTGTTCCACTGCATTCCCAGTTACCCTGTATGCCTTGTGGCAAGTCCAAGGATAATGAAACCTCTAAAATGGTAAACCCAATCTATCTTTCAGTAGCCTCCCACAAGCACAAGCCTGAAGCAGGCTGAGCCAGACCTTGACTTTGTTGTCACTAAGGAGATTACCTAGGGCGGAGCCTGCTTCCCTAGATCACTCTATTGTTCAGCCACTGCCGCTGCTGCTACCTGCTGGAAGTCGGCCTAGCTATTCTAGTCTACACGTGATCCTACAATCCTACACGTGGTCACCGGCAGCTGGGCTCCAAGGATGATTTGGTGGGAATGGGCCTCCCCGCTCCTTTATAAAGCGTGTCCACCATTAAAAATTTGAACCTTGATCAGAACACTGTCTTGGTTCCATCTTTCTCTTGTCGCCTAGTTTCTCTCTCTTTCAGCGCCGGCCTGCCATTCAGGTGTACCTGTCCTTGTGAGCCGCTGGACGGCTTGCAACACCTTTCTTCCTTAGAATTTTTTTTTTCTCAGAAACTTTATCACAGTGGTGAGGCGCTGACTAACAGATGACAAGCATGGCAGCCTCTGAGAGGTCATGTTGAACGCACCCCTGTTCACGCATGCGCATTGTAGATAGCAAGAAGACAGCCTGCACAACAGAGTAAAGAAGTGACTCAGGGCCGCCCAGAGACCAGTGCAGAGACTTGAACAAGTAATGTGGGTCCCTAAGGAGTCCCTCCTCTTTCATAAGGAGCCAGGACTGAGTAGCGTGAAGCTAGTGTGTGCTGCTCTATCCCTCTCCACTCCTCATCAAATGCCCAAACTACTCCATTAATACTGTGCGGGCGGTAAGGTAAAAAACACTGTGTCAACATTTGACATGGAAATGTCTATGATCAGGTGTCTAAAAATGAACAGAAAGAAACAGGGTAGACAGTGCAGTTTTATGTTGCCCGCAAAGTGGTGCACAGAGCAAGTCTGCTTAGGACTCTCATATTTTATTAATACCTGACATTTTTGTGGTTTGGGAGGTGTGGATCTTTATTTCATTTTTCTTTTTGGCCAGGGTTAGTGGTGATAGTGTATATCACGGAACAAAGTGGGGGGCGTTAGAAGGAATTCTGTGTAAGGATAGATATTCGACTTGGAGTCTGAGGCCAAAACTGGCATTAGAACTCCATTTGCGCCCACTTAGCAGATAACCAAGATGTTTAGACCAGGAGCATTTTAAACTCTTTACACTCAAGACTGCTTTGGGGGCTTCACTGGGTAAAGGTGCTTGCTGACAGCCCGAGTTCAAACCCCAGGACCTTCATGGTGAAAGGAGAGAACTTACTCCCTCGGGTGGTCCTGTTACTTCGATGTGAGTTTATTTGAATCTGTGTAGGTTCTGGAAAAAGAACCCAAACCCTCTGCAAGAGCAGCCAGTGTCCCTACCTGCTGAGCAGTGTCCCTACCTGCTGAGCAGTGTCCCAACTGCTTTCCAGCCCCTGGAGTTAATTTTAAGTTAATTCATTACTATACATACTCTTTTACCATCTTCACAGTGTGTGTGTGTGTGTGTGTGTGTGTGTGTGTGTGTGTGTGTTCACAGACAAGGCTTCACTATCGTTGCATGTCGTAACAGAAACAAACACTGCTGCTTTCTTTACATGTCTGGTTTTCAAGTTAGTTTTGGATGGTATACATTCAGAAGGTTCTTTCTGTTGCCCAAATCTCCACGATAGCCACTCTCATTTTTATCACCCACAGGTAAAGGGGTTTAGTCCTAAATAGTCTTATTTACATCTCAAAGCCCACTCACCCACAAAACCTTTGACCCAAAGTTTGTCCTACCTACAAGTGCAGGGACAAAGACAGAGCAGAGACTGAAGGAATGGCCAAGCAATGACTGGCCCAATTTGAAACCCATCCCACGAGCAAGAACCAATCCCTGAAACTATTAATGGTACTCTGTTTTGCTTGCAGACAGCAGACTAGCATAACAGTCCTCTGAGAGGCTCCACCCAGCAGCTAACTGAAACAGATGCGTAGACCACAGCCAAACATTAGACAGAGCTCAGGGAGTCTTGTGGAGAGAAGAGTTGGAGGAAGGACTGAGGGCCCTGGAGGGGATAGGGACCCCACAGTAAGACCAAGAGCATCAACTAACCTGGAGCCTTGGGGTCTCCCAGAGACTGAACCACCAACCAAAGAGCCAGCACATGCTAGACCTAGGCCCCCTGCACATATGTAACAGTTCATCTTGGTCTTCATGCGGGTCCTCTAACAAATGGTGCGGGGCTGTCTCTGACTCTGTTACCTGCCTGTGGATCCTGTTCCTCTAATTGGCCTCAGTGCTGATATGGAACTCAAGTTGTGATATTTGCAACTTCAAGCAGTAGCCCAGGAGCAAGTGCAACAGCTTCTGAAACCAAGGAAAACTGCAGAAGACAATGCCCACATCACAGCACGAGTCAGTCAGTCCAGCACACTCTCCACAGCTCTCTCTGGATCCTTTGCAGTTAAGTGTGGTGCTGTGACCCATTTCTGACTAAGCCAAAGTCTGCCAAGTTGAGTGTTAGGTAAGGGTAATGACTTTGGACACTTGTTTATCCATCCAGTCTGCCTTGAACAGAGATGCATTGGATAGCATAGTGGCAGCCATCTTAGAACTATGAGGAAAAGATCAAGAAAACAGATTATTTCCTTACGTAGTTGAGCTGCTGATTAAGAACCATCTACCTTTGACCTTGTGATATCATCTAATAAATCCCTGCTGGTTTATTCTAGATTGTTTTAAAAATATTTTATTTTAACCGTGTGTTATGTGTATACATGTCTGTGTACATATGTGCACATATCTGATAAAATGTTGGTACCTGCCGAGGCCAGAGGCACCCATTCCCTTGAAACAGAAGTTACAGGGCCTTGTACATCTAGGCAAGCGTGATACCAACTCAGCCACACCCCTAGTTGCACACTAGCTTAGTGTAATCTGGCTGCAGTTATACCATTGCCTGCATAATACATCATTGCTGTCAAATCATGACTGTTAAATGACACATTGTTATTTCAATTGACCAATTTTTAATGTTAGCAAAATGATAGGTTTTGTTATGGTATGTTCATAATACATGTCCTTCATTTCACCCATCCTCCATTTCCCTCCGTCTTTGCTAAAACCTTCATTTTACAGCCCCCCACCCCATCTCCTCTGTACTGCTCTTCTTGGTCCTGTCAGTCATTAGAAGGGCGGCTCTTGAAGAGCCTGTTTATTGCAACACCACACTCTTCTCAGCAGCCCTTGCCTAGAATACTGGTTTCAAATGCAAAGGTGTTCCCATGGAGATCAACTGGCACAATCCTCCCTAGCACTCCTACCACTCTGGGATTCAGAGACCCTCCTCCAAAGCAGCTCCATCTAGTCCCTCTGGGGCCTGGGGAGGAGGGAATCGGGCTTGCCATGACCACTAATGTGGTAGGTGCAGTGGACGCTGTTTCACAGCCCCTTGGCACCAAGCAGCTGAGCAGCAGTGAGAGCACTGAGCTGGTGACTGTCCCATGGTAGCCACCAGCTGCATCCACAAGCCATCCTGGAGCTACAAATACTCCTCCTCTTCCTCCTCCTCCTCTTCCTGCTCTTCCTCCTCCTCCTCCTCATCTTCTTCTTCTTCTTCTTCTTCTTCTTCTTCTTCTTCTTCTTCTTCTTCTTCTTCTTCTTCTTCTTCTTCTTCTTCTTCTTTCTCATGCATGCAGCATTTTAAAAGAATATTTCCTAATTTATTTGTTAGGCTACATACAATGTAATAGATTTCCCTATGGCATTTCCATACATCTGTATTTGGGAACTAAAGTTCTCAGAAAAAAAAGTTGGGTCTTTCACTGAACCCTCTGCAAAGGTGATTTATTGATTGATTGATTAGAATGTCATTCACTGAGGAGACTTTGGAATGTTGCAAGTCTAGAGCCTAATTATCCTGGGCATCTTTAGTTCCCTTAAAAGCCATTTATTGCCCTCCTCTGTGTACCTGACATAGCAGTTTTGTGACATTAGGCAAATCCTTTGGAATTAGGCAAATCCTTTGGAATGTACCGAGCACCAGTTTCTAACCAACCCCAAAGCTAAACCTGTCATCAGAGAGCACCTGAGGCCAGAGCAGAGCTTCTCATGCTTTACCTTAACCTACCTGCTTAGTGTCCCACCTGTGTATGTGGCAAACTCCTTGATTTATGACTCTCTTTGTTCTGTTGCTATTAGAAGTTCATGAAACTGCTGACATGCTAGAACATGGAATTTGGTGCTTAGTGGTTTGAATAGGAATGTTCTCTATAGGGTCAGATGAACACTTGGTTCCCAGTTGGTAGTGATGTTCAAGGAAAGTTTGGGAAGGGCAGCCTGATGGAAGGAAGTATGTCTCTGGAGGGGACCTATGGGATGGTAAAGACTCCCCGCCATTTCCAGTTCCGTATCTGTCCTTTATGCTGGTGGTAAAGAATGCATCCTCTCAGCTTCTTGCTCTGGCCACCACGTTGCTTCCTTATATCATACTCTCACGCCTTGGCAACCATAGCCAAAATAAACTCTTCCTTAAGGTGCCTTGTCATAGTGTTTTATCACAACAGAAAAGTAACTGACAGATGCTGGAGGGGATGTGGGCAAAGTGAAATCTTATTTACCGTTGGTGGAGCTGCAAACTGGACCAGCTGCTCTGGAAGTCAGTGTGGAGAATTCTCAAAACTACATCTACAGTGTGGCCCAGCTACGCTATTCCTGAGAATGCACCCAAAGCCCTCAACACCCTACTCCTCAACCCTTTTCTCAGCCGTCTTCACTGCTGCTCTGTTTTACAATAGCTGGGAAATGGAGACGTGAATTTTCTCCAACTGATAAATGGATAAGAAAAATGTATATGCACACCGTGTAAGAAAAATCACCTGTAAAGAAAAAATAATAATGAACCTTGTAGGTAAATGAATGACATAGAAAAGATAAGGTAGAGTGGGGAAACCCAGACCCAGAGAGCCAAACATTGCGTGTTCTCTCTCCTCTGGGGTTCTTAGCTCCATATCTTCCAGTACAGAGCTTGGAGTAATTGCAGAAGTGAGCAAGGGGGAGCTATGGGGGCAGGAGGGTGGAGGAGGGAGCAATAGGAAGGGGAGGAGTGATACATGTGATGTGTGGGTTGCAGAGTCTTAGGGTTCCTATTGCTGTGGTAAACAAACAGCATCATCAAAAGCAAGTTGGGGAAGAAAGGGTTTAATTTACGTTCACTTCAGTCCATCACTAAGAGAAAAGCATTTGTTGACAGGTTCCTCCAGGGAGTGGTGTCTGGGCTTGCAGTCCTGCCCCAGCACGGGGCTTGGGAGGCAGCCATATTTCTCTGGGCTCAAAGTCAGGTCTTAAGTCGGCAGGCCCCATATCTAACAGCCCAAGGACAACTTTCTGAAACAAGTTCTCTCCTTCCGCCGGGGTAACCAGGCTTGCACTTACATGCCGTACGTACCATCTCACCAACTCTACGCTCTGAGTCTTACCCAGAAAGACTTACACTTAAGGGAATTTTGGTTGATGATGCAAATTGAGGCTCGACTCACTCTGTTGCATGGGAATTCATTTACTTCCTGAGCATTTGTTGTAAAGATGATTTCTTCCCTCACTGAGTTGTCTTAGACCCAGTGTTAGAAGGTGAAGGGTTATTCCTGGACTCTGAATTCAGACTCACTGAGTAGCCTGCCCCCCACCCCCACCCCACAATGCAGATACTACTAGAAGCTGTCCTGTTCGTAAGGTGTAGAAAGACAGTTCTGTCTCTGTCCTTGGCTGTCAGATGACTGAAGCATGGATTTACCAAGGGATTGGGGATTCCTCAGAAATCTCACCCTGGGAGGATGAAAAGGCTAAAACCTGGTGCCAAGTAAGGGTGAGGTAGGGTTAGGGAAGAGGTGGATGGTAGCTGGTGGGTGGGGACTTGTCCCCTGGAAAGAGATTCCACACAGCTCTGACCTTTTGTCAGACTGCCTTGCGAGAGACAGACTGGAGGCCAGACATTGAGTGAGTAGGACCACACCTTGAGCAGCACTGCTTAGTGGTGACAAAATGGACTTCACTAACTTAACAGAACCTCAGTTTCCCCCCAGTCAAAGGCCAAGCGTGTTGTCAGAGCATCAGCAGCAGACTCTCCCCATCCTGCAATGATCCTCTTTCCCACTGATGTATTTGAAAAGCGTCTCCGTTTATGGCTTTCTTTGTTCTGTTACTATAAAGAGCGCATGAAATTGCTACTCCACGGAACATGGCATTTGGGGAGACCCGAATCTCTGTTCTTGGGTTGTGGTCTAATTTTAGCACTAGAATAAGTCATGTCCTGTGTCTGTTCACACCCCCAATCCCCCAGGGTAGTCCAGTCCATTGTGCACCAAGCTGGACTGGAGGAAAGGAAGCTTAACTGGGCACTGATGGGTGGTGTGAAGGATCTCAGGTGACAGTGACTTCACAGGCAGTAAATATACACGGGAACAGCTCCAGAGAACGGGTTCATTTATTGGGGGGAAAGAAAGGGGATATTTATGGCCCTGGGGAGGTGTATAAGGTCCCTGGGGCAAAGTTTGGGTGGCTATGTACAATTGACCATGACAGGGATGTTGGAAGATACTACATCTATATACTCAGGAGCTATAGGGTCCTGGGGTGGGGGTGGGGGTGGGGGTAGGGGTGGGGGTGGGGATCCTTATAAGACCAAGTGAGGCCTACTAACTGTCAGGGTAGTATTTTTCTAATTCTTTCTAAGGTTGATCGTGGCACTGTCGGTATCATGGCACCAAGTTGGGAGGGGGTAGGGAGTCGACTCTGACAGTCCTCATCTGAGGCATCTCAGGCTGTAATTCCCTTGACTCTTCCTTTATAATCTGGGGTCATTACAGTCCCACAAGAGGTGTTTCTTGTGCTAACAATAGTGATCATGTAGGATTTATAGTTCAACCTGGAGAATGTCATCAGAAAATTTTAAAGTCTTTTGATTAGCATTATAGGGTTTTGTTTTCCTTATCAATCTGAACTAAGAGCTCAGATTTATTTCTTAGTATGGGATGTTAATAAGTAACCATTTTAGCCAGATTGTCATATCCTAGGTTTGGGCCAGTGTGGTAGCATCTGGCTTAGTGACAGAACTACCCCTGCTTTGGAGGCCTGCATTCCCCAGGCTCAGATTTGACCCCACACCCATGTTCTTGTGTCCCAGAGTAAAGAATTGGACCATGGATTCATGGTTAGAAACAGAAAGAGACAGTTCATTAAGAAAGGGGAAATGATCCCCATAAGGGGAGTGGGCTCATGAGGATAGAACTAAGCATGTGCTAGACCATGAGCCCTTAGAGCCCACCTGTGCAGCACCCATCTGTCACATGTCTGTATTTTATGAGCTGTCATTGAACATGCTTCATTTGTTTTATGAAGCCCGACTAGGAAGGAACTTGCAGTCTTATCTGTCAACTGGCTTCTTTTACCTACCAACCCTGAAGTGGCCTTTTTCAGTCTACTTGCCAACCACAGGTACCCAGGTCCACTAGGGAGCCTGTTCTGCCTCTTGTGGAGGAGTTGGAAGGCCCCCTCCCCGAAGAGAGAGGCTAGAATAGTTCAGCCATGGAGTAAGGGAGAACAGGGAGGGTTATACTAGGGCCTTAGAGAGCCAGAAACTGGACAGTTACTCACCTCTGTTGCTGTGCTTGAAGTGGTGTGGAAGCATCTCTCTGAAGTCCTCCAGGAAGCTTGAATTCAGAGAGAATGAAGTAGACATGAGTGGCTTTAGAAGTCACTTAAGCCCATTCTCTAACTCTTCATGTGGAACAAGCAGGCCTGTGCTTAGGGCGTGTTTGGAGGAGATTCTCCTGCCTTCAAATGTATTGTTTTGAAACACTTTTTGAGTCCAGTCTTCTGTTCCCTCCATTCCATGTTGACCCGTTGATTAGGCACAGAGTAAGACAGAGAGGTCGGGGGGATTAAGAGTTATCTCTAGGGGGCTAGTGAGATGGGTCAGCATCTCTAGAAAACTCCAGGTCAGGAACTCTGGGGATTGCAGGGCATCCACACCCATCCATGCTTTGAATGCTTCATCCAGAGGTTCTTCTTACACAGGAGTGATGGTCTATGGTGGGGCCTAAGAACATGTATGTCGTACGTGTTCCAGGCAATAGTGATGCTGGCCAGTAACCATGCTTTAAGAACAACTGACTGATAGAGCTTTAAAAATCCCTTTTCTAACGAGGTTTCTCGAACTGTCACTGGCATGAGGCACCATTCTCTTTGTTTAGACAGATATTGAGGCGTTTATCACTTTCTTCCTGGTTACACCACAGACGAAACAAGAGCATAGGCGCCAACTGTGTGTGACTTGGAAGCTTCTTCCGTAATGGCTAGACCTACCAGTGCTGGAAGATGATATACAGGCACCTAGTGAGAAAAGTTGTAACAGTCTTTTGCAGCTGTGAACCCTGTGAGCTATAATAATGCCTGGTATGTAGGCTTAGATTTTAAAAACTTAGTTTTAATAAGGATTCTCAAATGCTTTGATCCCCCCCTTCTATCCCACTGTCCAAAGGAAGGGGAGAAAAGATGGTAAATAGGACAAGGGATGTGGATCTGTTTAGAAGTAGTTCCTTGGGGACAATTTCAATCTTCATTTGTCAGGATACCAGCAGTTCAGTTCAGTAGTGTCAGGATACCAAACACTAATCAACAGCCACTTCAGCACAATCCAGCAGAAACTGCCAGGCCTCCGCAGAATTGGCATGAGTCAATCAGGCAGTGACCAGGGCCAGCTGGGTGCCAGGAGAAGTCCTCTGCTGCGCCTCTCTCAACAAAGCAAAGGTCAGTGACGTTGAAGACTTGAGACCAATTAAGTGTTAAAGCTAGCTATGCAATCACACAGTCACTGACTGTTGAGTCCTATCTATACTCTCTCCAAACATCATGTATCCTCCCACAGATCTTGCCTCAGCATCAGCAAAATACCACATGAATCTGTCTTAGCAAAACACTATGTGAGTCTGCATCGCATGACATATCCAGAAACTTCCACTTCAATGGTGTGCCAATATATATGCCTGTGGATGGCATAGAGGCATGAATGTTATGGGGAATAACCAGTCACTTTCTGCTTGTGTTTAAGGTCTGCCTGGTACTGTAAATCTGGCCAAAAATCCATGCTAGGAGAACCCACAGGCCCCAGAAGTCAACCTACTACTATTATTCTATCAGAGAACTTTTTCTACACCTCAGCTTACATTGTTCCCTTTCCCTGACTTATGATATATATCTCTAATATAGTAGATAAGTTATAAGATGAGATGGAAGGGACTGGACAGATAGCTCAGCGGTTAAGAGCACTGACCATTCTTCTGAAGGTCCTGAGTTCAAATCCCAGCAACCACATGGTGGCTCACAACCATCCATAATGAGATCTGATGCCCTCTTCTGGTGTGTCTGAAGACAGCTACAACGTACTTACATATAATAAATAAGTAAATCTAAAAAAAAAAAAAAAAAAAAGATGAGATGGAAGATAATGATGGCTTCTCCTGGATCCAAGAGGAAGATTCAGTGACCCCGGCTTCCTTCAGAAGAGTACCTGATACGCAGGAGATGATCAGCTAATCTTAGCTCTTATTCTGGGATCATGATGAGTTTTTGGGAGTCTTAAATTCTTCATTTGTACTTGATGTAGAATGGGCGACTCTTTTCAGAATCATCTGGGTGCTTGTTAAAAATGAGGCTTTCTCATGAAAAAATGTGGATTTCCCCCCTCACCTAAGACCACTCAGACCATACTGTGAAGCAGCCCATGAGGCTTCAAGTTCTGCATGTACTGCTCTTGCGTCTGGATGACGTGCAAAATAGAGTAAAGAAGGAAAGCTGGGTGGTTGGCTGGGTGGTGTCTGAGCTCGGATCTGCACAAGGCATTCAGCTGGGATCAGGACAATCAGAGCAAAGTATTCCTGCAGAGTCTGGTGGGCCTTCCAGAGTAAAATGGGATAAAGGGTACAAAGAGAGGCCTCTGCCTATCCCTTGTAGGCTGGGAGTACACTGATATAGCCTGGCCCATGCCTTTCCCCTGCTCTGCATCCTCTAGAGTATTGACACCTGCTTAGCACAGCCAGAATCGCTTTCAGACCTCATACACACTCCATTTGAGCTTCCTCCCCTGCGTCTCCACTGGTAACTAGTGCCTTGTTCCTTCTCCTCCATCCTTCAGCCCTAGTTATTATCAACTTGCACATCAGACCCCATGAGAAGACAGAGAATGAATGGACAGAGGTGGTGTAGTTGAGGAAACAGAATTATAGAAAGCACTTTATAGACACAATTTATTCCTCCTGCTTTGTCTATGCTTGGACACTGATCTGTCTTTTTAGGCTAGTTGAATGTACATTGCTAATGTCAACTGCTGTGTATAAGACAAATTGCATGAATGAATGAATGAATGAATGAATGAATGAGAAAGAAAGAAAAAAGAAAGAAAGAGAGAGAGAAAAGAAGAGAGAAAGAGAGAAGGAAAGAAAGAAATTACGTATAGATGATGAACCAATGCATGGACAGGTACAAATCCTTCACTTGAGAAAAGAAAGAATCTTACCAATTAGGGGCAACAAGGATCTTCTTGCCAAGCCTGGATTTGAGCCACCAGAAGGAAAATTGATCTCCCTGACCTATTGCCTGCTCAGCTATCTGTAGGCTTCAAGGCTTTGAAAGTATGGGACCCTCCATTCGTCCTTTGTCAAAGTCTCTTATTACTAATTGCTTTTCAGAAGGTCTATTTACCTTTAGTTTTCTCTTTGTAAAGATTTCAACCTAAAGACAAGACAACCTAAAGACAGAGGCAAGCAGATGTTTGTGAGTTCAAGACCGGCTTGGTTTATGTACTGAATTCCAGGACATCTAGGGATACAATAAACAAACAAACAAAATTAAAAATGAAGAGGAGGAGGAGGAAAGGAGGAAGGGAAAGGAAGAGAATTTTCACTTACTCTCTGGCTGTTCTTAGAAAAGGACCGGTCTCCACATTTCAGTGGAGTAAACTTTTCACGCCATGTTGCTTACTCTGTATGGATTTACAGATTACAAACCACCTGTACCCATGGCCTCCAAGGACAAGTATAAGACTCTGCTTTCTCAATGCCAGGCAGTGAAGCTGAACCCAAAGTGGGTGCCTACACGGAGATGCCGAATGAATCATACCTGACCTAAGCCATCACGGCAGCTGCCATTCTCTTTCAAAATGAGAGTCAGAGCATTGAGAGTCAGGGCAGCCATGAACCTGGACGATGATGGCCCAGAGAAGGACAGGGAAGAGGTGGGCCTGGGAATTCTGATGTGAAAATGAAATTATCAGAGAAACCTGGTAGCAGATCTTGGCTAAACTGTGCAGTCTGAGTCTCTATATTTAATTAAATCTATTCATTTATGATCACTATGTTTCTGGGCTTTTTGGTTTATTTTAATTGAAAATAGATTTTTTTTCATCTCCTATACCTCATGAGAAAAATGGGAGACCTGGAGGCTATAGCCATTTAACAGACCTGTGTTGATGAAACCATATGTGCAAAGCCACAGACAGGACTACTCCTCTATCCTTAACAGTCAGTGGCAGCAGTTGGCATGCCTTCCTCTAGCCCTGCCCTCCTCAAGCCCACAGGGGCTTTCTCTACACGTAGAAAACAGGTTGCAAGTCAAAAAGGGCGCAGCCCAGCTTTGTTTGCAGGTTCTGTAAGAAGCAGAACTCTCCAGTTCTCAGTTTCAATCTTGGCTCAATCTGGCTGGTTTCCTGAAGAAGGAATGACAAAGCTGATTTGATTACTGCTTCACAGACGGAAGATGGAAGAGGAAATGGGATGCGTAATTTGTCAAAGTAAAAGCTTTTCAGATGTCAGTAGCTGAGCATCATTGGGGAGTTGCTCGCTCAGGGCCTGATGGGATTCACTTGCTTAGATTGTGTATTTCAGTGCCCCCTTGTCTATCAGCCTTCTGCAGTATGACACTCTAGCTCTGACTCAGAAGCCCTAAGAGGAGAACCGTTTGGGGGACTATTTATAGTAACACTGGACCTTACCCAAGGATAGCATGAATAGGCACAGACAAGGGTCACTCTCGGTATGACTTTAGGCAGTTCAGGGGCCATTTTGATCCTCATTTCCCCTGTGGTTTATGGCCATGACATCCTGAAGCCAATACAGAGCTAAGTGAGATCAAATGTGGTGTAATAACTGGTGCAATAAAGTAGAAGTTTTTTTTAAAACTATCTTCAAAAAATTGTATTCTGCTAAAGACATAGGTGCCCTGAGATGGTCGGTAGTGCTGATAGCAGTGCGAGTGACAGTGAGATCTGCTGTCAAATTTTCTCTGGATCATTACAAATCCAGCCGCTGTCCCTGCAGGCTGCAGTCTAAATGGAGAAAATAAAACATCAACAAGATGTCTGGAAAATAGCTTTGTGCTTAAGTGCTTAGAATGCAGATTCAATTCTGGCTGTAAATGTTAGTGGTGTTTTTTTATCAGTTCTAACAGATAAATGGGCAGAGGCAAAAACTAATCAACCGTTTTATTCCTTCTAAGAAACAGAGACACGCAGCAGCCCTGAGCCAGCGTGGCCCGGCATTTAATGTGAGGGTGGTGTTTGGAACTCGCTGCTCCGTTTTCTCAGCTAAAACGTATCACTCACTTACAAAAGATAAAGTCCAAGTAAAGTACCAATCCCCAGGAAGGAAGGAACCCATTAGGTGGTTAAGGAGGGAACCTATTAGGTGGTTGAAGTATAAACTCTAATACCACCAAGGGGGGTGTGGAGTCAGGGGTAGGGGGAGGACTCTGGTCCAGTTAGAAAGCAAAAGGAGAAAAAGATGGCTGTTCTTGGTGTGCTCGAATGGAGCAAGATCCCTGAACATGTAGACCTCTGCTTCCCAGGAGATGTGAGGTCAGGCCGGCCACCTGTCCTGACCTGTCTCTTCAGTCTTAATTATGCGGGTACACTTTTGTCTAGCTTGAACCCAGGGATGCCTGCCAGAACTGGTACTTTCTACCTCAGATTTCACTTGATTTACACCAAACCTACAGCGCTCTCCCACTTACCCAAAGTCACAGAGCTAAATAAATAAATAAATAAATAAATAAATAAACCAAGCCAGAATCCAATCTGCCCTCTCTGTATACGGCTACTGTGATCCATACAGTAACAATTTTAGCTAGGACTACAAGGGCCACCACTGAGGTGTCAATAATGCACTTCTTTATTAATGCACTTCTTTATTAATGCACTTCTTTATTAATGCACTTCTTTATTAACGCAAGTTTGTTGTGTAACATGAGATGGGCCTGGGGACAGAATAGACATACGAACAGCAGATAAAAGGCATACTTTCAGACGGAGCAATCACAGTGAAGAAAGGAGGCTGTGGGTTTTTTCAGGGGTGGGAATGAGGGGCAACCTTAAACTGAGTTCTGGGAAGAGTTCCTGGAGGAAGTGACCTCCAAGCAGAGCCTGTATTAGCAATCCTGCAGCACAACCTTTATCTGCTTTCCAGGTCCATCAGGGTACCAGCACCGGCAGGGCAAACGGATCTCAGTTCACCATGTGGAGGGCCTAGAGGAGGTCAGAGGGCTGAAGAGAGGGCTTAGCTGTCAAGATTGGTTTCTGCTCTTCCAGAAGACCTGAGTTCTCTGCCTGGCACTCACACAAGGTGGCTCACAACTGCCTGGGTGATGGTCTCCTAGACTCCCTGGGCACCTATGCTCGTGTGGCATAAACACATCCACAGACTGACACCCACACAGAATCAAAAATAAAAGGAAACCCTTCCTTTTTAAAAAAGAGGAGGTCAGGATAGCTAGATTGAAGGAAGCTGGTGCAAGAAGATAAAGCAGAAGTGGTTGGCTGGGCTGTGGCACCTGAGAGGGAGAGAAGACTAGATTTTCTGTCGGGTGAAGACGGAAGTGACATAAGAGTTAATTACCTTGTTCGTGTAGAAAACTTAGTTGAATGTATAGTATGGGTGCCTAACAATCATGATAAAGTGAGATGAAAAGCCGCCCGGAGGCCTTGGCACTGGAGGGTAAGCAAGGCCTCCTTTCCTGTGTTTTCTCAGTCAGCAGCATTTCATATGGGTCCTATAGACAAAGTGCATGGTAAAGGAGTATGGCAGTAAAGTGTGGGTCTCATGCATTAACCTCTTCGTCTAGCCAAAAGAGGAAGAAAAGAAATGTATTTTGTGTCCTAAAGGTACTAGAACATTTGGAGTTTTCCACCACACCATGCTTGAATATAATCTGCCTCTAGAAGTTTCCTCCAATCTCCCTAGTTGCTGTTCCTTGATCTTCTTTGCAGGACTTCCTCTAGGTGGTGCCTGAGCATTGACCTTCCTCGGGGTCATCTCTGGACCCTCTCCTCCCCGTTTCTGCCTAGAGGACCACGTTCTGTCTTGTGATTTTTTTTGAATGCATCTGTATGCTAAGTCATAAGTTCTATGTTTTGCTTACACCTCTTTGAAGAGTGCTGGAGACCTGTGTGCCCTACAGCTTCCTGATTTATCACCCGTGTGCATAACAGAAACTTCACACTTCACCTACTCTAAGGAGAGTGCCTAACCTCCATTCCCAACTCTGCAATCTTCCCCAGAGCTTCATGTCCACAAAAGTTGCACATGCATCGACCCCCATCCAGATGTGCCAGCTGCTCCCCTAGCTAGTGTGTTTGCCTGTCCATCTCCCCTTCGGCAAACCCTGTCGGTTCAGCCCCTGTTAGTCCACCTCCCATTATCCCCTCTCCGCTCCATTGCCTCTCACTGGATAATGCCTCTGCAGGAGTGGCTTACCTGATCTGACCTGACTCTATTTTTCCTTTCTTGGAGCCATTCGCCACAGGTCAGTCAAAAGATAGTTCCAAAGGTGAGACGATCCATGCTGTTCTTTGTTGAAAATGTCATTGTCTCCCTTTTGCACCTCAGATAACATCAATGCTTTTCCTGTGACTCCTGACCACCTCCTGATGTTGCTGGCACATCTCTCCCCTGCTTCTGTGTGTACCAGGCCCTAAGGACTTGGAGTCAGGCCATTTATATCCATTGTCCTTCTGCCTGGAATGTGCTTGTCTTCTTTCTCAAAGTGGCTGGCTCCATTCTCAACTGGATCTGAAGTCCTCTCTCTGTTCAATCCTTATTCTCAATCGTGTTTCTGGATTGTGCTGTATGAACAGGGCCACTTGTCTTGGTGTCTCTGAAGGAATCCTGTGTGAAAATCTCAAGTAACTGGCAAGTGATTGTCACATGTTGCCCTGTTTCAGATGCTGACAGATGAGTGCTTCCAGCAGCTGTGGCTGGCACACAGAACAATAAGTGCTGTATCAAATGCAGTGAGTTTCATGATGAAGGCCACCCAGAATTATAGTGTTTCCTCATCATCCACAGCAAAGGGGCCTCTGTGGAAACTCTTTCTAAGTCAATGTAAGTTGGCCATTTTCTTAAGTAAGAGTGTCATGAATTTTGTTTTGATAAATGAAAACATTTTCTAAGCTGCATACAATCACTGGCAATGTTCCATCTTCATTTCAGGCTAGCTCGTTTCCAGAAAATCTACACTAATGAGAGTTAGTCAAAAGTCTGGAAAACAATATCTTGATGTATTGTGGGGAGATCATTATTAAATCCTTTAGTTAAATTCAAGTTTCTATAGACAAACCACCTTCAATGTGTCTCAATTATACAGAATTGCACTGAATACCTTTAAATAATTTCCTTCCAAAGAAACTGTTGGGTGTCACACTGTTGAAGAGCCACTCTTGATACAATTTCTCTCTCTCTCTCTCTCTCTCTCTCTCTCTCTCTCTCTCTCTCTCTCTCTCTCTCTCCTAGTTTTTTGAGACAGCATTTCTCTGTGTATCCCTGGCTCTCTTGGAACTTGACCTTTAGACCAGGTTGGCCTCAAACTGAGAGACCTGTCTGCCTCTGCCTCCTGAGTGCTGAGATTAAAAGCATGCACCACCACCTCCTGGCTGGGCAGTTTCTTTAAGGACATCACTTCCTTCAGACTGGAAACCTCCTCTGCTTCATAAATGGCTGGAAGATGTACAGAAATTCCAGAAAGCCATCTGGGAGATTACTATAGTCTCTATTCTTCTTCCTCAAACTAGAAAACAAATAATGGACTTTGTTGGGACCTTTAGAATAGTCATATTCACCAAATCAGACACAATGACTGCTTTGTGCAAAACTGGATTCTGATTAGACAAATACTGATTAAATCACTGACAAATCACTCAGCGCTCTACTGGACAACTCATATTTGTTTATACATCATAGTCCATGTTGAGTAGAGTACATATTAAGCTCTATATTTATGATTAGGTCTAATTTAAAATGAGAAAGACACTAGGTTTCACTATAAACCTGAAGGTCCCTAACATTCACTATAAACCTGAAGGTCCCTGCCTTAGTTTGCTTTCCATTGTTATGATAGATATCATGACCAAAAGCAACTTGAGGGAATGTCATGGGACAAAGTCTCCAAGGACCACTGAATAAAACCAGAGTACAAATTTGAGAGTCGTTATTAAGCCAACTGGCCACTGCCTGGAGAGAAACAGTTCTCACAGAGAAGCCCCAATTGCTTTCTGCAGGGAGCTTTTAAAGGCAAAAATCATGTTCTGGTTGGCAGTTTCAGGAAGAAGCAGAACAAGCAAGCAGTTTAACAGAAGCAAAATGGGGAAGTTAAGGGTGGAAAGACCTAATTTTTTGCCTTCTCAAGACCATACATTTTGCTGGATATCCTTATCACTTTGGCATCCTCACCAGGAGTTGGAAGAGGCTTGCATTAGGACTGTGAATTCTGCTTTGAGGTGGTGTGAAGGGGGAGTGTGGAGAGTGAGGGTGGACCTGGATGATGGCATAGCCAGCTTCGAAATGGGATATCTTGAGCATCTACAAGCCAATCTGGGCTTTGGGAAGCACACTCATTATTCAGATTCTCTTAGATGCTACTGAACTTCCTGTGACAGCCTCTATCATTCATTACTGTGACCACCAAAGAGATATACATCACTTTTCCCTCTCCAACAATCAGATTGATAAGCCTACCAAGGAAGTTGCCCTCACTCATTGGAACCTTACTGAGCCCACATCTGGCCCCAGAACCGCCTCACTCATGGCCTGTCAAGTCTCCAACCCCAATCCCAATCTAACAGCCTCTACCAGGGAAAATAGTGAACCAAAACCAATATCATATCCTCAGAGGAAATATAGAATGGGCCACCACGAAGGACCTGAGAGACAGGGGGTGTGGTTCTTACGGCATCTCTCTTTATCCCTTCTAACTGGCCTATGAAGAAGACCAATGGATCGTGGAGAATGATGCTTGACCACGGTAAACCTAATTAAGAAGTGACTCTTATTGTGGCTGCTGTACCAGATGTGATGTCCTTACTTATCACATTAACACATCTGGTATATGGTATGCAGCTACTGATCTAACAAGTGCCTTTTTCTGTCCACAAGGACCCCAGAAGCAATCTGCTTTCATCTGGCAGGGCCAGCAGTATACCTTTACAATTTTACCTCAAGAGTTTGTTAACTCTCCAGACCTGTGTCATAACTTAAGCTTAAAGGGATACTGATCATCTGTCTCTTCTGCAAAATATCACACTGTTACACTATATTGATGACATTATGCTGATTGGGCTAAGTGAGCAGGAGGTAGCAGCCACTATGAATTTGTAGGTAATGAATATGTACACCAGAGAAAGGGAAATAGATCTAAGCCAAATTAAAGGACTTTTGACCTCAAGTGAAATTTCTTTAAGTGCATTAGTGTGTGGCACACAGAGATATTCTTTCCAATGTAAAGGGTAGATCATTGTACCTGATCCCTTTCATTATTAAGAAAGAAGCACAATGATTTGTGGGCCTGTTTGGATTCTGGAGTCAGCACATTGCCCTCTTGGGTGTGTTACTCTGGCCTATGTACCAAGTGACTCTCAGAAAGCTGCTATCTTTGAATTGGGTCTAGAACAGGAGAAGGCTTCTCAACAGGTCCAGGCTGCCGATAGGCTTCTCTTCTGCTTGGGCCATATAATCCATCAGACCCAGTGTACCTGAGGTGTTCGTAATAGCTGAAGATACTTTTGGAGCCTTTATCCGTCCCCTGGTGATAAATCACAAAGAAGACCATTGGGATTTTGGAGCAAGGATCTACCACTATCTGCAAACAAATTATTCTCCTTTTGAGAGACAGCTCTTGACCAGCTATGGGCCTTAGTGGAAACTGAATTATGACAACGGGCCACCAAGTTACCATGTGACCTGAGCTACCCATCATGAGTATTATCTAACCCACCAAGCCAGAAAGTAGTATGTGAACATCAGAAATCCATTATCAAATGAAAATTGTATATATGTGATCAGACCTGAGCAGGTCCCGAAGGCACAAGGAAGTTACATAAAGAGGTTGCCCAAATGCCTTTGGTTTCAACTCCTACTAAGATGTCGTCTGCTCCTAAGCATACACATATAGCCTTATAGGGTATGTCCTAGGATACTGAGGAAGAGAACACTAAACCCTGCTTTACTGGTGGTTCACACTGTGCAGGCACTACCAAGAAGTAGACAGCCACAGCATTACCATCCTTTTCTTAGATGACTTTGAAAGACACCGGTAAAGGGAAAGTGCCCTTCATAGTGGGTAGAACTTCGGGCAGTGTATATGGTCATATAATTTTGCTTGGAAGCATGTCTTTGTTACTGTTCTATTGCTGTGAAGGGACATCATGACCAAGGCAATTCTTATGAAGGAAAATATTTAATTAAAGGCTTGCTCACTGTTTCATAGGTTTAGTTCATTGACATCATGGCAGGGAGTATGGCAGCATGAGGCTCATGCTGACCCAGTACCAGAGAATTACATCCAGATCCCTAGGCAAAGAGAGCAAAGAGAGAGAGAGAGAGATAACCTAGACCTGGCATGGAGTTTTGAAACCTTAAAGCTGACCCCTAGGATCACACATCCCCCAACAAGGCCACACCTCCCAATCCTTCTAATTCTTTCAAATAGTGTCACTTCCTGGTGACTAAGCATTTAAGTATATGAGCCTATGGTAGCCAATCTTATTCAAACCATCATAAAGGAGAAATGGCTAGATATGCATTTGTTTGCTGAAGCCAATGGATTGGGTGAATAGTCAAGAACTTGGAAAGAGAATGATTGGAAATTTTGGTGAGAAAGACATTTGGAGAATTATTTGGACACATTTCTTCAAATTGCTGAAGAATTTAAAGACATTTTTGTCCCATATAAATGCTAATTAAAAGGTAACTTCAACAGAGGAGTTCAATAATCAAGTAGATAGGATGGCTCATTCTCTGAACAGTCAGCCTCTTTCCCCAGCCATTCCTGTCATTGCCCAAAGGTCCCATGAACAAAGTGGTCATGATGGCAGAGATAGAAATTAAGTATGGGCTCTACAACACGGACTTCCTCTCACTAAAGCTGACATGGCTATAGTTGCTGCTAAGTGCTAAATCTACCAGCAGTGGAGACCAATGCTGAGCCCCCAGTATGGCACCATTCCCAGGAATGACTAGCCAGTGAC
This sequence comes from Mus caroli, assembly GCF_978045245.1. Lineage (NCBI taxonomy): Eukaryota > Metazoa > Chordata > Mammalia > Rodentia > Muridae > Mus > Mus caroli. The sequence continues at coordinate 50,078,685 of NW_028227257.1, read as the reverse complement.
CCAGTGGCAGGTTGAGTATGTTGAACCACATTATGGAAGAAAAACCTGTCACTTTCCTGGAATAGATGTTTGCTATGATTATGGATTTGCCTTTCTTGATCATAATGCTTTTGCCAGACTTCCATCTGTGGGCTTTATTCACCACCATGGTATTCCATACATCATTGCATATCAGGGAACTCACTCCAGAGCCATTGAAGTGCAATAGTGGAGCCATGCTCATGGAAGCCATAGGGCTTACCAGGTTCTCCATAATGAAGCAGTTTGCTTGATAATATAGTGGCATGGCCTTTTGAAAACACAGTTACAGTGCCAGTTAGGTGGCAGTAGCCTGGAAGGCGGGGTTGGGGTTCTCCAGAGTGCAATATATGGGGTGTCTATAGCCAGGCTTAATGGGGACAGGAACCAAGGGGTGGAAATGGGAATTGTCCCACTCACAATTCCTAATGACCCCCCCAGGAAAAGTTTTGCTTCCTGTTCCAATGATCTTAAGTTCTGCTGCCCTAGAAATTTTGGTTCCAGACTGGGGAGCTCTCCTGCCAGGAAATACGACAAACATTTCATTGAACTGGAAGCTCAGACTTCCTTCTGGCTACTTTGGGCTCCTGATGCATTTAAACCCACAGGATAAAAAAGAAATAACACTGTTAGGAGGAGCAATTGATCCAGACTTCCAAGAAAAAAATTGAGTTGGTTCTTCAAAGTAGAGGTAAGGAAGAGTGTGTCTCGAATACTCAGGGCATCTCTTGTTGTTAAGATGTCTTGCCACTAAAGTCAATGGGAAACTACAACAGCCTAATCCAGGCTAGATGACAAAGGTCCCAGACCCTTCAAGAATGAAGGTATGTATCACTCCTTCAGGAAAAGAACCAAGACCTGCTGATGTACTTGCTGAAGATGAACGAAATACATGCAGATGAAGGATAATAGAGAAAGGTGGTTATAAATACCAGCTAAGGTGATATGACCAGTTTGTAATAAGCATTGTTTCTGTCCTGCTTTGTTAAGAGTGTGTTTGTGCATATACACATATATTAAGGAAATACTGTGTTTTCTTTACTCATTTTTCTCATGTCATGGAACATCAATTGAAATAATATCTGTGGCTATTATCATGTCTAAGTAATAGGACACTAAAATACTAACTATTCGTTGAAGAACATTATATATTTCTTGAAGAAATATATAATGCATTTATGATTGTGTGAGGGGAGAAGGTGAAAGTCCTGAGTGCATGTATGTTGTTGATATGAGCATGTTCTGTCAAGTACCCCGATGTCTCGGATCCATGGGGATGGCAAAGCCTGGCCTGGATCAAATTCAGAGGAATGGCAAAGCCTTCCCCTGGTCCAACTCTGGATGCTGACAAATGGCTAACCATTAGCTAAACCAGGGTGTACAGAAATTATCAACTGCATCTTCCTCCTCCTCAAGACTGCACTTTTGAGACTGCACCTCTATAGAGGCCTCCTACCAAGATTAGCTAACCCACTACAATTCCTTTATGTTGTATAGAATCAATGTAGTGTGTTGAATATAATCTGTGTACTGAGTTTCAGGGCTGCTACTGATGCAGTTGCATCAGGGCACACAGCCCCCTCAATCCCAGCCTTTTCTGTATGTATATATGTTGTCTTTTCATTCGCTGTCACCTCAGTCAGACCAATTCCTAAGCCATGCATGTTGTGGCATATGTGGGGTGGTTATATCCTGTTCCATGAAATTATGATCTGGTTATTGTTTTCATTTGTAAATTAAGCATGTCATAAAGAAGTGACTGTGTCAAATTGAAAACGGATGGATTTGTGATGGCTAATCTTGGTTGTCAACATGACTACATCCGGAATCAACTAAAATCCAAGCAACTGGGTGCCTATCAGGGATTTTCTTGATTGGATCATTTGAGATGGGAAGATCCACCCTAAGTCTGGGCCACATCGTATGGAAGAAGGAAGCTTTTACTTCCTGCCTGCTTGCTCTTATTCCTGTTGGCAAGTTCATTTGTCCTATTGCTCGGGAATTCCTTTGCTGGTACTATAACCTGCTTCTTCAGGATTCCAATGTAGATTGAAGACCAGCAGCTCTTAGGAATCCTTTGAGACTCTAGACCCAGACTGGGACTGTCTCTCTCTCTCTCTCTCTCTCTTTCTCTTTCTCTCTCTCTCTCTCTCTCTCTCTCTCTCTCTCTCTCTCTTTCTCTCTCTCTCTGTGTGTACACGTGCGCGTCTAATATATGGGGATATTCTGGAAAGCCAAGAAGTGTAAAAGTTTTAGCCAAACACATTTTCCAGGGCTGTCCAGGATGATGTGAGTACCCGATGGGACTGTTTATCAAATGCAGGGGCCATGGCCACAGAGATGGCTATCTTCTCATCTTTAAAGGCCAAATAGTTCTCATTTTCAGTCTTCAGCAGAGTCATCTCCTGTTGTGAGTAACTGGGGTCCCATTTACTTAACAGCCTGGGAGTTAATGCGGCTTGTCATATCGGCAGTTCCATCCCCCTACCTACGTTTTAAAGTTGCTATTTTTGCTTCTCTGTCTGCTCTGTGGTTACCCTTGGCAGTAACAGCATTTTCCCTTTTGTAACTTGCAGGGAGACAGATAATTTTAGCCACATTATCAGCAGTAGCAGCAGGGAGTGGAGATATCTCTGTCTATCCAAAGACCTGGTCCGGAACCATCAGTATATATTTTAGGGTTTTTTTTTTAATTTTAATTTCCCCTTTTTTCATTGTGAGTCAGATATTCCTCCCATATCTGTATAGCAATGGTGTAACCCTTCCCCCATATACTCATCTTAAGTACTGTATCACACATAGCCTGAGGTCCCTAGTGACTTCCCATATCATAGGATGCACATTGGTTAGAATCTAATCTCTGGAGACTACAGGACCTTTCTGATCAAAAGGACAGGCAATTTATCAGAGGTGTCTCATTGTCCCCTGAGTCCTGGTTCACCATGAATCTCAAAGACAAAGGTATTGAATGTCCTCTCAGACCCTGTTATCCCCTTTACTGTAGACTTTCAAGCTTTGCTGGGCACCCAAAAGAACAGCATCACCAGCCTTATGCTTTAAATTCTGTATAACATTCAGTGAATAGGAAACAAAACAATCTACAGAATTTAAAGAAGTCTTGGTTTGTTTTGGCTCAGTTTTCCCAAGTGGCCAAAGTTTAACAAAGCTAATATCTGTTCCCATGACCAGATCATTATAACTTTAGGAATTTTAATAAACCTTAAATATTAAACATCTATCATCCTTAAATCCTGTACTCTATAAACCTTGCATAATTTATTTAAACCTTTTATGACTTAGTTTAAGCTTTTGTGGTTTTGTTCTCATCTTTATCTTTGTTGTTGTTGTTGTTTTGTACATAAAGGGCAGTTAAGGAAGTCATTGCCCAGGCCAATATAACTTTAAAGCTCCCTTTTAAACAGGTTTTCGGGAGAGAAAAAGAGGTGGGGAGAGAGAGAGAGAGAGGGAGAGAGAGAGAGAGAGAGAGAGAGAGAGAGAGAGAGAGAGAGAGAGAGAGAGAGAGAGAGAGAGAAAGCACTAGAGAAAGTCAAATTTTGTCACCCATCTACATAGGAGAATTGATGAGGAAGGCCTGCACCCACTGTGACAACTTTGAACATTCTGTTGGCTCTTTCCTTTTTAAATGACTCTTCAGTAGTCATCCCATCCCAGATGGTGGACAATCTATCTTACAGAAGGCCCAGAATGTTGTGTGAGACAGTTTGATTCGACCTTACATTTCCCCAATGTCTTTTCTTGACATTTGTCTAAGAGTGTGGGGTTATTTTTTTGTCCTCTCATTTGGTCCCAGTAGGTGGCGCTCACACAAAGAGGGAAGAGAGAAGTGTGAGGACTATTTGGGTAGGCTTCATTCGCTTCATCCTGGAGCCTCTTGGCATATGGCAGGTTCATATAAACCCAAACTTGGATCTGAATTCTCAGGGAGGAAAAAAGATCCCCCCAGAGTCAGATACTGCCATTCATTTTATTCATACACACATAACCATATGACTACAATCCCTTGCCTACTGCCTAAAAGTCACTGTAGAGCCGTCGTTTCCCGGATAAATTTACACAGCTCAAGGACTCTTAGAAGATAATCAACCAATTGTCCTATCCATCCAAAGAAATGTTAACCAGATATCCAAAACCAGTTGAACCGAGTTTCTTCTAGTAGTCTAATGGGTGAGGTTCCCTGACCTACTTCCTGGGGCTGGGCTCCATTCCACTTTTAGAGATGTCCCTAGACCCCAGAATGGCCAATCTCCTACATGTTCAGTGGTCCGTTGGTGCCAGGCGAGTTTCTGTTCTTGTTTCCAGGGAAGCCAGCACCCCTGTGCAGGGGAGATGAAGCCAGCACCCCAGGGTGGGAGATGAAAGCACTGTTGCATTTCCTAGCTAGTGCACCAGAAAGGCTGAGACCAAGGAGAGACACCCAAGGGTGGAAGCCAGGAAGCAGTTTATTGTATCCATATAACAGGCTCAAGGGACATCAGTTCAAAACACCAAGCCCCAAGTTCAGCTATACAGAGCATTTTTACACCCCCCCCCACAACCTTATCTTCTGAGCAACCCAAAGTGACACACGTTTTGATTGACTGTACTCAGCTTTGTCTTAGTTACTTCGCTCTACCACCATGGATTCTATTCATCTGGAACCATAAGCCAAATTAAACTCTTCTATAAGTTGCTTTTTATTACAGTAATTTTAAAACTTAACTCAGGCAGCAGGGTTAAGTTGTCCTCTAAAATGTAAAATTGTATGTGAAGATAGTCACTATGTTAAGTTATGGTACACAGATACTACAAGAACTCAAAACTCACTGATATGAATCTCAAAGTTATGAAATTGAGACAATTTCAAATACTAGAGACAAATGATCAGCATTTGTGGGGCTGCAGTTGCTGCCCCACTGAAGGCTTGCCTCCAGTGTGCCCCATCTCCACTGTGAAGGTGACATCATGGCAGCCTCCCAAAGCCCAGTATCAGCACTTGTAAATGCGGTGCAACTTTCAAAAATCAAGGAGAGAGTATTAAATGAAGCGCTCCATGATGTCAAAGTTTTGAACTTGTATGAGTATATCTTGGAGTAAGACTGTTTCCCATAGGATGACTGCACCTATTTCCCAAGTATCCCATTATCCGGACATTGGGTTTGTGATAGTCTTGGGCCGCCATCAGACAATATTGCTGGCGGAGTGACTGAACTTTCGACTACTCCTGTGTATCCCTGTGCGGATCAGCCCTGTCCTCCACCCAGGTCATACTGGATTATGTTGCAATATTTGTTACTTTTCTTCTTATTGTGAACAAAAACTTAAACAACTTCAGGGGGTAAAGGTTTTTTTTTTTGGCTTACAGTTTGAGAGTACAGTCTATCACACAGGGGCAGTCTGGCGGCAGAAGCAGGAGGCAGCTGGCTCTATCATCTCATGAACAGAGAAGCCAGGAAGTGCGGCTAGGCTATGAATCCTCAAGGACCCCACCTCATGACTAACTCCCTTCAGTCAAGCTCCTCTCCTCCTCTACCAAGGCTGTTTCTCCTAAAGCTTTCATTATCTTCCAAAACAGTATCGCCGGCTGCAGACCAAGTCGTCAAACACAGGACAGGAGTATTTCTCCTTCAAACCATAAGCCTATTTGAGGACATAGAACTCATTGAACCAGACCACTTGGTTGGTAAAGGCACTTGATGTCAAGCCCGATGGTCTGAGTTCAATCACCAAGACCCATAAGGTAGAAGGACACAAGTGACACCAGTTGTCCTCTATCTCGACATGAGCACCATTGTACGCTCGAGCACACACACACACACATACACACACACACACACACATGCTCGAGCACCTGAAGGGAATAGATACAATTTCAAAAAGACTGTGTTTGCTAACTTTTTGTTTTTATCTCAGAAGACTCACCTTTTAAGAACACTACTGGAGCTGGGCTGTGGTAGTGCATGCCTTTAATCCCCTTGAATCCCAGCATGGGAGGCAGAGGCAAGTGGATCTCTGCTTGAGAACAGCCTAGTCTACAGAGGAACGCTGTCTCAACAAACAAATAAAACAAAAAACCTCTACTGGAAATTGAGAAACAAACCCAACAGCAGCAGCAACAGCAACAACAACAACAACAAATCCAACCAGGAGAAACCCCAACTGACTGAAGTAGTCAATACAGTTTAAAACAGCCTCTGTAAATTTAGTCTTATTAAACATTTATAAAAGACTGCCAAGTCACAGATTTTAGACCTACAAAATTTTTCCAGAAGGAGATAGAACTTGTACCAGTATCTCCTAACTAAAGCTCACCAGGAACGTGCACAGTACATGTAGCTGAAGGCAGCTTTGCTAACCATGATACCACCAAAACCTCTTGACCTGAAATTGAAGGAGTTGTTCATTGTATTGGAAGAAAGTGAACACCAGGAGAGAACTGTGTGGTGCCTTCACTGAGTGGTGTTAGAAAGGCACTACTGAGTTTGAGTTTGGTTGGGTGAATTGAAAGGGTCTATGGAATCTAGGCTTGCTGTAGATTGGATGTCCATGAGAACCTCGATAAATCTAAATCTATAGCAGATTGGAACCAAGATAACATTGAAACTTGTAACAGAAGTAGCAGTCACTAATTCTCCCAGGTAGGGGAGATATTTGGTATTTTGTGAGTGACAAGATTCTGTCTGTCTGTCTGTGCCTTAGCCAAAACTATAAATAGGCTTGTTCTGTTTCTTTGTTCCCAAAGCAGGCTTTCCCACAGATGGACTTCTATAATGCTCTTTCTGTGCAAGATGAGAACAGCATGGCCCAGCTGTGGAGGGCCAGCTTCTGAGTGGCTGGATCACCCCCTCGTCTGTTAGTTTCCAATAACATGGTAGCGAGAAAATTAATGACAGAAGCCAAAGTAACTCAGCCTACAAAATCTTTATTATGAAATAAATAGAATTGGATAGTGTAATGTGGCATAACAACTGATCAAAGAAAGCATTAAATGTACTCATAACATTGGCTCTAGAAAAGTCTTCAAATAGTTCAACACTATATAATTCTAACTCAAAGTATTGGATTCTAGTTTGGGAGGGTATGTAATTTGCTAATGTCGTTGAAGAACAATTCAGCCATATCCACAAATATTGAAACTGCATTTATTGTCTGTTGTGGTGGTTCACTCCTTTAATCTCATCATTGTGGAGGCAGAGGCAGGAAGATCTCTATGAGTCCAAAGTCAGCGGATTCTACATAGCACATTCCAGGCTAGCCAGGGCTACACAGTAAGATCTTGTCTCAAAACAGCAAAAACCCCTGCATCTGTCTTTTGACAAAGTAATCTTAGTTTTGAAAAATTATTCTAAAGAGAAAATTGCATATGCACACCCCCAAACACCCACAAAATGGCACAACATATAATAGTAGTACTAGGTCCACATGTACTAACAAGAGTTGGGAGACATTAAGTACTTTGTAGGATATCTATAAAACTAAGTGGCCTTAACGGTCAGTATTTCCGCAGTGTCAGGGTTCGGTCCACCTATTACACTATTGCGCATCCACTGACAGAGTAAAGTCATGAGTGGTCCGGGAAGCAGCAGATTGTCTTCCATAAGCCCGGTCCTGGGTGTTGGCAGGGCCGGCATAACGGTTTCCTGGGCTTCTCCAACTCACAAGCAAGGACAAGGTGCACCTTCTTGGATCCCTCATCACTATGGCAACAGGAGACTTCCAGGCACTGACAAGAGATGTGAACTAGGACTGTGCAGCTTCGGGTCGATCCAATCTGGAATTGGCAGAGCCCAGGAAGAGTCGCTGCCCCATCGAGACTTTTTGTCGTTGGTGGGGTTATGACAAAGCCGGGAGCCTTCCCAGGAACAGTAAACAGAATATCAAACCCGGCGTGTGCTCGACCCTGCAGGCCGCGGAACCCGCCTCTTTCGGCTCCACTCTAGCATCACCATGGCAACCCCAGGGCTAAACCAAGTTTCTCTGCCTCTTTAAGAGAACAGACTGCTACCCAAGAGTGCCTTCCTGCGCCTGTAGGGGCTTGTATCACCATGGCAACTCAAAGGCATCTCAGCCGGCTTTACTGACCCTTAGAGGGTCCTGGTCATGGCCCCACCTCTTCCGGCATCCTTCACTATGGCAACTGAGGCTTGGGTTCACCATAGCTTGCTGAGGAGGGAGGGATGTGCGAAAGGCTGCGGGTGTGGGGAAATACTTGCGTCCAGGAGAGGGGTGACGGAGGTGTTAGTGGCTGGCAGGGTGGCTCACACAGGTGGCGATGGCTTCGGCTTCGGCTTCGGTGTGCAGAGGGCATAGAACATGAGTGCACCTCGCGAAGGGCAGAGAGCAGTAGCTCGAAGGCACAGCATTCTGCCCTGGGTTCTGGGCTGCAATCCTGGCGCCTTGAGACCTCCATTAGATCTCTATGGTATTCCGAGTCCACTCACTCTCAGTCTGGTTTTGTTCCCCTGTTCTTGGCAACCTATTGTGTGATTAAGGGTATGGTCTCTGAGCTCAGGCTTTATCCGAAAGGAATGACAATGATAGTAATATCTTAAGGCTACTTTGAGTATTAAGCAAGGTAATGGGACAGAGTATATACTTCCTGGACTTAGTTTCTGGTGCGTGACTCAGTAAATGTTTGTTGCTTCTAGACTCTCGTGAACAAGTCACTTAGCCCCTCTGCACTTAAAGTTAACCTTGCCTCTTTGAAAAATAAGGCTACTAGTACCCTCTAACACAATTAGGACAGTATTATAAAGTCCCTAGAACAACAGTAGGCACGCAGTAAATGCTATTTAAGTTCTTCATTATTACACTTTTGTGCTGGTTAGTTTATGTCAAGTTGACACAAGCTAGAGTCGCTGGAAAGGGGGAAACTTCAATTAAGAAAATGCCTCCATAAGATCCCGCTGTAAGACATTTTCTTGGTGGTTTTTGGAGGAGGCTCCAGCCCATGGTGAGTAGGTAGCTCCCATCCCTGGCCAGGTGGTCCTGGATTCTATAAGAAACCAGGCTGACAGATCCCCCAGAGCTCGCAGGGACTGGACCACCAACCAAATAGTACACATGGAAGGACCCATGGCTCTGGCCGCATATGTGGCAGAGGATGGCCTTGTTGGACATCAGTGGGAGGAATGGCCCTTGGGCTTGAGGGGGATCGATGCCCCAGTGTAGGGGAATGCAGGGCAGGAAGGCAGGAGTGGGTAGATGGGTGAAGGAACACTCTCATAGAGGCAGGGGGAGGGGGATGGGATGGGGGATTCCAGAGGGGAGACCTGGAAAGGGGATAACATTTGAAATGTAAATAAAGAAAATATTGAAAGAAAGAGAGAGAGAGAGAGAGAGAGAGAGAGAGAGAGAGAGAGAGAGAGAGAGAGAGAGAAGAAGAAGGAGGAGGAGGAGGAGAAGGAGGAGGAAGGAAGGAAGGAAGGAAGGACGGAAGGAAGGAAGGAAGGAAACCAGGCAGACCACTGTATGAGGAGCAAGTCAGTAAACAGCACTCCTCCACAGTCTATGCATCAGCTCCTGCCTGTTTTAATTCCTAGGTTAACTTCCTTCAGTGAGGGACTGTGGGTGTGGAAACAGAAGCCAAAGAAACCCTTGCCTCCCCAACTTGCTTTTGGTCACGGTGTCACATCTCAGCAACAGAAAGCCTAACCAGGACACCCAGCAAATTGTTATCACTGTTGCTTGCCTTGTAAAGCTGGAAAGAACTGCTTTTTATTCCTGCCTCCACCAGAACTTTCATCCCCTTGCCGGCATTTGCTTACATTTCTTCTCAGAATTTTAGACTTTTACACAGCTGAAAGAGGCCATATAATGCCCTTAAAAATGTCTGGGCTGTGAGTCAGGTGGACTTTGTGCAGCTGGTTCTTTGTGTAAAGTTGAATAGGTTCTACGGGTTCCGCACCCATCCTTAGGGTTCTCCGTACGAAGGGTATTAGCTGCATTTAGCCTCTACTGTCAAGGCAGTGTATTCAGTAAAAATGATCTCTTCATCGGGAACAGCGGGAACAAGTGATGGCTGCTGAGACCGTGACAGGCACTGGTGCTGTGCGTGCAAGTCTGAGACTGGAGAGGAAGTTTCCTGACGTGCACTTTAATCTCTAGTCAATAAAACGCCCGTGTGCTTGAGGGTACAGCGAAACCGTTTCCACCACAAATAAAAACCAAGGAACTCGAGCTTTATCCTTTAAAGCCTTCTTCTAGCCCAGCTGGCAGCTAATCTAAAACTCACTGTTGCCGCAATCTGACCTGGGTGGGATTACCCAGCCGTGAACTTCCTGGATTTTCCCCTTTCCTTAACTGGATCAAGAACATCTGGATTCGTGCTTCAGGAGGCCTTCCCTCACTAGAGATCGAAATCGCTATTTATCCTAAGATTAATCTACTAGGTTAAAGGATTACTAATAGTTCCCCGGAGGTGTGTGACATTGTGGCATGCGACTTGTGGTGTGACCTGAGAAAAATATCTGAGTTAGATTTTCTTCATCTCTAAAACAAACAAAAAGCCCCATAAGCCTGTTGTAATGATGAAGTGAGATACTGCTGTAAGGATTCATAATTACCTGTTTCATAACAGGTACCCACAAGACAACAACCCCCTTTTTAACTATGGATGTAGAAAAATAAACCCTTGCCTTAAAAAGCAAAACAAAACAGCAATGTACTGTCACCATGACTATTGCATTAATAGCTCACAAAAGACAGTAGTCTTTTTTGTGGTCTTTTTAATGCCTGCCATATCAGATAGGCTTAGGAAATGTTAAAGGAAAAAGAAAACCCAGCCAAGAAGTCCTCATAATAGTGAATTTCACATGGCAGTTAGCAGTTACTGAACATTGTGTCAGAAACTGTGTTAAGATCAGTTACCTCCTTTCCTTCTCAAGTTCAATGACCTTGTCTAGCCCTCCTCCTCTTCCTCCCCTTCCTCTGGCTTTCTGAACTCGGGATTACACCTGCCCTGTGCCGCACACATGCTAACAAGTGCTCTACTAGTAAGCCACACTTCAGGACTGGTTTACTTTGTGTTTTGAGACTATGGTTTACTAAGTTGTTCTGGCAGCCCTTGAACTGGCAATTCTGTTTGAGCCTACTGGGTAGCTAGAACTGCAGTTCTATACTACCAGACGTGGCTTGTGTCTGGCTTTCTGATTTGATGCTTCAGGAAGCGTCATTGATTCACATAATCTTAAAGAGTCCAGAAGCTGAAACTCATGCCTCCTGCAGCTTTCCAGATGGTGTGTTTGCTGTGTGCCTAGCGAAATAAAAAGCGTCTTGATTGCACCCAAGTTTTGGCAATTATGGGCAAATTGTGCTAGGAACATCTATGTGCATGAGATTTTATTTTGCTTGCTTGGGTTTTTTTGTTTTTGTTTTTGTTTTTGTTTTTTAACAGTCTTGCTGTGGAGCTAAGGGTGATCTCAGGCTCATAAACCCCCTCCTACAGCCTCCTTAGTACTAACATTGTAGGCATTATAGGCACCAGGACCAGTTCAACGTGCAGAGGTTTTGTGTGTGTGTGTGTGTGTGTGTGTGTGTGTGTGTGTGTGTGTGTGGATGTGTTTCAAATCCTTTGAGTGTTGCTAAGATTATATTTATTTTTGTTTAAATTTACCAAACTCTTCAACTCCATCAATGAATTAGCTTCAGGGGTTAGAAATGGCTCTGGAGTTCCAAGAAAATGACTACATAGTCTAAACATTTAGGTAAGGCAAAAAATTTACTTCTGCAGGAAGAGTCCATAGCCACGTCAAATCAATGCCAAACTAAGCAGGGAAGCACACACATTGTGGGGGCGGGGAGGTCTGTGTTTTGTTTTTTTTTCCCCAAGCAGCTGGGTTCTTTGCTTCATTCTGAGTGGTCCAAGCCTCAGCCTGACATTCTTACAAGACTGGATAATAAACAGCCAGTAAGCAGAATGCAGTCTTTAGAACCTTGTGCAATCTTGAGCATGTATTTTGACTTCAAGAAGGGCTGTGTTAGACCCACTAGTCAAGAGTTAGGCTGCTACCACAATTGTGAAGCAAGCTTTAATTAAATACTGGCCAGAATGACAGACTCTGGCCAGATCCATTCTGGGGTTCCCAGAAAATGTCCACGAGTCACATTTTGCAGGTGCTTATGAAGGCAAACACATAAGGCTGCTGTATTTCCCGTCATGTCCAATCAGGGACAAGCATATATTCTGACGTACTTCCTGCCCACGTACTTCCCACCTGCATGGGGCCATCATGTCCCCGCGGTTGGGTCAAGCAAACATATGTGTGACCTCCAGTAAATCATAACCTCCAGCATTTCAGGAAGTCTCTGTCCTTGGGTTTCCAGGTTGCAGGCATTTTTGTTTCATGGATCTCTGAATCATAGTAATTACAACTAAAACACTTGAAACATAACTTTGGCTCTTACAGCTGACCCTAGAGAAATTTGAATTTCTTCCAAATGGCTTCTCTACAATTTTTTATATGAATTTTTTTTGTCTCATTGAAGCCTTTGATAGAAAATACAGTATGTCTCTTACATTTCCTACACAGAGTGCTTAGTGTTACCGGCGTTTCAGATTTTGCCATTTTGAGAGATGTGTTGAGTCTGTCTCATTTCATCAGGAAAACAGAAGCTTCCTCGGAACTCACTATCAAACTCCACCCAGTCAGCTACTGCATGACCAAAGCGATGGTACGTGACCATCCCTAGACAAAGGAGAGCCAGGAAAATAAGGTCTGTATTTAGGTTTATGGTCTTTCTGGTGGAGGATAACAAGAAGTCCTAGTTTCATTTCTGATGTCGTGAGACAAATATCCTCACCAAAAGGAGGGTTTATTTGCCTGTCCCAGTTTTCTCTGTTGCTGCGATAAACACCGTGACTAAAATGAACTGTGGCAACTTCCAAGTGAAAGCAGGAACTCAAGCAGACACCCGCAGACTGTGGAGTGCTGCTTATGGGCTTGCTGGCTGGCTCTCCTCCACCAGCTTTTCTGATCCAACCCAGCCCACCTTCCTGGAGACAGCAACACCCACAGTGGGGTGAGCCCCACTGCATCAATTAGCAATAAAGACATGTCCACAGGCCAATCTGATGGAAGCTGTCCTTTAGATGACACCCTCAGATCACTCTGAGCTGTGTCAAGCTGACAGCTGAAGCTAACCAGAAGACCCCATCCTTTGTCAACTGGACACAAATATATCTCACATCACTATGGTAAACAAAAAAGTACAGCTTTTACAAGTTTCAAAATACCCATACTTTAAATTTCAGTGTCTATTTAAATGTTCAAAGTCTCTTAGCCACAGGCTCCTATAAAATAAAAAACAAGTTTTATGCTTTCTTATTACAAAAGGAAAGAATTTGGGTATAGGAAAGAGTAAAGCCCAAAAGGGTAACTCAGTGTCCAACATCTGAGACTCGTGATCTTCTAGGTCCAAAAGCTCTGCCAGCTAGCTCCACTTCTTCAACTTGGACGTCACAGCTTACAGGCTCAGGCCAGCTCTGCCCGGATACCCGACCCTGACTTTGGTGGGCATCCTATAATACTAGGATCTCTAATCTCCTGGGGTCTACATTGCAACTGAGGCTGTACCTCCACTAATGACCTCTTTTTTGGAACTCTGACTTTGACACGTGTACTAAGCCTAAGCCTAAGCCTCAGCTTCTCTCTATGACCTGTTCAGTCCTAAAAGCTTTCATGTTGTCAAAGTCAACATTTCGTGATGGACTTGCAGGTTACCAAGTTCAGCTGCCAGACTGAAGTGCAGCCCCTCTGGACCCCAGCATGTGTGTGCTGATCTTGAGGAAATACTTTCCAGAAGGTCTTTCCTCAGTGATTCTGGTCTCTTACTATAAACAGCTGATCTTTGTGCCCCAGCTAAGTAGCATCCATGACCTCAGTAGAGGACAGGTTTTTCACTTCACATTATACAGATTTTTAATGGAAAATATCACACAAACAGACCAATAGACTCTTTCTGAAAATACACAAACCAGGCCTCTATTGCCTGCATTTCTTTCAACATTCTTAGCTTATAAGCTTCCATATAAGACCCCACTACACTCTTATAACTCAATAGTTTTTCTAACCCAAAGTTCCAAACCTTTCTAAAATCACTCCCCAAACAACATGGTCAGGTCTGTCACAGCAATAGCCTACCCAACTGACATGCCAATTTTGGTTCTAGTTTGCATTCTGTGGCTTTGATAAATAGCATTATCCAAAGCAATTCATGGGAGGAAAGGCTTTATTAAAATTTCAAATCTCCATCCATCATGAAGGTAAATCAGGGGAGGCACTCAAGCAGAAAGCTGGAGGCAGGAGCTAAAGCAGGGCTCATGGAGCAGAAAGCTGGAGGCAGGAGCTGAAGCAGGGCTCATGGAGCAGAAAGCTGGAGGCAGGAGCTGAATCAGGGCCCATGGAGGGTTGCTGCTTACTGACTTGTGGGGGAAATATTATCTTCACATAAAGAGTAACTCAATTCAAATATGTATATGTGAAATTTGAATATGTATTCATAAATATATTAGCTTATTATAGTAGTTACTTTTCTGTTGGTATGACAGATTCCTATGACCAGGGAACTTAGAGAAGGAAGAGTTTATTTGAGCTTATGGCTCCAGAGGGTCAGAGTTCATAATAAGGAAAGGCAGGTAGCCCAAGCAGGGTGATAAGAGAAACATTTTCAACCTGCTGAAAACAGCAGATGGCAAGTGGAACCACACTACAACTCCCAAAAGTCACCAGTGTCTAGTGAGATGTTTCCTTCAGCAAGACTCCACCTCCCAGAGGTTCCGGGACCTCCCCAAGCCGTGCCACTGTTCAGGGACCACGTCTTCAAGTAGCTGAGCCTGTGAGGGACATCCTCATCCAAGTCACAGCTCTTACAGAGCAGAGGACTTCCACAAGGCTTTTCATACATCCATAGTTTTGATTATTCAACAGTGTGAATTTTAAAGAATTTTCTTTATTATCACATCCTTCATTTATTTGAGGGTATACGCATGTGCTGTTGGGCTCTTGCAGCAGTCAGAAGACAACTCAAGCAAGTCCGTTTTCTTTTACCGTATGAGTCCTGGGAACTGAACTCTGGCCATTCTGCTTGGCAGCCTTTCCTTACTGAGTCATCTCATTGGCATATGTGTGTGTGTGTGTGTGTGTGTGTGTGTATGTATGCATGCGCATGTGTGCGCGCATGTGCGTGTATGCTTTGAGGCAAGATCTCCTGTGTCCAAGATGGCCCTTGGACTTGCTGTGTAGCCAAAGAATGACTCATCCAATCCACGAGCATGGAAGGACTTGACATTTTCTAGTGTCTCTGACTTCTTAAGGTGTTGTAGAGGTCCTTCACTTCGTGATTGGGTACAGACTAAGAGTTTGTCTAGATCTTCTTGTTTTTTTCTTTTAAGCTATTGTGAATGGGAATTTTTCCCCCTACTTTATTTCTCAGCAAGCTTGTCATTAGCATATTCAAAAGTGATTTTTGTCCTCTCTTATTTTGCTGAGAGTGTTTAAGATGTCTAGAAGTTTTCTGGTGGGGGTCCTTAGGACCTTTTTAGTATAGGAGCAAGCCATTTACAAACAGGGATAATTTGACTTTGTCCTTTTTTCTTTTTTTTTTCTTTTTCATTTTCTTTTTATTTTCTTTTATTTTTTTTAATTTTTAATATTTTTATTACATATTTTCCTCAGTTACATTTCCAATGCTATCCCAAAAGTCCCCCATAGTGCCCCCCACTTCCCTACCCACCCATTCCCATCCTTTTGGCCCTGGCATTCCCCTATATTGGGGCATATAAAGTTTGCAAGTCCAATGGGCCTCTCTTTCCATTGATGGCCGACTAGGCCATCTTTCGATACATATGCAGCTAGAGACAAGAGCTCCGGGGTTCTGGTTAGTACATCATGTTGTTCCAACAATAGGGTTGCAGATCCCTTTAGCTCCTTGGGTACTTTCTCTAGCTTCTCCATTGGGAGCCCTGTGATACATCCAATAGCTGACTGTGAACATCCACTCCTGTGTTTGCTAGGCCCCGGCATCGTCTCACAAGAGACAGCTATATTTGGGTCCTTTCAGCAAAATCTTGCTAGTGTATGCAATGGTGTCAGCGTTTAGAAGCTGCTTATGGGATGGATCCCTGGATACGGCAGTCTCTAAATGGTCCATCCTTTCATCACAGCTACGAACTTTGTCTCTGTAACTCCTTCCCTGGGTGTTTTGTTCCCAATTCTAAGAAGGGGCACAGTGTCCACACTTTGGTCTTCATTCTTCTTGAGTTTCATGCGTTTAGCAAATTGTATCTTATATCTTGGGTATCCTAAGTTTTGGGCTAATATCCACTTATCAGTGAATACATATTGTGTGAGTTCTTTTGTGATTGTGTTACTTCACTCATTTGATGCCCTCCAGGTCCATCCATTTGGCTAGGAATTTCATAAATTCATTCTTTTTAATAGCTGAGTAGTACTCCATTGTGTAAATGTACCATAATTTCTGTATCCATTCCTCTGTTGAGGGACATCTGGGTTCTTTCCAGCTTCTGGCTATTATAAATAGGGCTGCTATGAACATAGTGGAGCATGTGTCCTTTTTACCGGTTGGGACATCTTCTGGATATATGCCCAGGAGAGGTATTGCTGGATCCTCCGGTAGTACTATGTCCAATTTTCTGAGGAACCGCCAGACTGATTTCCAGAGTGGTTGTACAAGCTTGCAATCCCACCAACAATGGAGGAGTGTTCTTCTTTCTCCACATCCTCGACAGCATCTGCTGTCACCTGAATTTTTGATCTTAGCCATTCTGACTGGTGTGAGGTGGAATCTCAGGGTTGTTTTGATTTGCATTTCCCTGATGATTAAGGATGTTGAACATTTTTTCAGGTGCTTCTCTGCCATTCGGTATTCCTCAGGTGAGAATTCTTTGTTCAGTTCTGAGCCCCATTTTTTAATGGGGTTATTTGACTTTCTGGAGTCCACCTTCTTGAGTTCCTTATATATATTGGATATTAGTCCTTTATCTGATTTAGGATAGGTGAAGATCCTTTCCCAATCTGTTGGTGGTTTTTTTGTCTTATTGATGGTGTCTTTAGCCTTGCAGAAGCTTTGCAGTTTCATGAGGTCCCACTTGTCAATTCTCGATCTTACAGCACAAGCCATTACTGTTCTATTCAAGAATTTTTCCCCTGTGCCCATATCTTCAAGGCTTTTCCCCACTTTCTCCTCTATAAGTTTCAGTGTCTCTGGTTTTATGTGAAGTTCCTTGATCCACTTAGACTTGACCTTAGTACAAGGAGATAGGAATGGATCGATTCGCATTCTTCTACATGTTAACAACCAGTTGTGCCAGCACCATTTGTTGAAAATGCTGTCTTTCTTCCACTGGATGTTTTTAGCTCCCTTGTCGAAGATCAAGTGACCGTAGGTGTGTGGGTTCATTTCTGGGTCTTCAATTCTATTCCATTGGTCTATTTGTCTGTCACTATACCAGTACCATGCAGTTTTTATCACAATTGCTCTGTAGTAGAGCTTTAGGTCCGGCATGGTGATTCCACCAGAGGTTCTTTTATCCTTGAGAAGAGTTTTTGCTATCCTAGGTTTTTTGTTATTCCAGATGAATTTGCAGATTGCACTTTCTAATTCGTTGAAGAATTCATTTGGAATTTTGATGGGGATTGCATTGAATCTGTAGATTGCTTTTGGCAAGATAGCCATTTTTACAATGTTGATCCTGCCAATCCATGAGCATGGGAGATCTTTCCATCTTCTGAGATCTTCTATAATTTCTTTCTTCAGAGACTTGAAGTTTTTATTATACAGATCTTTCACTTCCTTAGTTAGAGTCACGCCAAGATATTTTATATTATTTGTGACTATTGAGAAGGGTGTTGTTTCCCTAATTTCTTTCTCAGCCTGTTTATTCTTTGTGTAGAGAAAGGCCATTGATTTGTTTGAGTTAATTTTATATCCAGCTACTTCACCGAAGCTGTTTATCAGGCTTAGGAGTTCTCTGGTGGAATTTTTAGGGTCACTTATATATACTATCATATCATCTGCAAAAAGTGATATTTTGACTTCATCTTTTCCAATTTGTATCCCTTTGATCTCCTTTTGTTGTCGAATTGCTCTGGCTAGGACTTCAAGTACAATGTTGAATAGGTATGGAGAAAGTGGACAGCCTTGTCTAGTCCCTGATTTTAGAGGGATTGCTTCAAGCTTCTCACCATTTACTTTGATGTTGGCTACTGGTTTGCTGTAGATTGCTTTTATCATGTTTAGGTATGGGCCTTGAATTCCTGATCTTTCCAAGACTTTTATCATGAATGGGTGTTGGATCTTGTCAAATGCTTTTTCCGCATCTAAGGAGATGACCATGTGGTTTTTGTCTTTGAGTTTGTTTATATACTGGATTACGTTGATGGATTTCCGTATATTGAACCATCCCTGCATCCCTGGGATGAAACCTACTTGGTCAGGATGGATGATTGTTTTGATGTGTTCTTGGATTCGGTTAGCAAGAACTTTATTGAGGATTTTTGCATCAATATTCATAAGGGATATTGGTCTGAAGTTTTCTATCTTTGTTGGGTCTTTTTGTGGTTTAGGTATCAGAGTAATTGTGGCTTCATAGAATGAGTTGGGTAGAGTACCTTCTGTTTCTATTTTGTGGAATAGTTTGTGAAGAACTGGGATTAGATCTTCTTTGAACTTCTGATAGAACTCTGCACTAAACCCATCTGGTCCTGGGCTTTTTTTAGTTGGGAGACTATTAATGACTGCTTCTATTTCTTTGGGGGATATAGGGCTGTTTAGATCATTAACCTGATCTTGATTCAACTTTGGTACCTGGTATCTGTCTAGGAACTTCTCCATTTCATCCAGGTTCTCCAGTTTTGTTGAGTATAGCCTTTGGTAGAAGGATCTGATGGTGTTTTGGATGTCTTCAGGATCTGTTGTTATGTCTCCTTTTTCATTTCTGATTTTGTTAATTAGGATGCTTTCCCTGTGCCCTCTAGTGACTCTGGCTAAGGGTTTATCTATCTTGTTGATTTTCTCAAAGAACCAGCTCCTCGATTGGTTGATTCTTTGAATAGTTCTTCTTGTTTCCACTTGGTTGATTTCGCCCCTGAGTTTGATTATTTCCTGCCGTCTACTCCTCTTGGGTGAATTTGCTTCCTTTTGTTCTAGTGCTTTTAGGTGTGTTGTCAAGCTGCTAATGTGTGCTCTCTCTAGTTTCCTTTTGGAGGCACTCAGAGCTATGAGTTTTCCTCTTAGAAATGCTTTCATTGCGTCCCATAAGTTTGGGTATGTTGTGGCTTCATTTTCATTGAACTCTAAAAAGTCCTTAATTTCTTTCTTTATTCCTTCCTTGACCAAGGTATCATTGAGAAGAGTGTTGTTCAGTTTCCACGTGAAGGTTGGCTTTCTAGTATTTATTTTGTTATTGAAGATCAGCCTTAGTCCATGGTGATCTGATAGGATGCATGGGACAATTTCAATATTTTTGTATCTGTTGAGGCCTGCTTTGTGACCAATTATGTGGTCAATTTTGGAGAAGGTACCATGAGGTGCTGAGAAGAAGGTATATCCTTTTGTTTTAGGATAGAATGTTCTGTAGATATCTGCCAGATCCATTTGATTCATAATTTCTGTTAGTTTCACTGTGTCCCTGTTTAGTTTCTGTTTCCATGATCTGTCCATTGGTGAAAGTGGTGTGTTGAAGTCTCCCACTATTATTGTATGAGGTGCAATGTGTGCTTTGAGATTTACTAAAGTTTCTTTAATGAATGTGGCTGCCTTTGTATTTGGAGCATAGATATTCAGGATTGATAGTTCCTCTTGGAGGATTTTACCTTTGATGAGTATGAAGTGTCCCTCCCTGTCTTTTTTAATGACTTTGGGTTGGAAGTCAATCTTATCAGATATTAGAATGGCTACTCCAGCTTGTTTCTTCATGCCATTTGCTTGGAAAATTGTTTTCCAGCCTTTCATTCTGAGGTAGTGTCTATCCTTTTCTCTGAGATGAGTTTCCTGTAAGCAGCAAAATGTTGGGTCTTGTTTGTGTAGCCAGTTTGTTAGTCTATGTCTTTTTATCGGGGAGTTGAGTCCATTGATATTAAGAGATATTAAGGAAAAGTAATTGTTGTTTCCTGTTATTATTGTTGTTAAAGTTGGCATTCTGTTCTTGTGGCTGTCTTCTTTTAGGTTTGTTGAGGGATTACCTTCTTGTTGTTTCTAGGGCGTGGTTCCTGTCCTTGTATTGGTTTTTTTCTGTTATTATCCTTTGAAGGGCTGGATTCGTGGAGAGATAATGTGTGAATTTGGTTTTGTCGTGGAATACTTTGGTTTCTCCATCTATGTTAATTGAGAGTTTGGCTGGGTATAGTAGCCTGGGCTGGAATTTGTGTTCTTTTAGTGTCTGTATAACATCCGTCCAGGATCTTCTGGCTTTCATAGTCTCTGGTGAAAAATCTGGTGTAATTCTGATAGGCTTGCCTTTATATGTTACTTGGCCTTTTTCTCTTACTGCTTTTAGTATTCTATCTTTATTTAGAGCATTTGTTGTTCTGATTATTATGTGTCGGGAGGTATTTCTTTTCTGGTCCAGTCTATTTGGAGTTCTGTAGGCTTCTTGTATGTTCATGGGCATCTCTTTCTTTAGATTTGGGAAGTTTTCTTCTATAATTTTGTTGAAGATGTTTGCTGGTCCTTTGAGTTGAAAATCTTCATTCTCATCCACTCCTATTATCCGTAGGTTTGGTCTTCTCATTGTGTCCTGTATTTCTTGGATGTTTTGAGTTAGGATCTTTTTGCATTTTACATTTTCCTTGATTGTTGTGCCGATGTTCTCTATGGAATCTTCTGCACCTGAGAGTCTCTCTTCCATCTCTTGTATTCTGTTGCTGATGCTCGTATCTATGGTTCCAGATTTCTTTCCTAGGGTTTCTATCTCCAGTGTTGCCTCATTTTGGGTTTTCTTTATTGTGTCTACTTCCCTTTTTAGGTCTAGTATGGTTTTGTTCATTTCCATCATCTGTTTGGATGTGTTTTCCTGTTTTTCTGTAAGGACTTCTACCTGTTTGATTATGTCATCCTGTTTTTCTTTAAGGATTTGTAACTCTTTAGCAGTGTTCTCCTGCAATTCTTTAAGGGATTTTTGTGCTTCCTCTTTACTGTCTTCTACCTGTTTACCAGTGTTCCTTTGTATTTCTTTAAGTGTGTTATTAAAGTCCCTCTTGAAGTCCTCTACCATCATCATGAGATATGCTTTTAGATCCGTGTCTAGCCTTTCCGGTGTGTTGGGGTGCCCTGGACTGGGCGAAGTGGGAGTGCTGGGTTCTGATGATGGTGAGTGGTCTTGGTTTCTGTTAGTAAGATTATTACGTTTACCTTTCGCCATCTGGTAATCTCTGGGGTTAGTTGTTGTCGTTGTCACTGTTTAAAGATTGGAGCAGAAACTGTGTTCCACTCACCAGAAGTCTTAAGATCCTGTGGCGGGTGTTGTGGGTAGCTGGCGAGTGTCAGCGGATCCTGGGCCCTAGCTACCCTGGCGCTTTTCTCGACTTTGTCCTTTTTTCATCCTGTTTTTTTTTGTTTGTTTGTTTTGTGGAAGACTCTTCATAACTGCACCAGTTTCATTGATTGTCATGGGTCCCTCTTAGTTGTTTATATATTCTTGATTTAATTTTGGTAGGTTGTATGTATCTGGGAATTTATTAATCTAAGTTTTCAAATTTCTCCCCAAGGATTCTGTTCATCAAAATGAATCTCTAGTAACTTCTCTCTTCATCTCTGTTTTATCAATTGGGGTCTTTTGTCTCTCACTTTGGTTAGATAAGTTAGGTGTTAATATTGTTCTTTTTTTTTCAAAGGAAAAAAATTGCCTTATTGGGTCAATTTTAAATGTTTTTGTTTTAGTTTCCACTTTATGAATTTCTACTGTTTGTGTGTGTGTGTGTGTGTGTGTGTGTGTGTGTGTGTGTGTGTGGTTTTTTGAGACAGGGTTTCTCTATAGCTCTGGCTGTCCTGGACTCACTTTGTAGACCAGGCTGACCTCGAACTCAGAAATCCGCCTGCCTCTGCCAAACAAGTGCTGGGATTAAAGGCGTGAGCCACCATGCCCAGTGCTACTATGGTTTTTATTATTTCTGGCCATCAGTTACTTCTGTGTTTGGATTGTTCTTCATTTCTCTAGGATCTAGAGGTTTATTATCAGGTTGTTTGAGATCTTTCTGGTTCCCTGTTACTCTTAGTGCTGAAAGCTATAAACTTGCCTTCTGGAACTGCCTTTGCTGTATGCCGTCAGTCTCACTGATTATTGGATTTTTAAATTTTCTTGTTTGATTTCTTTAACTAGCCACTGTTCATTCAAGAATATGTTGCCCATGGGGCTGGAGAAATGACTCAGTGATTAAGAGCACCAGTGGCTTACCTAGAGGCTCTGGGATCAACTCCTAGCACCCACATGGCAGCTCACAGCTGTCTGTGACTCCAGTCAAAGGGATTTGAAGCCCTCTTTTGGCTTCCTCAGGAACCAGACACACATGTAGTTCCCAGACATACATGTAAACAAACCATCCATTAAACAAAATTATATTGTCCCACTGCCATGTATCTATGGTTTCTGTGGTTTTTCTTTTATTTTTGATTTCTATGTTCATTGCACTGTGATTTCAAAAGATTATTATTATTGTTATTGTTGTTGTTGTTATTATTATTTTAAGATTTAGAAAGACTTCATTTGTGGCTGTTAGGAACATATGTGAAACCATTTTGTATAACTTGAAAACCATTTTGTGTGACTTAGAATAATGTAGAGCACGCAAGACAGGAGCCTGCCACCTGGCAGCTCAGAGTGACAGCAGGCTCCAGGGCAAGCTCTGATAAACATATCAGATAATGATCCAGTCCAGACAGCTCAGATATGAGCCAAGCCCAAGACAAGCTTCAATATGCTAATGAACTAACCCCAAGATGGCATTGATATGTTACTGAACCAGTTCTAAGTTTCGAGCCCCAATTGCACAAAGCTACTGCTAAACAAATAACACAAGTATTAGAACTTTAGAAGTGACCCTGAGCTTCACACGGCCATGTTCCTGAGATATGGCATCTCAAGCCCCTTCACACTCAGTCTGTTGCTGAGCTGCCTGTCAGCGCTGCAGCTCTCAAGAACCTTCTGGATCTCTGCCGGAGTCATCCTCCTGGTCTGTCCCAGCTGAGGGATTCCACAGAGGATGTGGGTTGGGTCTGCTCCTGAAACATCCTCACTGGAGAAGATTTACCCAGTAGAACCCTGTATCAGCCAACTGTTAGCTGCTTGGTGAGATGTCTGTTAAACGTTTATAACAGGATGGGATTATAAGAAGTGTTTATGTGAATTAACTGAGAATGCTCAAAAGACAGATGCTCTGTGGACATCCCAGTTGCTGAGCGCCTCACAGCCCACTGATGGTGCTCTCTATGGTGGCCTAGTACACGATCCATTTTAGAGACGTTTCACAGGCTGTTGATGTTATGAGGAAAGATCACCCAAGAGGTCTGAATAAGTCAAGTTAATGGAGCTTTTATTCTCTGATTTGAATTGTCCCAGGGAGAATAGCAGTAAGACGCAGGTGAAACCTCCAATTTGTTCAAATTTTTAAAGACAAAAATCAGACTTGTGTGACATACATAGAAAGGTAGCTGTGGACAATCAGCAAGCAAGCAAAGTGTTTATGGAAGTGTAAAGATAGTAGTTAATTCTCATAACCTTGAACTTGGGGACACATTATGTAGACATTTATGGCTGGTTTATGTGGCCAGTGAATTTTATGGCAGGCCTACAAGACCAGTACAATTTATAACCAGTCTACCCAATGAGAGAGAAGTTTACTCAAGCTAATTTTAGCACTTATAAGTATTCCTGAATACTTTCACAAGATGGTATAACTATAGTTCGGTAGGTCACTACGCTGAAAAATAGATGTGTGTTCTGATTGTTAGATGTAATATTCTGTACATATCTGTCATATCATTTGATCTATAATGTAATTTAATTCGTAGGGTTTTGGTTGACTTTTGTTTGGATGACCCTGACCTATCTAGGGATGAGAGTGGGTCACTGAAATCATTCATTACTATGCCAGGATCAATATGACAGTCAATGTTCATTAGTATTTACTGTATGAAATTGGGTGTCTTATCAAAAGCATACATCCTGATGTTAAAAGGCAACATAGTCTACCGAAGTAGCACTTCCCAATGCTGAGCACTGTGTCACGTGGTTATCTTGCTTCTTCTTTTTAAAGTAATAATAATAATAATAATAATAATAATTACTCTTTAATCTTTTTTTTTTACAGTCCAGTCATAATTCCCCTCCTGGCCCATCCTCTGACAGTTCTTCATCCCATTCCTTCTTCATCTCCAAGAGGATGTCCCCACCTCCCCACCATCCCACTAGGCCTCCCACTCCCTGGGGCCTCAAGTCTCTTGAGTGTTAGCTGCTTCTTCTCTCACTGAGGCCAGACTAGGCAGTCCTCTGCTGTGTATGTGTTGGGTGCCTCATATCAGCTGGTGTATTCTGCCTGATTGGTAGCTCAGTGTCTGAGAGATCTTGGGGGACCAGGTTAGTTGAGACTGCTGGTCTTCCTATGAGGCTGTCACCCTCCTCCTTAGCTTCTTCCATCCTTTCTCTAATCCAACCACAGGGGTCCCCACTTCTGTCCATTGGTTAGATGTAAGTGTCTTCATCTGACTCTTTCAGCTGCTTGTTGGGCCTCTCAGACGGTCACCATGCTAGACTCCTGTCTATAAGCACACCACAGCATCAGTAATAGTGTCAGGCCTTGGAGCCTTCCCTTGAGCTGGGTCCCAATTTGGGCTGGTCACTGGATCTCCTTTCCCTCAGTCTGTTCTCCATTTTTGTCCCTCCAGTTCTTTTAGACAGGGACAATTCTGGGTTAGAGTTTGACTGTGGGATGGCAATCCCATTCCTCCACTTGATGCCCTGTCTTTCTACTGGAGGTGGACTGTATCCCAGTTCCCTCTCCCCACTGTTGGGCATTTCATCTAAGGCTCTCCCTCTGAGTCCTGAGTGTCTCTCACCTCCCAGGTCTCTGGTACAAGAGTCCTAGCATTTAGTGCATGTATATTTACAATTGTTATTTCTTCTTGGTGGATTGTTCTTTCATTAATATGTAGCATTAGTACCTCTTCTATTAGTTTCAGTTTGAGAACAATTCTTATCAGTTATTTAAAGAACTATATTAGATGTTTTTCATCTTTCCTTTCATTTGACTCTCAGTCTGT
Organism: Mus caroli; assembly: GCF_978045245.1. NCBI lineage: Eukaryota > Metazoa > Chordata > Mammalia > Rodentia > Muridae > Mus > Mus caroli. Next base: position 50,053,398 of record NW_028227257.1, on the reverse strand, counting down.
GGATGTCTTTAGCACTGAAAAGTGTTTCTTAGATACAACAGATCAATTAATATAGTCTTTGAATTCTATCACTCATTCTGCACTCTTTATTGGTTAGTTGAAGCTGTTTGAGGTAACTATTGCAAGATAATTAACAGTTCCTGTAATTTTGTCAGTTGTCCTCTGGTTGATTAGGTTATTGGCATTGAGGGTCTGCTGGTGTTAGACATGAGGGATTCCTTCCGAGCTCTTCTTGCAGTTATTTATTATCAACTTGGAGACAGCTGAGAACGGGGAACCTCAGTTGAGGAGCTGACATCAGACTGTCCTGTGGGCATGTCTGTGGGACAGTTTCTTGATCGATGATAAATGTAGGGGGGCTCAGATGACTATGGGTGGTGCCATCCCCTAGGTTGGTGGGTCTCAGGGTATGTAAGAAAGCAGGCTAAGCAAGCATGAGGAATAAGCTGGTGAGCAGCACCCCTCCTTGAGAAGCAAGCCAGTAAGCAGCACCACCTATGGCCTCTGCATCAGCTTCTGTTCCTGCCCTCGCTTTGCTTAGTGATGGACTTATTATATCTGCAATGCAAAATAAACCCTTTCCTCCCTGACTTGCCTCTGATCATGGTGTTTTATCACGGCAATAGAAACCCTATTTAAACACTCTAAATCATATCTCCAGAACCCTTGTGATGGAAGGAGAGAACTGACTCCTAAAAGTGACCTCTGACTGCCACATACATGTCATGGCAGATGTGCATTCCTGCCCCATGCATGTACCTGTGCATATAAACAAATGTGAAAACAGAGAAAATGGTCATATCCTACACACATCTGCCTTCTGTTCACGTTTTCTGTAACCTTTTTAAATCCTCATTTAATTTTGAAAATGTTACCTTGTCTCGGTCTGCTGAAGAGCTGGAAGAAAGGAAACTTTTGGTTTGCAAAACTTTTGGTTCGAAGAAATTTCGTGTCACAGGCTTTACCTTTTCCTATTCTTGGTCTTAAAGTTAAAATAGACTGGAAATAGACTCAGAAGGCAACTGGAGAACAATTTTATTGGATTTCGGGAGGATCAAAACAACAAAGTAGGCAAGCTGGAGATCTTGGTGTGTGCTGAGAGGAGGGAGCTGGATCAGAGGAGGAGAGGGAGTGAAAGCTCTCTGAATTAGAGGTCAGGATTTCTGAGCTAGAGGTCAGGAAGCCAGGCAGGCTGAGCAGCAGAGGTCTCCAGGCGTCTGTGAACGTGTGAGCAGGAGTCGACTTCAGAGAGGGAAGTGAGAACATCAGGAATGCTAGAACAGTCGTAGGATTTTAGCCAATCTCCAGAAATCAAAAGGAGATTTAAAAAGGAGGAAATGAAAAAGAGTTATGATTTGGGAGAACTCAAAAAGCTCACAAAGTAGGCAGCTTTGGCAGTGAAGGTTTGTAAGCATTTGTCACTGAGACAGGGGCCTCTGGGATTGGCACTTAAATGCACACCTCATTAAGGGGGTGGTTATTTTTCTCCTTAACATTGTCTTCAAGTGTGTTATTTCTGGAACCAGTGGCTTAGGGGGATGTTTATTTTCCTGTCCAGGTGATTGACAGCCCAATTTTGATGAACACTTAACAGAGGAATCAGTAGTATGTCTTTGTAATCTTACAATGTTTCGGCCAACCCAGTGCCAGAGGAGATTTAGATCTCATTCTTCTGACCAAAAATTATATAACAGAGCATACTCAAGAGAATTAAAAAATAATAATAAAGAAACACAACCCTGAAATAGTCATACTTTACCAAGAGGAGCTATTCTTCCCTCCACAGGCTTCAACAAAATTCCACCACTGGTGCCCTCCTCCACGACATGTAGTTTTTCCAATTCTAAGAAGTTCCCGTGGTGGAATAGTCTCCTTCCTTTGAATTAGTATGCTACCAGGGACACAGGAGGTGGGGTCTAAAGCTGATTATGAGGGCCAGGCCAACTCAATGACTTCTAAGCCTGCTAATGTCTGACTACTCACCTAACAGGGCTAAAGTAACAAAGAGGAGCCGGGAACACCATGGAGCCAGGCAAGATGAAGGCAACTGGAATACAAATGGAGTACCTTCGAGGATGACAACACAAGTGGAAGGAAGAGAAGCAAAAGCAAGAGGTAGGTTCACTGTGGTGGTAGACAGTAGTGTTTGTGAGTTAAATCCAAATAAGATTATAAGATTCTTCTGTTTAGAGGAAAATAGATGCTGGGGGAAAACAGAAGGACTGGACAAAGGTCTATAATGCTAGAGATAGTAGCATATGTGTTTTTAAGGCAAAAGCAAAGCTCAGACCCCAGCAACCTTCACAGGTTAGGCTGGGCCACCAACCCCGTACGTCAGTTAAAGGGCTGAGCAGTGCCATAAAGCACAAAGGCAGCATTGATTCAATGTGGCTACATTCGGAGGAGGGACAGATAAGGGAATCCACGTGCTCCAGAAGTTTCCTCATGAGGTTCTCACATGAAGTTCAAGTTTGAATAGAAGATGGACGATGTGTAATTAAGCAGTCTGGTTGAGGTGAGGTTCTGCCCTTCAATCCATCATTTTCCCAACTCTGATTGAGTTGTTGAGATGTCTCACAACGTTTGATCCTGGGATCCAAAGTAACTGGAGAGAAGTTAAGTACACTAACTCATCTCTTAGACTTTATCCTAAATAGCATATGCAAGGTAAAGGTAGATTTGTCAGTTTTTATCTTGCTGTTATTTTGTGGGCCAGTGAGGGCTTGAATGAGAATGGCCCCTTGTAGCTTGTATATTTGAATGCTTTGCTCCACCTTGGTGGAACTGTTTGGGAAGGATTAGGAGGTGTGTCCTTCTTGGAGGAAGTGTGTCACTGGGAGGTGGGCTTTGAGATTCCCAAAACCCACCCATTCCCAGTTAGCCCCTCCCCCCTCTGCTTCTTGGTTTTGCCTCAACATGTAAGTTCTCTGCCCCTGCTCTGGCACCATTCCTGCCTGTCTGCTGCCTTGTTCCCTGTCATGATGGTCATGGACTCACCCTCTGAGATTGTAGACAAGCTCCCACAAACTCTTTCTTTTGTACGTTGCCTTGGTCATGGTATCTTTTAACAGCAACAACATAGTAACTAAGACAGGACCCAAGTGAGGAGCCAACACTTTTTAGCAAAAGCAGCTCTTAAGCATCTGTTGAAATCGTCGCCCCTGTCAGTGCTGTATTTTAACTTTTGTAAACTCTTACACTTGTATGTCATGAGAATGGTTGGAACACAGGTTAAAGCTGCGTTCTCAGTTCTTCTCTCCTATGATAGCACCAGCCATGGCGTTCTGCAAAAGGAGAAAGTTGCTTTCTCCTTCCCTCGCCTGCCCTCTAGTCTGACATAGCATGCAAGACAGTTTTGATGCAGCAAATACTGGAGAAGGACATAATATATTAGACCAGAACTTGGGGAAAAATGATCTTTGAGGCCTCTTCCTACCTCAGAGACCCATTGTGATACTTATATTTTTTTTTCTGACCAATTGTGCACATAAAGTTTCTGTGTTGATTCTGAAATGTAGCCTGTGCTCTGCTTGCCCACACATAGGCGGCCGGGCACAGTGACTTCCTCAGCAACCAGAGTCCCCAGCTGTAATGGTGGATTTGTGTTTTCTTCCTTCTAGCAATATCATTTTAATATCATTTTACTTCTTGGATTCTGAGGTGTTATTGTTTCACACACACACACACACACACACACACACACACACACACACACACACAGGCACAGAACTGTTGTTTCCCTAGGGGACTGATCATTGTATCATTAGGTGCTGATGTGTTAGGATATATGTCTGTGATTTCACTATTTGCTGTATTTTTAGATTTCACTTCTCCCTTTCCTTGACTACCTTTCTGTGGATTAAAAAAAAAAAAACAAAAAAAACAAAACTGCTGTGATAAAGATGACAACTAAAATCAACTCTGGGAGGAAAGAGTTTCTTTCATCTTACACTTCCAGGTCACAGTTCATCTCTGAGGAAACTGAGGGCAGCAACTCAAGGAAGGACCCTGGAGGCAGCCGATGCAGAGGCCATGGAGGAGTGATGCTTACTGGCTTGCTCCTCATGGCTTGCTCAGCCTGCTTTCCTTTTTATCCCTGAACCACTTCCCAGAGGTGGCTTTACCCGAAATAAAATAAGCCCATCCACATCAGTCATTAATCAAGAAAATGCCCCGTGGGCTTGCCTACAAGCCAGTCTTGTGAAAACATTTTCTAGTTTGTGGTTTTCTCTTCTCAGACAACTCTAGCCTCTAGTTTGTGTTGAGTTGACAGAAAAGTAAACCACTCCACCCATTTGTAGTAGTGTTTATTTGAAGTGTTTTTGAATTCATGTCTTTGGATAGTTCTCTTAATGTGCATGCATGCACACTTTGTGTGTGTGTCTCTGTGTGTGTGTGTTTGAGTATTTATAACAAAGTTATAACAAAGATATTTCTTTAATGTGCCCACACTGTGAAGAGGAACTAAGAGATTTACTGTCCCCCACCTCATAACCTCAAGTCCATTTTCAGGGTTTTAACATGAGGTTTAGGCTGAAATTAGGAAAAGAGAGACACTTGGCATATCCCAGTCAAGGTATGGTCCTGCTCATCATCACTGTCTGGGGATGTAGTCTCTCATGGAAAGCAATATGCCACATTTTCAGAACTATAGGAAATCTCCTTGCAGGAAACAAACCGCCCTTCTGACAGGCAGCAGTTTCCTGGACTTTTTCATCTCTAAGCATGAGATTCTTGGGAAATTCCAGTTCTTTGGAGTGCATTGCATCAGTGTGATGACAGCCACAGAGAAGGGTATGAGTGTCTCATTAGAGCATCTTCATGATTCTTGCTTTGTTTTACCCCCTCATTCTTGAGGTGAAATGTGCATGGCATAAGCATGAATCATAAACAGAAGCCAGGTAAGGGGGATGTTAGAAGACATTCAGTTAGTGTCAGGCAACCACATGCACGAACCATTTCTCCATAACCTCTAAGCTTTAGTTACTTTTGGAAGGGCTTCCAGAAGTGACTTCATGGTTGTTGTTTTCTTTGAGACCATCTCACCATGAAACCCAGGCTCATCTCAAACTTAGTCTTTCTACTTCAGCCTCCCAAATTCTGGCTTTATATGGATGTGCTACCATCCTCAGCACGATTCCATTTTTATTTTGATAATTTACTCCTTGTCTCTGAACAATATTCTCTGATGACATTGATGATTAGCCATCTGGTGGTTTGGTTTCAGTTATTTCTCATCACTTATGTTCTTTCCAGAGAATGATCCAAAATAGCTGTACTTTTAGTTTTGAGTGAGTTTGTTAAGCATGCAGTGAACAAAAATAAAACAAAAAAGCAAGTTGTACCTAGATAGCAAAACATCATTAAATTTGTTGCTTACAGCATCCACCAGAAATGACTGGGGAAGCCCTATGAGACAATCAGCTTAAATTCAGATTACAGGATTTCAGTTGAGACACAGCTTGTCGCCCCCCCCCCCCCATTTCCAAGTAAAAGAGCTTATTGAAAGCAACAGAAAGATACATTGTGTCATCCAATGGTCAAGGCCCCCAAGGCTCATCTGCTTGGATACTTGGTCTCTAGTCAATGGAATTATTTGGGAAGGATTAGGAGGTGTGGTCTTGGAGAAGGAATGTCATCAGAGTGGGCTTTGAGGTTTCAAAAGCCCACACATTCTCAATTAGCTCTCTCTGCCTTGTGGGTTGTTTTTTGATTTCAGGATGTAATCTTTCAGCTATTGCCCCAGCCCCAGTTTACCTGACTGCTGCAAAGTCCTAGTAGGACTCTGGAAGATGATAGTACCGAAAGCAGGTGGACTATGAGGCCAGCTTGAGAGGTTTCAAGGAGGACAATGTTAGCAACTGGTCTAGACACCATTTTTTAAATGATATTTTGGCAAATAATATGGCTGATTTCTGCCCTTTTTCTAAATTGGAAGGTATATTGCATTAAGTTCCTTGGTAGAGAGAAGTTCAAGAAAGTCTAATACTGATTTTTGCTACATGGTTATTAGTAATCTATCTTATGCAGGTCTATAATGAAAAAGAGCAAGTGTGTGTAGGGAGCGGTAAGTACAAAATATAGAGTTTAAAGAGAAAAATCACCAGGAAATTTAATGTTGGAAGCAGGATGGATGCTAAAAGAGGCGAGAGGAGCGAGGAGAGGCCAGATCCAAAGTGGAATAAAGGAGTGACTTCAAGACAAGGCTCCACCAAACTCAGATTCCACATTGTACAAACAAACAAACAAACAAACAAACAAATAAGGCCTGAGGAATTTTCTACTCCTAAGAAGGAACAACAAAGGGAGATTTCTGCAAAAGTAATTCACAGGGTCAGTGTTCCATCCTAAGCAGGCAGCCAGACCTTACTACTTCATTCACACAGTTCTGGCCTTAGAGTCTTGAAGGATACATAGGAAAAGAATTGTGGATCTTCCTCTATGGTTAAGTCCTATTAGGATGGCCCATTAATCTCTGTTTACAATATTTAACTGTATTTCTAACTCGAAGTCTTTCAGACATTCCCGAAACCAGCATCATTAGGTTCTTCACAGAAATACCTTCACTCCCTGGTACCAATCACTGTCTTACGTTACTTTCCAATCACTGTGATAAGACACCGTGACCAAGGCAATTTACAGAAGAAAAAGTACTTGAGGAGCCCACAATTTCAGAAGGTTAAAGTCCAAGACCATCATGGCAGAGAGCACAGCAGCAAGCAGCTGAGCTAGTGCTGGAGCAATAGCTGAGAGATTCCATGCTGAAATTCATGAAAACCGTAAGGCAGAGAGAACTAATTGGGAAGGTGTGGGCTTTTGAAACCTCACAGCCCATTCTGATGACATACCTCCTCCAAAAAGGGCAGGCCTTGCATGGAGTCCCTGAAAGGCCATTGTGTGAAGCTGTGAAAGTGAAGCCTGGCTTGCATTAAGAGTCCCCAAGAGCGTGGACACTTTGCCCCTTCCTAGAATTGGAAACAATCACCCATGGAAGGAGTTACAGAGACAAAGTTTGGAGCTGAGACAAAAAGATGGACTATCTAGAGACTGCCATATCCAGGGATCCATCCCATAATTAGCCTCCAAACGATGACACCATTGCATACACTAGCAAGTGTTTGCTGAAAGGACCCTGATATAGCTGTCTCTTGTGAGACTAGGCCAGGGCCTAGCAAACATATAAGTGGATGCTCACAGTCAGCTATTGGATGAATCACAGGGCCCCCAATGGAGGAGCTAGAGAAAGTATCCAAGGAGCTAAAGAGATCTGCAACCCTGTAGGTGCAACAACATTATGAACTAACCAGTACCCGGGAGCTCTTGTCTCTAGCTGCATATGTTCAAAAGATGGCCTAGTCGGCCATCACTGGAAAGAGAGGCCCATTGGACTTGCAAACTTTATATGCCCCAGTACAGGGGAACGCCAGGGCCAAAAAGTGGGAATGGGTGGGTAGGGGAGTGGGGGTGAGGGTATGGGGGATTTTTGGGATAGCATTGGAAATGTAATTGAGGAAAATACTTAATAAAAAAATATTAAAAAAAAAAAAGAGTCCCCAAGATGTTGGAGATGTCAGAGCTGTGAGGCATTGACCAAGGAGGGCTTTAGACAGGGAATGGAACCAGGCCAAGAAAGAAAAGTGTGCTGTAGGCAGTCAAGCTGAAGGGGTGGGACCATCTAAGCCCACTGACATCAGACACAAAGCTATAGGATTTGGAGTTTTGTCTGCCGGGTGTTGTTCTTTGGTGAGTATGTCCTCACTATGTCCCCATTTCTTCCTTTTGAAATGGTACTGTAGATTCTGTGCCTTTGCATGTTGGAAGTATGTGGTTTGCCTTTTATTTTCTAGGGGGTTATAGCGAAGAGACTGGATTGGGTTGTCTCAGAAAACAGCCTGTAAAACACTATGGGGACTTTTGAAGTTAACTAAATGTGTTTTGCATTATGATATGACCATGGCCTTATGGAGGCCAGGGGATGGGATGTGGTGGTCTGAATGATAATAGCCCCCCCCCCCCAGTCTCGTGGGTTTGAATACTTGGTCCCCACTTGGTAGAATTGTTTGGGAAGGATTAGAGGTGTGCCCTTGAGGTGGTGTGTATGGGGATGAACCTTGAGGTTTTGAAAGTCTTCTCTCTCTCTCTCTCTCTCTCTCTGCCTCTTACTTGCAGATCAAAACGTGAGCTCTCAGCTGTTCCTGCTGCCATGCCTTTGCTCTGACATGATGGACTCTGACCTTCTGAAATCATAAGCTCAACACTCTTTTATAAGTCACCTTGGCCATGGTATCTTATTCCAGCAATAGAAAATAAATCAAGATAAGAGGTTCCCAGGAAGAGCAGAGCTGTCTCATCATAACTGAGCTTTTGGCTTCTTGTTGACTTCTCCAGACAGAAAGAACGAACTTGTGCCATAAACTCCACCAATCCTTTTGACCTGAGGACAACTCCCCTCCAGGGAGGAACACTAAACACCAGTAACTACACCCACCCCTGAGACCCACCTATGCCACAGGTTCACATGCCTTACACCTGCCTTCTTCTCTAGGTAGAGAAACTCCCCACATCATATAATAATCGAAACTATAAATGTACAAAACACACAAAGGATATTAAAAGCTGCAGGAAAAAAAAAAGAAGTCTCATACAAAGGTAGACTCATCAGAATAAGAGCCAACGTTTGAATGGAGACCGTGGAAGACAAAAAGGTTGGACTAGTGTTCTGTGAGTTATGAAAGACCACAGGGGCCAGCCCAGCCCAGAACAATACTCACAATACTCACCAGAACTGTGAGTCATAATCAGTAGAGAAAGGAAAGCTCTCCTTTAGAAAACAGATGAAAGGGATGTATAGCTACTGAGCTAGTTGTACAGAGAAGACCAGAAGGGATATTTAGATCTGAAGAGAAGGTTAAACATTCCCAAGGCACAAGGAACAAGTAACTCCAGATTTAAAAATGTCAAATAGCACACCACCAAAAAAACAAAATGACAGGAATTAATAATATACTACTCAGTAGTTACTTTTAATATTAATGGTTTTGGTTCTTCAGTGAAGAGACACCAGGCTAATAAGTTGGAACAGGAAACAATATTTATCTTTTTTTTCTGCTTTCAAAGAAATATATGTCATGACTAATAGAAGACATTACTTTAAGTTATTCCAAGCCTATGGAACAAAGAAACAACCAAGCATACATATTCTACTTTCCAGTAAAACAAACTTCAAGATAGATCTAACCAGAAGAGGTGGGAGGGGATTTTATAGTCATTAAAGGAAAAGTCACCAAATAAGATATTACAATCTTAAGCATATATACACCAAACTTAGGAGTACCCAACTTCATAAAAGAAACACTTTTACACTTAATATCACAAATTAATGCCAATGCAGAGATAGTGGGTGATTTTAGTATCCTATTCTCACAAATAAAGAGGTCATCTAGACCTCTAAGACAGAAAAATTGTGGAGTTAAATGACATCATAAATCAAGTGGACTTAATAGGTGTCTATAGAACATTCCACCTAAACACTAAAGAATACACATTTTTTTTCAGCAGCCCATGAGACTTTCCCCAGATATAGAGCACATATTAGAATACAAAGCAAGTCTCAACAAATGGACGAGAACTGATTCACATCCAGCATTCCATGTGAGCACTGTGAATTAACATTGGGTATTGCCAACCAAAGACAAGACAGAAAAACACAATTTTATGAAAACTAAACAACACACTACTGAATTAAATTGAATGCAGGACTAAATCGAGAAGGGAAAAGTAAAATTCCTAATATTGAATGGAAATGGCGACAAGCCAAAGCCTCTGGACCCCGAGAAGGCAGCTCTCTAACTGCCTATATCAAAAGACTTGAGAGATCTCAAATCACTAGCTGAATAATGCTCACAAAGGCCTTAAAAGGGGGAGAACGGTGAACACCCCAAAAAAGTAGACAGGAAGAGCTAAGCCCTAATAATCAGGGCTAAAATTAGTAAACTAGAAACAAACAAATACAAAGTGATTCAGTGAAATAAAGAGCTGATTTGTTCTTCGGAAGTTTGCTTGTTTGTATTATTGTCCTTGTTTTTGTTGTCAACTGATGCAAACTAGGGTTATCTGGAAAGAGGAGCTTCGACTGAGAAAATGCCCCCATCATATTGCCTGTAGGCAAGTCTTTGTGACATATTATAGATTATGATTTATGTGAGTTGTAAAATAAGGATTGCTTTTGGTCATATATCTTAAGATTGCGACCGAAACCCTAAGACATAGTTCTTTGAAAAGATTTATAAGATTGACAACCTTTTAGCTAAGTTTTCCTGGCTAGTCTTATGACAACTTGACACAAACTAGAGTTATCTGAAAGGAGGGAACCTCAGTTGAGAAGATGCCTCCAAAGGATTGAGCTGTAGAACATTTTCTTAATCAGTGATTGATGAAGGAGAGCCCAGCCCATTGTGGGTGGGGCCACCCCTAGGCAGCACCCTGAGTGCTATAAGAAAGCAAGCTGAGCAAACCATGAGGAGCAAGCCAGTAAGCAGCACTCTTCCGTGCCTCTGCATCAGCTCTTAACTCCAGATTTTCTTCCATGATAAACACTGATTGAAAGTGCAAGCCAAATAAATCCTTTCCTCCCCAGCTTGCTTTGGGTATGGTGTTTCATTGCAGCAATAGAAACCCTGAGACACAAATTAACACCTCCCACCCCCAGAAAAGAGAAAGGCCATTCAAGTTAGTAAAATTAGAGAGGAAAAGGGAAATGTTACAACAGATGTTGAGGAAACTCAGAAAATCAAAAGGACATATTTTAATAATCAATATACTATCAAAATGGAAAATTTATAAGAAATGGATGTATTTATAGATATACACAACCTACTAAAGTTAAATCAATATGAAGTTAATATTTAAATTGACTCATAACATACAGTGAGTTAAAAGCAGTAATTTAAAAATCTTCCAAATTAAAAAAAAAAGCACAGGACCAGATGGATTCAGTACAGAATTCTACAAGATCTTCATAGAAGAACTAATGCTAATATTTCTCAAATTATTCCACACAATGGAAAAAGAAAGAATATTTCCAAATCCCTTTTACAAAGCCAGTATTAGCCTGATAACCAAACCAGACAAAGGCCTAACAAAAATGAAGTTATAGGCCAATATCGTCAGTGAACACAGCTACAAAAATTACAAAAATCAAGAACACATCAAAAAGAATATCCATAATAATAAAGTGGCTTCATTTTAGAAACTCAGGAGTGGTTAAACATATGTAAATCAATAAATGTCATCCACTACAAAGGCTAAGGGACAGAAACCACATGATCATTTCATTAAATGCAGAAAAGGTTTTTGACAAAATCTAATACCCAATCATGACAAAAGTCTGGAAAAAGTTGGGATACAGGGGACATGTCTAAACATCATAAAGGCAATATATGAGACACCTATGGCCAACATCATCCCAGCTGGAGAAAAACCCAAAGCATTTCTATTAAAATCAAGAACAAGACAAAGATGAATACTCTTCCCTGCATTTTCAACACAGTGCTCAAAGTCTTAGCTAGGACAATAAGCTAAGTAAAGAACACATAGAGAATAGGAAATAAAGAAGTCACAGGGTCCTTATCTGCAGATGACATGATTCTATGCATAAAGACCTTGAAGAAACCATCACAAATCTACTACTGACAAATACATTCAGCAAAGTAGCAGGGTATTTCACACACAACAGTCAGTAGCCTTCATATGTTCAAATGATGAAAATTAGAGAAAGAAAAGACAACACTGCCCACCACAAACACCTCGAAAATATCTTGGAGTAAATGTAACCAAGGAAGTGAAAGACGTGTACAATGAAAACTTTAAGATACCTAAACCAAAAGAAGTTGAAAAAGATATCAGACGATGGAAATACTTTCACAGCCATGGATTGGTAAGATTAATATTGTGAAAATGCCCACTGTGGCAAAAGCAGCCCACAGATTCAATGCAGTTCCTATCAAAACTCCAATACAATTCCTTATAGGAAAAATCAAAACCAAACCTGCTGGACATGTAAATGAAAAACCAAACATATAATCTGTACCACTTCAACAATCACGATCTGTAATCTGTCTTTGTTCTCTGAAACCTGTATAAATGAAGAAGCACCTGGTTTCTAGTCTGTCAGAGCAGCAGACACAGTCTGAGGTCTGATTGCTCGTCAGCCAGAGCTGCCCAAGCACCGGACCACCTGAACACCATCGCCTAATGCACTCCGTCCTCCATCACTGACTCCTTATCTCCCCTGAGGAGTGGGTACTGACATGTCGCAGGGTTGCAAGCTCAATCACAATTAGAAAATACAAACAGAACATATTTAATTTTTATTTTCAGCCCTGTAACTTCAACTTAAAGAATCTAAAGAATGCCTCCTCAAAAGCAAATATATTTGTTATATGACAGCCTGCTTTTAGGCTGGCAATGTTTGCAGCTTTAAAGCACTCCAGATAAACAGAAAATATCTGAACCTGTCTTTTATGAATAGCAAATACTAGTACCTAACTAATTTTACTATATTGTTTTGTCATCTGCTCTATAAAGTAGGGAAAGTTTAAGTTAGTCAATCTATCTTATTTACTGAGTTTTATTCCTCCAGGGGTGTGCCCTGTCTGACCCTATCTTTAAACTACATTTTAGAGAGTTCTAAACCTACTGTAAAGGGAGGCCTTAAATCTACAACCTGTCCTCCTGGCCAGTCAGAGTTTGCCAGTTGTCTCTCTTTACCCTGAACCAATTATGCTGTTTGAGGTTGCTCAGGGGCAGAGTCCCCAAGCAGATTCCTGGAGTAATGGCCTCATCTAGCTATATGCACATCTGTGCTTAATGATGTCCAGGGCATAAGGATGACTTCAAATAGGGCCAAATACACTTAACTTTATGATTTTCCTAAAAAGACTCAGAAATCATTTTCTCAGTAGGAGAAATAAAATGAATCATAAGGCAGAAAGTCCCTAGGACTGCAACATGCAGAGACCAAAACCCAAACATGGGGGATAGAAGGACAGTCATAGCAGCATTCCGCTCAGCTTTGCTGGAACTGTGTCAGACAGCTATGCTGGCTCCATGATTCTTGCTATTTCCAGTGGATATGGCTGTGCCAAAGAAAACACACACACACACACACACACACACACACACACAACCCTAATCCTCATATGGAAACACAAAAGGCCCAGGGTAGGTAAAACAAAACTGAACAACAACAAAAACACTGGAGGTATCACCATCTCAGAATGCAAGTTATACCACGGAGCTATAGGAACAGAACAGCATGGTATAGGCATGAAACAGATTGACCAATGGAATAGAAATGAGGATCCACATATGAATGTGCACTCTTATGGTCACCAGCATTTTTCAAAGAAACCAACAATTCTCAATGGGAAAGAAACATTATCTTTAATAAATAGTGCTGATAGAACCGGATAGCTACATTTAGAAATATTAAACTTGATTCTTATCTCTCGCCCTGCACAAAACTCAACTCCAAAGGATCAAGGATCTCAGCATAAGACTGACACCTGCCGGGCGTGGTGGCACACACCTTTAATCCCAGCACTTGGGAGGCAGAGACAGGTGGATTTCTGAGTTCGAGGCCAGCCTGGTCTACAAAGTGAGTTCCAGGACAGCCAGGGCTACAGAGAAACCTGTCTCGAAAAACCAAAAAAAAAAAAAAAGACTGACACCTGACTCTAATACAGGAGAAAGTAGGAAATACACTTGAAGTCACTGTGCAAGAACAGACTTTCTGAGCAGAAGCTGATAGCATGGCCACACAGACCAAGAATGAATGAAACCTCATGAAAACAAAGTGAGTTCTGTACAGCAAAGGACACTATTACCCAAGTAAAGAGGAAGCCTACAGAATGAGGAAAAATCTTTGCCAAGTATACATTGACAGAGGGTTAATATCTAGAATATATAAAGAACCAAGGAAAATATCAGTCCTGAAAATAATCTAGTTAAATGACGAGAGATGGAACTATACAAAGAGTTCTCAAAAGATGGAATACAAATGACTGAGAAACATTTTTAGAAATGTTCAACATTCTTAGCCATTAGGGAAATGCAAATTAAAACCATTTTCAGACATTGCCTTATACTAATCAGAATGGCTAAGACAAATAAAACAACCCCCAATGTCACCAAATGTAACATGTATCCTGGGGAAGAGGGACACAGTCCCTGCTGACAGGAGTGCAAACTGGTCATCCACTATGGATATCAGTATGGAGATTCATTAGGAAGCTGCAAACAGAGATAACAACACATGATCAGCTATTAGGCACATTCACTGAGACTCTAAATCCTACCATAGAGCTACCCGCCCACTATGCTGGTCCATGTTCACTGCTGCTCTATTCCCAGCAGGCAGGAAACAGAAACAGCCTAGATGTCCATCCACTGATAAGCAGATAATGAAAATGTGGTGTGCCTACACAATGGAATATTGCTCTGCTACTCGGTCCCGTGTTGTTGTTCCTGTTCTTACTGTTTTGAGAAAGAGTCTCTCTTTGTACCCTCAGTGTCCCTGAAATCATTAGGTTCAAACTCTGAATCCTGGCAACTATAAAAACCTAGGGCTTGAGGCCCCCAGCCCTAGATAGGCCAATTAAAGAGACGAATAGTAGTAAAAAGCGGGAAAGTGAGATTTACTTAATACGGTTGCATTCAAATGGAGAACAAAACGGTCCATTAAGACTTCTGGGCCCCAGTCTACCTTAATGTTCCTCAGGTTTAATGAGGTTTAAGTTTAAATACAAGGAAGGGACATGCATAGGCCTGGAGCCCCTAGCAATGGCTGTCTAGACTTCAGTCTCTCCGGCAACAGTGAGACAAGATATGAGAATGGTGAAATTTCTTCCTGGAAGACACGTTTATTCCCTGGCTAGCACCAAGTTCAGTCTTTTGCTTTCCCCTGCAGAAGATTCTTGGGGCATTTCAATTACTTTAGACCATTAATCTGATAGACAAGGAAAGGATTACAAGTGTCAGTTTCTGGAATCTTTGCCCTTGCCAGGAAGGTTATACAGGTTGGCCTGGAACTCCCTCTGGAAATTGATGTTGGCCTTATCCTTATAGCAGTCCTCCTGCATCAGCCGCTTGCATTTTGGGGTTACAGAAATTAATTACTACAGTCAACTTTAAATTTAAATTTAAAAGCAAGGCTCTTAATCCATCCCTTGCTGATATTTCCAGAATTGCTCACAATATTTGAGGGATTGATATAGTTAGATTTGGGGAGGAATGAGTCTACCTGGACTGCATGCTGTTATTAGGCTGCACGTTAATAATTCTGATTCTATGCTGCCCAGATATAGGGCATCATGACTTTGGCTCAATTTCGTCATCTCAGTGTCTACACAGGACCTACAACTGAGAGAGACATGTTTGCTATTGCTCTAACCTAAAAATCAAATAATAGCTAAATTCCTTCTCGATCTCCAGAAGCTATCTGGGAGGGAGCTGTGATCATAGCCACCAAACAGCTGTCAAGTTGCCTAAAATATCCTGAGTTCATCCCTCTCCAGTCCAACTTTGGAAGCCAAGATAAAAACCCACAAAGAGGAGCCCAGTAGATAGATGCTCTTATGAGCCTATCAAGTGATTCTAAAAGACTTTAATGGTGTTTTAAAATATCCTTTGCTCTGGCTTCCTCTGGTTCTGCCTTGGGTATGTAATGCCTTTATGTCTCCTTCATGTCTCTATCCAGGGACTTCTTTTCCTCTGTACACCTGGCTGTATTACAGCACCACAGATACAATCTTAGCATTCTCTAGATAGTCCCCTAGATGCACTGGAGAGGTACCATGACTGCCACACCCAGTGACCTCCACTTGCCAGAAGAAGCCAGATTTGGCCATTGCTCCAATTCTTTAAATGGTAGAAATTATGAAGACAGGCGACAGACATGGGACAAGTAGTTTAGGAACAAGACCTTGATTCATGTCCTTGGGCAGCAGCTGAAAATGGCCTTGGTCCTATCCTAGCAGGAAGACAGAAGCACCACTCATGTTTGGGGCTCTCATCCCAAGTCTTAGTTACTTTAGGCGTGTCTTCACTGCACAGAGGATGATGAGAACAGGAGTTAGAAGCTTTTCAAGAAGAGCAAGAACCCCAAAGCAGCATTCCCAAGACATCAGAAGAAGTCTGGCTCCTGCTTCTTGGTTATGCCCTACAGATGAGCATTTCTGAATACCCACCTATGTGAATGAGACTGAGAGGAGGCTCCCGGACACCTGGTTGGCAGCTGGGTTGGACAGCTCACCTGCTACCCTTACTTCACCACTTTTTTTTTTTTTGTAACCATAAGTCCTTTTTTAAAAATCCCCAGTGCAACAGCGCAAGCTTATTTCCTGGAACCCTTCTTGCTCTCTCTCTCTTTCTCATTCAAGCTACTACCTATGAATCAATGATAAGCATCTCTCTAGAACTCACCCTCTGTGTTCTGTTCATTTCACTCTCAAAGACACCGCAGCAAGGTCTACACCTTTACTCTCAACACTGGAGAGGCAAGAGAAGGAAGGTCCCTGTGAGTTCAAGACCATCCCAATATATATGAAGAGTCTAGCCTATTATGGGATACATGGAGTGAAACACTCCAGAGATACCTGAATAAGTCAAATGGTGTCATCTATTTTACCTCCAGAAGGACTGTCCCAACCAGAGCAGTCTTGATTTCTAGTTTGTTTTTAAAGTCAAGGACCACAACAATTGTGACATATACAGAAAGGCAGGTGTGGACATCTGTGGCAAGCAAGTGTTGTTGACAGAAGCAGAGAGATAGCAAGCAGTTAAGTGATCACGGTGTTCTCCTAACTGTTAGATCAGAGTCCAATTTATCTTAGGAATTTATGAAAAAAATGTATGGCTGGTCTAAGTGACAAGAGACTGGTTTTACTCAAGACAGTTTTAGCACTTAAAGTATTTTTAGGAATTCTTTCATGAGATAGTGTAACTGTGGTTCAGTAGCCCACGACATGGCTACACAGTAAGCCCCTGCATTTTTTTTTTTTAAAGACACACCAATAGTTATAATGGAAGGCATATAGTTACGAACTTTCTTGCTGTCTTTCCTGTAAAAGCATTTAGCTCTTTCTTAATGTTTTCTATAATCCCACTTAGAATAGTATCCGTAATCTTCTCATGCTTAATAGAGCCTGCGTGATTCTAACTTGGGTCTTTACTTTCTCTCGTCTCAGCCTATGGCCTTCCTGTATCTTGACACACAGAACGCAATCATTGTTAGCACCCCTGTGCCTAGAACTGCTAGTTCAATAACTAGCAACTGACGTAATGAGCTAATGAGTTAATGAGCTAATGAGTTAAATCTGAGTTTATTATCTTGCCAACTCACGTGTAGTCTATGATTATTCTTAAATGTTGGGAAATATCAAAAAGTAGAAGAAAACCTCATAGAATTCAACACTTAAATTACACTTAAAATAAGTGTAATTGTAGTATTCCTTTTTACCATCTGTGAAACTTTGGTTGATCTTATGTGGTTATTTTTATAACATTTGACAGAGAATTCGACCTTTCTGTAGCTGTATACTTATTTGCCCTGTTATCTTACATTTGTTTATATGCATTGCCCCATATTCTACAAAGTTGTTCAGTCTATCAGAGATACACGAGTCCAGGATGTCTTTGCACCTACTGAGGGCTCACAGAGTGAACAAGCAAGTGAGTTTGGGAAACTTGCTTTCTAGCAGCTGGAAACAGGACTGTGTCTAACTCCAAGAGACACCCAGACCCTGTACCTTTCTGTCCACACCCTGGCATAGTACCTTTGAAATCTGCCTGACAGCGATGAAGGTATTCTAAAGAGACATTTATGTTCCCCGCTTTTGCTGTCATACACTTGTCTACTCATGCTGAGAGAGGATAAACCCTAAATCCTGAGCCAGCCAATGGGAGACTTTTCTTCTGGCAAGATTTACAACCTGTTACATCTCTTTTCCAGGAGAGACAATGATGGGTCAGTGGATTGTGGGACCACACCTTGACCAGGACTACTTGGGTATGTGTAGCTCTGGCCCCTCTGCTTAACCTTAACCTCACTTCAGGGCCCCCAAAGATGGACCTGAAGCTGGGAGAGTTGTCTCTCATCCCAGTGTGGTCACATTGAGTACATTTCCCCTTCCTATTTTTCGTTATTAATGTGGCTATTTTAATCTGCTCATTGAGGATGAGAGGGTTGCCCTTGCTAATGTTGGGGAATAGGCTGAAACCCTAAGTTAGGTAATATTTTTCTTTGTACTCATCTGCCTTTGCCTCCCCTTTCTGAAGAGAGTGTGTTTGAAGGTTTGATCACAGGCGTGGCCTTGCTTGAGACCAAATCAGATTCACTCCATTCTGCAAGTATTTGCATCTATCCTTGTTGTTTGCGTGGAGAGAGTGTTGAGTCAGCCCCACCCCAGTAACTGCTATGTGCAAGCCCGCCCTTTCCTCCAGTTCCCCAGGGGCTTGGACTCCTGATCAGCCCAACCCTCCACCCTCCCAAGTTCCAGGATCCTCTGGCTAGCAGGTTGCAAAAGGGATGGCATGTATAGGTTTCTTTGAAGCCAGTGTTACCAGGGAAACTGAATTCCTGTAGGGAGTTCTTAGTCTCCATAATAAAATAACATAGAAACAGATCCAGAAGAAAATTCAAGGACAATTTCATCAGCGTTTAAGAGAAAAACTTAGTACAGGTTAATTGAAAATCCCAGCAGCCACCAGAAGGAGGAGGGGTGGAGGGGAAAAAAATCATGCCTTTTAAAACTGGTCATGAAACAGAAATAGCTTATTAAGAAAAGAAGAAGCACCGCCCCTCCCCCCCCCAAGGGATGAGTGCAGGCTAGGGAGCTACAGAAGAGCATGTGAGTATGTGTCCACAGACATGTGTCATGTCCATGTGGCCATGCAGCGTATGCATTTTTACACAGACCTCCCCCTCCTCCTTGCTGCATTTTTGTTTTATTTTGTTTTGTTTTTTTCCAGACAGGGTTTCTCTGTGTAGCCCTGGCTGTTCTGGAACTCACTCTGTAGACCAGGCTGGCCTCAAACTCAGAAATCCTCCTGCCTCTGCCTCCCGAGTGCTGAGATTAAAGTTGTGTGCCACCACTGCCCGGCTCCTTGTTGCATTTTACTAATTTGTTTCATGCATATTGTCAACATTAAAAACAAAAAAGACAAAACACCTGCCCCCTGCCCCCCAGCTCTCATCTTAAAGGGAATAAGAGACAGTTTATTCTGAAGCTATTATGAGTGACGTGGCCAGAGAACACAGATGCAGGTCACCCAGATTCCATGTTCCAGTGTGGAAGCAGTTTCACTGGGTTGTTATAATTTTAAAGTATAATTAACATCACAAGTCAAGGCAAGTTTAAAGTCTGTTGGTGGGTACACTAGGAAGGCAGATTCTTTAAGATGGGGAAGCTTTATTCTGTAGGCACACGGTGCCATCTGATGGTATTCTTAGCTCTTGGATTCATGGAAGCTAGAGTGCTGCTAAGTTAATAGCTTTTATTGTTATTTATTTATTATTTATTATCATGATGTGTCGGTTCAGATAGGGTGGGGCAAGGGATGGCTGGAACAGAAGGCTAAAACTAGCCCAAGATACCTACAAAACTCCAGTCTCTCCAAAGCACTGAAATTCTAATCGGTCCATCAGTGTCTACAGACACTGACTCCTTCTAGAAGTTTTTGTAGTTGTTGTTGTTGTTCATACCCAGGCACAGCTTCTTTTTCAGAATTTTCATTCACAATTCACAGTTCTGCTAGGTGATGCCAGGGTAAGGAAGAGCTTCAGTCTCCTCTGCAAAAGTTTTTCTAAGTGTGCACTGGTCAGTGCTCCTGTGTGGATATGGGAACTGTGTGCAGTGGTCAGTGCTCCTGTGCGGATATGGGAACTGTGAGTGCAGTGGTCAGTGCTCCTGTGCGGATATGGGAACTGTGAGTGCAGTGGTCAGTGCTCCTGTGAGGATATGGGAACTGTAAGTGTGCTGGTCAGTGCTCCTCTGTGGATATGGGAACTGTGAGTGTACTGTTCAATGCTCTTGTGTGGATGACCATGTCTCTCTCCAGCAGCTGTCTCCCCTCCTCTTCCTTCTCATTCTACCATTACTGCCTAGTAGTTTAAAAGATCAGATTAGAATTTATGTATCCATATATAGAAGACAAAGAAGACAAAAATGTTAAAGGCTCTCTAGTTTAAGAATAATAATTCAATAGAAGCTGATACAACAAATTGCTTCCTGGTAAAAGTGGCCTTGGGGTCCTGGATCATGGACTAGAAAGGATGCAACATTTTAGTTCCTGCTCTCCTATCAGATCAAGGTTATAAAACGGTGTGGGATGCAGTGGTTTTACAACCATACTCCTGACTGCAGCAGGCTCATTGCACAAATGGCTCCCTTCCCTATTTTACAAACACACACACACACACACACACACACACACCTACAACCACACACCAAAGAGCTTCTACTTAAATTCTTCCACAAGATCTGGGTTGATACTTCCTTTAACCCTGGATTTCATCATGTGGGCTATTCACTGGTCTATGAAATTATAGGTGAGAGTCTTGTCCTGTTACGTAAAGGCCAGGGTTTGCTTATGTTTTGCTTGTTTGCTTTGTATCTTTAACAAAGAACTGAGCAAGACACAGAATGGTAGTAGGGAAAAGATGGAATTCTTATAAGTGAAAAACATACAATGCCCACCAAAGACAGAGAGTGGTAAATCCAAGAGCCCCCTCCTCTCCAACCCCTGGAGGTTTTCCTTACAGAAAGGAAAGGACGGGGACTCTGAAAAAATCTATTTCTGGCTGCCTTGTGTTTTCTTTGTTTATTAGAAGAGATTTGTATCACTGGTAGGTTATTTCTCTGCTGGTGAAATGAGCCAATTCAAACCAGATTAGGTTATATTAAAGGCAGGCTTATTGGGAAGCTGCTCTCAGGTGGGCAAGTTCACTGGCCCCAAGGGAGGAGGTCAGAGAAGTTGCCATGGAGAAAGAGAGAGGGGAGGGGGGAGAGAAAAAGAAGAGAAAGCAGAGAGCAGGAAAAGGGGGGAAGAAGAGGAGGAGGGGAAGGAAACAAAATGTCTGGATTATATAGCAAAGAGCTTTTGGGGAAAGTTCAGAGTTGGGGGTGGGGTATGCAGGTAAGGACTGGAGGATGCTGGGAGAACCAGGAGGACATGTCTGCTCTGGTATTTAAAGTATGCACCTCAGCTCTTTGTCCTGCTCTCTGAAACCAAGCAACCATCCTTGGATGGTCTTGGTTGCTGGTCCTTGAGCTGGTTTTCTTAGAGTTCACAGTCACATATGTCTGGCCTTAACTGTCTGCCTCACTCGAAAAGCAACCCTGTGACTTTCTTCTTGCACTCATCGTGGTTTGCATGCTGCATTTCCCTATGTCCTCCACTAGGCTATAATGTCAACGAGGGGAGGGGCATTTTCTTTTTTTTTTAAATTTTTAATATTTTTATTACATATTTTCCTCAATTACATTTCCAATGCTATCCCAAAAGTCCCCCATAGCCCTCCCCACTTCCCTACCCACCCATTCCCATTCTTTTGGCCCTGGCATTCCCCTATATTGGGGCATATAAAGTTTGCAAGTCCAATGGGCCTCTCTTTCCAGTGATGGCCGACTAGGCCATCTTTCGATACATATGCAGCTAGAGACAAGAGCTCCGGGGTACTGGTTAGTACATCATGTTGTTCCAACAATAGGGTTGCAGATCCCTTTAGCTCCTTCAGTACTTTCTCTAGCTTCTCCATTGGGAGCCCTGTGATATATCCAATAGCTGACTGTGAGCATCCACTCCTGTGTTTGCTAGGCCCCGGCATCGTCTCACAAGAGACAGCTATATTTGGGTCCTTTCAGCAAAATCTTGCTAGTGTATGCAATGGTGTCAGCGTTTAGAAGCTGCTTATGGGATGGATCCCTGGATACGGCAGTCTCTAAATGGTCCATCCTTTCATCACAGCTACGAACTTTGTCTCTGTAACTCCTTCCCTGGGTGTTTTGTTCCCAATTCTAAGAAGGGGCACAGTGTCCACACTTTGGTCTTCATTCTTCTTGAGTTTCATGCGTTTAGCAAATTGTATCTTATATCTTGGGTATCCTAAGTTTTGGGCTAATATCCACTTATCAGTGAATACATATTGTGTAAGTTCTTTTGTGATTGTGTTACCTCACTCAAGATGATGCCCTCCAGGTCCATCCATTTGGCTAGGAATTTCATAAATTCATTCTTTTTAATAGCTGAGTAGTACTCCATTGTGTAAATGTACCATAATTTCTGTATCCATTCCTGTGTTGAGGGACATCTGGGTTCTTTCCAGCTTCTGGCTATTATAAATAGGGCTGCTATGAACATAGTGGAGCATGTGTAATTTTTACCGGTTGGGACATCTTCTGGATATATGCCCAGGAGAGGTATTGCTGGATCCTCCGGTAGTACTATGTCCAATTTTCTGAGGAACCGCCAGACTGATTTCCAGAGTGGTTGTACAAGCTTGCAATCCCACCAACAATGGAGGAGTGTTCCTCTTTCTCCACATCCTCGCCAGCATCTGCTGTCACCTGAATTTTTGATCTTAGCCATTCTGACTGGTGTGAGGTGGAATCTCAGGGTTGTTTTGATTTGCATTTCCCTGATGATTAAGGATGTTGAACATTTTTTCAGGTGCTTCTCTGCCATTCGGTATTCCTCAGGTGAGAATCCTTTGTTCAGTTCTGAGCCCCATTTTTTAATGGGGTTATTTGACTTTCTGGAGTCCACCTTCTTGAGTTCCTTATATATATTGGATATTAGTCCCTTATCTGATTTAGGATAGGTGAAGATCCTTTCCCAATCTGTTGGTGGTTTTTTTGTCTTATTGATGGTGTCTTTTGCCTTGCAGAAGCTTTGCAGTTTCATGAGGTCCCACTTGTCAATTCTCGATCTTACAGCACAAGCCATTGCTGTTCTATTCAAGAATTTTTCCCCTGTGCCCATATCTTCAAGGCTTTTCACCACTTTCTCCTCTATAAGTTTCAGTGTCTCTGGTTTTATGTGAAGTTCCTTGATCCACTTAGACTTGACCTTAGTACAAGGAGATAGGAATGGATTGATTTGCATTCTTCTACATGTTAACAACCAGTTGTGCCAGCACCATTTGTTGAAAATGCTGTCTTTCTTCCACTGGATGTTTTTAGCTCCCTTGTCGAAGATCAAGTGACCGTAGGTGTGTGGGTTCATTTCTGGGTCTTCAATTCTATTCCATTGGTCTATTTGTCTGTCACTATACCAGTACCATGCAGTTTTTATCACAATTGCTCTGTAGTAAAGCTTTAGGTCCGGCATGGTGATTCCACCAGAGGTTCTTTTATCCTTGAGAAGAGTTTTTGCTATCCTAGTTTTTTTGTTATTCCAGATGAATTTGCAGATTGCACTTTCTAATTCGTTGAAGAATTGAGTTGGAATTTTGATGGGGATTGCATTGAATCTGTAGATTGCTTTTGGCAAGATAGCCATTTTTACAATGTTGATCCTGTCAATCCATGAGCATGGGAGATCTTTCCATCTTCTGAGATCTTCTATAATTTCTTTCTTCAGAGACTTGAAGTTTTTATTATACAGATCTTTCACTTCCTTAGTTAGAGTCACGCCAAGATATTTTATATTATTTGTGACTATTGAGAAGGGTGTTGTTTCCCTAATTTCTTTCTCAGCCTGTTTATTCTTTGTGTAGAGAAAGGCCATTGATTTGTTTGAGTTAATTTTATATCCAGCTACTTCACCGAAGCTGTTTATCAGGTTTAGGAGTTCTCTGGTGGAATTTTTAGGGTCACTTATATATACTATCATATCATCTGCAAAGAGTGATATTTTGACTTCATCTTTTCCAATTTGTATCCCTTTGATCTCCTTTTGTTGTCGAATTGCTCTGGCTAGAACTTCAAGTACAATGTTGAATAGGTATGGAGAAAGTGGACAGCCTTGTCTAGTCCCTGATTTTAGAGGGATTGCTTCAAGCTTCTCACCATTTACTTTGATGTTGGCTACTGGTTTGCTGTAGATTGCTTTTATCATGTTTAGGTATGGGCCTTGAATTCCTGATCTTTCCAAG
Source organism: Mus caroli (assembly GCF_978045245.1). Classification (NCBI taxonomy): domain Eukaryota; kingdom Metazoa; phylum Chordata; class Mammalia; order Rodentia; family Muridae; genus Mus; species Mus caroli. Next base: position 50,029,244 of record NW_028227257.1, on the reverse strand, counting down.
ACTTTTATCATGAATGGGTGTTGGATCTTGTCAAATGCTTTTTCCGCATCTAACGAGATGACCATGTGGTTTTTGTCTTTGAGTTTGTTTATATACTGGATTACGTTGATGGATTTCCGTATATTGAACCATCCCTGCATCCCTGGGATGAAACCTACTTGGTCAGGATGGATGATTGTTTTGATGTGTTCTTGGATTCGGTTAGCAAGAACTTTATTGAGGATTTTTGCATCAATATTCATAAGGGATATTGGTCTGAAGTTTTCTATCTTTGTTGGGTCTTTTTGTGGTTTAGGTATCAGAGTAATTGTGGCTTCATAGAATGAGTTGGGTAGAGTACCTTCTGTTTCTATTTTGTGGAATAGTTTGTGAAGAACTGGGATTAGATCTTCTTTGAAGGTCTGATAGAACTCTGCACTAAACCCATCTGGTCCTGGGCTTTTTTTAGTTGGGAGACTATTAATGACTGCTTCTATTTCTTTGGGGGATATAGGGCTGTTTAGATCATTAACCTGATCTTGATTCAACTTTGGTACCTGGTATCTGTCTAGGAACTTCTCCATTTCATCCAGGTTCTCCAGTTTTGTTGAGTATAGCCTTTGGTAGAAGGATCTGATGGTGTTTTGGATGTCTTCAGGATCTGTTGTTATGTCTCCTTTTTCATTTCTGATTTTGTTAATTAGGATGCTTTCCCTGTGCCCTCTAGTGACTCTGGCTAAGGGTTTATCTATCTTGTTGATTTTCTCAAAGAACCAGCTCCTTGATTGGTTGAATCTTTGAATAGTTCTTCTTGTTTCCACTTGGTTGATTTCGCCCCTGAGTTTGATTATTTCCTGCCGTCTACTCCTCTTGGGTGAATTTGCTTCCTTTTGTTCTAGTGCTTTTAGGTATGTTGTCAAGCTGCTAATGTGTGCTCTCTCTAGTTTCCTTTTGGAGGCACTCAGAGCTATGAGTTTTCCTCTTAGAAATGCTTTCATTGCGTCCCATAAGTTTGGGTATGTTGTGGCTTCATTTTCATTGAACTCTAAAAAGTCCTTAATTTCTTTCTTTATTCCTTCCTTGACCAAGGTATCATTGAGAAGAGTGTTGTTCAGTTTCCACGTGAAGGTTGGCTTTCTAGTATTTATTTTGTTATTGAAGATCAGCCTTAGTCCATGGTGATGTGATAGGGGCATTTTCATTCATTGTGTCTCTGGTGTTTAGCAGAATGACACCCCAGAGCATGATTACTCTCAATTGATATTGGTTGAATCAAAGAATAGATAACAGACATGAGTACTGAAGCAATAAGAATGCCAGTTAGTTTGTTTGCCAGATGTCCAAAGTTTCGAAACCTCAGCTAGTAACACAGTCTCTCCATGTCACAGTCACCCTTGTCTGTGAAGTGAAGCAATGCTCATCCCCCAGGATTGATGTCACAACAAATGACAAGCTTTGAGAAAAGCTAGACACACACGTAATCAACCCATTAGTGACTATGGTCACAACCACCATTTTCTACTCTTGGTCAATGTCCTGTGGTAATGACTATTATTTTATATGTATCTTGAGACAGTTTTATGACTATTTCAGCAGATGCAACTTCTAGGGGGTGAGTTGTTTGGGATTATTTTGGTGTATTGTCTTAGGGAGATACAATTTTGTGTTTTTCCAAATGAAGAGTGGTAAGAAGCCAACGCCCCTGTTAGGTTCTAGATCAGCAGAACTGAGCCACTCGGTGCTTAGTCAGTGATGATAAGCACTTTCAAATAGAGCATCCCTTGATGGCAACTCCGCACAGCTCACCATGGCCTCACTTGTCCCTTGGGGGCTTTCTTGGAAATGTAGCTTACACAGCTAGGATTGGATTACAGGAATCTAGTACACCCTCTTTGCTTGAGATCCCGAACCAATGTGAGAAGTCAGCAATGCAGACACTCCCCAGACGGGCCTTCCATGAAACGTCTGTGTCATCCAGACTTGACACCCAGATGTGACACTTTGAAGTTTTGATGGTTGTTACTATATCCTTAGCTGTGCAAAGCCTGGGGCTTTTCTTTCTTTGCCTTTTTGAGGCTCTTGCTGTGTAGCCTAGGCTGGCTTTTAACTCACTGTGAAGTTTCTGTTTTGAAGTTCAAGAGAGACACAAAGATAGATTATCCTTTTGGATAAGGGATCATTAGAAGAGTAATTAGCACCGTGAACAGACAGCCATCTGTGTGGCAGGGACTTTAATGAGAGTTTAGGACCATCAGACAGGGTGTAGGTCCTCTTTCATATAACTTAGAGGAAGGGAGCATTTTCATGCCATCAGGCTTATGAGCAGCCTACAGGGCAGACCTGCAACCAGGCAGTCCCCAGTTCCTGAGGGGAGAAGAAAAGAGAGAAAAATTCTAAAGAAGGAATGTGATGTTAATAATGTGTAGGGAAAGGCTCCTTTGATTAAGATGTACCCATTATAAAGATGGAAGATGTACCACCAGCGATTCTGATGTTCCAGAGGCTCACTGCCTGAGCCTGTAACTGTCCTTGGGGAATTGAGGGTGTAATGGGCTCACTGCTTGAGCCTGTATCTGTCCTTGGGGAATTGGGGTTGTAATGGTGGGTGCCTTCATCTAGGGAGTCTGATATGGGCTTAGAGACACACACACACAGGCTTGCCGTTTCCTTTACAGGGGCTGTAAGAAAGAGACTGCAGTGAGTGGGTGTGATCTGAACAACATTCCCTGTGTAGCCCAGGTTGGCTTCAAACGGCTATATTCCCCTTACCTCTGCCTCGTGGGTACTGAGAGTACACATATGAGCCACCCCAGGATCTGGCCTAGGGTTTTTCAGTTTAACTTAAGGGCTTTCCATGAAATGGAGAACCTTCCCGGCCTGTGACTCTTCAGCAGTAAGCTTGGCCTCTCATACTACACAGTGGTCCCAACACAACTTACAAATTCCTTATACATGTAGGCAGCTATTTCTGCATTTCTGCATTTTTGCAGATGTTCTTTCCTTCTGAGGCCAGAGACAAAAACAGGAAAACTGTAAGGACATGGGGGACAAAGGGGTGAAGGTGTTCACTCCAGGGTCTGGCTGAAACCTCTTGCCAGCTGAAAATCAAGGATTCTGACAGAATTAACATTTGCTGTGTTGGTTGCTAAAATAGAAACAATATAGGCCTGACAAGATGGCCACCATACTTAAAAGGCCCAAGTTTGATCTCCAGAAGCCACAAGATGGAAAGAGAGGACAAACTCCTATAAGTTATCCTCTGTCACATGTGCCCCCCCCCACATACAAATAGATAGATAATAGATCATAGGTATAGATAGAGGATAGATAGATGACATAGATATAACTTTAAAAGAATAACAATAAATCAGGCACAAGATCTCATGTGGGGCCTCTCTCCTCTCCACATATTTTCTCACAAACAAGACTATTAATTCTGTTTACATTGAAGGTACCCAAACTTCCTTCATCCCTGTTATCTAAAGACGTACCTTATCAGTTGTAATCGTGTCAGATATGCCTCAGAACACACTCTATCATCTCATTTAAATGCCTTAGCAGCAACTGGAAATCACCAAAGCCTTTTGTATGACTCTTGTAAAGACAATAAAGTTAAAACTCTTCTTTGTGAAGCCTACACCCATGGTCTCAGTCATGTCTCTCTCACTTTCTCCCTCAAAACCTTTCTATTAACCCCAGCTTTGGAATCTGTTGGAAATGCCCCTTACACGTACCCCAAAGGCAAGCAGAGCCAATATACCAGCTCCCCCATGCTTTGCCACCACTGCCAGTGCCGTGGTGGCCTGTGAAGAGATCTCTGGTATTCTTGTCTCTACCTGGTTTTGGGATTACATGAGTGCACTTTTATGACCGGTTTATGCAGTGCTGGGAGTAAAACCCAGTGCTTTGTGCATGCTGAGCAAACACACCCCTGACTGCACTACAGCCCCAGTCCCAGAGCACATATCAATAAAACAATAGAGAGTTGACAAAAAAAATATATCGTTTTAGATGATCTACTTTGTCTGTGGCTGAAGGTTTTGGTTTCCCTAGAATGTCTTCCTTGCATTATATATAATGGTCAGGGGACCACCCCAGAGGGTTTTCAATTATTCACATTATTATTTTTTAGCCTTGATCTTTGTTATTATTAGTTTTAAATATCACCTTGCTACAACCTAAAATTACCTGAGAGTCCAAATGACAGATTGGCTAGTTCAGGTTGGCCTGTGGATATGTCTGTAGATTGATTGTTAACATATATGGAAATACCGAATCTACTGTGGGTGGTACCACTTCTCAGGCAGGACAAAGTCAGAAGAGAGCAGGCAAGCAGGCGGCCTGGGTGCATTTCAGTTTTCTTTGTTCCCGACTGTGGCCACGATACGACTAACTGCTTAAGTTCTTTTTCTGGACCTTCCCCTCATTAACGGACTCTAACTTGCAAACAGAAATTATAATTTCTAAATTGTAATTGTCACCAAAAGAGAAATGAAACCAGAACAGTCTTATTATGCAGATGAGATCCTGTTGTATGGAGATATAATTCGTATACCAGTAAGTTCACTCAGAATATATAATTAAATGCTTTTTAGGCCTCACAGAGGCTAATGACTTTAGGATGTTTTCATGCCTCTATGAAGGTCCCCAGCTCTCCTTAGCAGTCACCGTTGTTTCTCCCCAACACTCCTCAAGCCAGAGCAACCGCTGGTTTCTTTGGGGTCTCTATAAATTTGTGTAGTCTGAATATTTTGTATGAAAAGAGCAGTACAGTCCACAGTTTTCTGTACTTGGCTTTTCCGTTTAGCACAGTGGTTTACTGCCCCGTTTTCTTTTATCCTTTTAATTAACAGAGAGTATCACGTTACATGACTAATCCTGCTTTACTTATCTGCTTCTCCTTTCGTGGCCACCCACCTTGCCCTTTTGTCAGTTTTGAAGAGTGTTAACGTGACTATTCAGGTACGTACATGTGTGGACATTTTCATCTGGTACGCATCTAGGAATGAAATAAACATACCATGTGGCAGCCCCGTATTTAACAGTTTGAGGACCCATCAGCCTGTTTTCCAAAGTGGTTACACTAGTTTGCGTGTCCACCTGCAGTTTCTCTCTAAGCTTGTCAGCATCACCATCTGCCTCTCTGATGATCTGCATCCCGGGTGGCTATTCCCTTACGGTTTGCATCTGCACGTATCTGATGGCTAAGCTGTGCAGATTTCTGAATCTAACATTTAGAGCCCTCGTTTCCCTCACCTTAGAGCTTTCACGGTTAGATTTGTGGTAGGGACTCCATGCCCATGTTTCCCTGGCAGATCCCAGAAAACTACCGGAGTCAACAATGCACCATTGTTGTTCTGCCAGAGGCAGTGGAACCGGAAGGAAAGAAACCCAGGGAGAGAACCATTTAGCACGCAGGTGGCTTATGGGGAAAAAAGGAAGTTGGTTCTATAGAAACCTCAGTTGACTTTGTCTCCTTGTTACATGTGTATTACAAAGCTTACAACTAAATCAGAAAACAACAACCTCTTTCACAGGATCTTTTGTTAACCTTCAGATGCCAGAGGCTCACTCACAGAAACAGAAACTTCAAGTGTCTTTGCTGACGTGAGAAGGATGCCTGCGATCTGTAAATCTCACTCTGGGTGTGACCTGATGGACTGAGAAAGTCCTGTGAAGGATGAGTAAGGGGCTAGGGTGTAACTTAGAGGGTAGGGTGCCTGCCTGTCTGCAGGAGACACTGGTTCCAGTCCCCAGCCCCACACCCACTGAGCACCGGGCTCATGCCTATGGCCTTTGAACATGGGAGGTAGAGGCAGCAGCACTGGGAGCCCAAGCTCATCCTGGCTACGTTGTTGGGAAGTTCACAGGCACCCTGGCGTAATTAAGACTCTGTCTAGAAGGGAAAAGAAGGTTCTAATGAGTGAAGAGGAATGGGTAAGCAGGAGGTGCTGAAGGATGATGGGAACACAGGTCAGTAAGCCCGGGGTAGCAGCCCATGGGAAATAAAAACAAGAAACACATTAATAAAATAAAAAACAGAGAACTTTAGAAAAAGGCAGTTCTCAGTATTGTGGGGCTTCAAAAATCCGAGCTTGAGAGGAATTGAAGCTCAAAACACCTCTTATTTAGGATTTGCTCTGCCACAGGCTTGAGACCCAGTGTGACTAACAAAAGTTATGTCTTCCTCTCAGAGAACGTCCATGTTATGGGTAAGAAAATGACATTCAGACACGTTATTAACTGGCCGCATAAGCAAGGTTATGTGGAAACACGAATTATGATGGCCTCCAGTTGTTGTCGGTTGATGGTTGCTGGGAAAGAGAGAACCTGTTTCCTTCAGGGATCTGGCTCCCGAGGCAACGCTTGCTCTGGTAGATGGCCTTATATTCCTGCACACACTGGTAGCACTAAGTGGACTTCATGAGTTTTTATAAAAAGGCAGAGAGTATGTGTGGTGGGGAATCATGACAGTAAGATCATGGAAGGGGTGGAAAGAGAGGAAATGGGGGGGGGAGACTTGATCAAAACACATTATGTGCATGTATAAAACCTCAATCTTTAAGAATGAACAAACAAACAAACAAGATGGCTTCAGTTTGGTCCAGAGTCAGAGTAGAGCCCGAAGTGGTTTATGTTTGTAATTCTTTAGAAGGCTGAGGCAGGAGGATTGCTGGGACTATGAGGATGTTCTGAGATACATAGTACATTCCACTCCAGCCCTGCTGAGCTATCGAATAAAAGAAAAAGAAAAAAAAAGGAAGAAGAGAGGGAAGGGAAGGGAAGGGAGGGATAGGGAGAGACAGAGACAGAGAGAGAGGGAGAGGAGGAGGGAGGGGAGACAGACAGACAGACACACACACACCCACGCACACACACAGAGAGAGAGAGAGAGAGAGAGAGAGAGAGAGAGAGAGAGAGAGAGAGAGAGATTCTATGAGTCTCAGGGATCATCCCTGGCGGGCTTTGAGAGACTGCAGCAGACTCCCAAGGAAGGGTGCTGTGTTGGAGGATGCTTAAAAGACTGCTTCCGGTCTTAGAGGTCTACTAACAACACTTGAAATTCAGCCTTTCTGGACTGTAATCATTTAGAACCATGGCTGCTCTACAAAGGAAAGGAACACTGATTCTGGTTTGAATGGCTACAGAATTGAGGTGAAACTAAGACGAAAATACAGAGTTCTTTGTAAATTTCCCAGAGAATCTAGCTTCTAGAAAAAGCTGAGTTTAGACTTGGGTAGTTTCTGGAAATATAGGGAAACACCAGCCTACATTTTTATGTATAGGAAAGAAACTATGCTCTCTTTATCCAAAATTCTCCCACTTGTAGCTGGATAGGGTGTTTGATTCTGGTGATGTGAAGTTTTCCCGGGAGGAGTGAAGAATATTCTGGAAAGAGTAGAAACTATAAATAATGTGACTAATGCTAACCAAGGGAAGGAAGTTAGTCCTCGGCTGACGGGTTAGACGATGAAGGGCTTGCTGGGCTGCGTATATTTTACCCCAGCTCATGACAATGTATTATAAGGTATGGCAGGAAAAACAAACCAAAAACCCCTTCTGATATACAAAGGCAACCATACCTTCCTCTTCTCAGGGTAGCATCCTTGGCAGTGTCTGAAAGCACTGGCCCAGGAACCATCGCGTGCCTAGCAGATCCTTCCTGACACACCTTAATGACTGGGACCCCTGGAGCCAGGGCCTGGCTGAGAGAAGGAGCCGATGCTGGACCTGGAAAAGATCAAAAGTCTCCAGCACATCCCTCGTCACTCATCATATGTTAATTGGAGCCACTCTGGATGCTGGCCAGGGGTGGAAGATTCTCTTCGCACCTCCTTTTACAGGCTTTGTGACCAACCGACTTTGTTTCCTCACTGGGATTTATCTGAGGAGAATTCCCTGCTATCCCAACATGGAGCAATCACAGAGTCACAGACTGTCAGAGTTAATAGGTGCTTACAGGCCACAGAGTCATCACCTAGCATCTTGTTTAAACACCAGAGCCGAGCCGCTCAGGTTGAGACACGTAGCAGAGCTCACGGGGCTTGGTCACAGGCCATCAGAGCTGTGGGGTCACACCTCTCTTACAAAATTCTGTTTTCCACGAGATGCTCCAGGCTTTTCTTGAACATTTTCAAGTTATATCTTCATTTGGAACAGTAGCATCTAGAGACAGGTAAACAACAAAGAGCGGAGACACCATGTAGATTCAGAGTCTGAATGTGTCACCTCCATCTGGGAGAAGGGATGTTGATGCCCCCAAGTTTACTTCAGGGTTAGTCATTCACTAGAACAACTCAGGACTTAGCCTATAGTAACAATTCAGCTAGGGGCAGAGATTTATTACAGTTAAAGGACCCTTTGTAACATCAAAGGGCAGGCAGAGGAGGGAGGGAAGCAGAGGCTAAGGAAAGCCAGGAGCTAACAGTGCTTCATGTCTCCAACGATAAATCATGACAAGCTGTGACAGGTGATTCCTTCCAGGGACACACAGGACTGGCAGTGCTCAGAATACATTATCAGGCTTGTTACATAGATACTTTCTCCTTGGCATGCTTCAGATTTCTGGCATTTTAGAAGGAAAACAAGTACTTTGCATAAACCACATTCACGTACATGTTCACCGGGCAAGTTTCCAGATAGCAACCAAGAGCTGTCCTTTCAGGGCAAGCCGTTCTAAGGACAGCCATCTCAGGCTGCCTATACAACTGTAAGGACAGCCATCTCAGGCTGGCTGTGTAACTGTCAATAGTGATAGGATGGGAGGCGAGCTCTAGTCCATTCCCTGACCCCATCCAGAGAGTCCCCTTTCCTCTTAGCCAAACCAGGATTCATGGCATTGCTGAAAAAAGACTTTCAGACCAAGCTAGTATAAAGCAGAGTTGGGGGAGCTGACAGTTCCGCCCTTTCTCATCACACTTCCAAGATGATGGACCTCATTTCTTTTTCAAGATGTCCCTCCCATGTCACCACAGTTCTCCCAGCCTCTCTATCCTGCCTCAACACCATACAGCACAGAGAGGTAACTGGCTTCCATGATTTGTTAGAATTTAGGAATTGGCTGATACGATGGTAGTTTATTGCTTATCATTATGATCTTTGTATTCACGTTCCGGGTAAGCTATCTTTATCCTAAATGCCCAAGATCCCTCAGGCCTAGTGTGTCTCACACTGAACTCATCACCGTCCTCATGTTTGGGCTCTGTCTCCTACAGGCATTGTACTTCTTGACCTGCCGCAGAAGTTATCCTTTTTTGTTGTTGTTGTTTTGTTTTTAAATTAATTTATTTTTTACACTCCATAGTCCATTCCCAGCCCCAACCCCCATCCACTCTCCGACTTGTCCCACATCCCACACCTCCTCCCCACTCCACCCCCATCTCCATGTGGATGCCCCCAACCTCTACCCCACCTGACCTCTAAACTCCCTGGGACCTCCAGTCTCTTGAGGGTTAGGTGCATCATCTCCGAATGAACACAGACCCGGAAGTCCTCTGCTGTATAAGGTGTTGGGGGCCTCATATCAGCTGGTGTATGCTGTCTGTTTGGTGATCCAGTGTTTGAGAGATCTTGGGGGTCCAGATTAATTGAGACTGCTGGTTCTCCTACAGGATTGTCCTTCTTCTCAGCTTCTTTCGGCCTTCCATGCTTGGTCCCTTTTTTGTGAGTGCTCCATAGTGTCAGGCCTTGGGACCTCTCCTTGATTTGGATCCCACTTTGGGCTAGTCACTGGACCTTCTTCTCCTCAGGATCCTCTCCATTTCCATCCCTGTAATTCTTTCAGACAGGAACAATTATGGGTCAGAGATGTGACTGTGGGATGGCAACCCCATCCCTCACTTGATGCCTTGTCTTCCTGCTGGAGGTGGGCTCTATAAGTTCCCTCTCCCTACTGTCTGGCATTTCATCTAAGGTCCCTCCCTTTGATTCCTGAGAGTCCCTTACCTCCCAGGTCTCTGGTGCATTCTGGAGGGTCTCCCCAACCTCCTACCTCCCGAGGTTGCCTGTTTCCATTCTTTCTGCTGGCCCTCAGGGCTTTAGTCCTTTTCTCTCACCCAATACCAGGTCAGGTTCCCCTTTCTCCTCTCTCCCCCTCCCCCCACGTCCACTTTCCTTCCTAGGTCCCTCTCTCCCTCCCCACTTGTGATTGCTTTCTTCTCTCTCTCAAGTGGGACTGAGGAGTTCTTACTTGGACACTTCAGCTTGTTGACCTTTTTGAGTTCTATGGACTGCATCTTGGGTATTCTGTACTTTGTGAGTGTGTGTGTGTGTGTGTGTGTAGCTAATATCCACTTATTAGTGATTACATACCATGCATATCCTTTTGGGTCTGAGGTACCTCACTCAGGGTGATACCACTCTTGGGAATATACCCAAAAGATACCCTAGCTCTAACATCATATGGCCTTTTTGTCTCCAGCTGGAAACTGGAGTTGCAAACAAGTTGCCAGGGATACCAGAAGCTACTTGAGGTGCAACTGTGTATTCCTCTGAAATTCCATGTAAAAATGTCATTTGAACATTTAAGAGGCTGAAAATCTCCACATTGTGTCAATTCAATTCTATCATGGCATAGAATGTGAAATTATCGAGTATATTTCAGAATGGAGTAGACTTCAAAAGAAAGTCATGAAGGTGTTTTTGAGCCCAGCTCCACCCTGTAAACACTCACATTTTTCTTTCTTGCCTGAGGATGCTGGAGGAAGGGTGTAGGACTCACGTCCATAGGGCTTCCAGTCAGGAGGCTCGAGACCCATCACAGCTGTGACTTTTGCCTCGACCTCTCATCGTCCCTTACTTGCTATTTCTGCTCTTCGTATTTGTGCTTCTGTGCGCACTGAACCACTTGCTCTTTTCTCTCTTGCTCGGTTTACCAGGCTTCTGTCCTTCATCTAGTGTGCTGTTTACCCTCTTATGCTGAAACACACAGATTCTGGAGCCAGGCTGTTTGCATCTGAAGATTGTGCTATGTTTCTGGCCTCCTGATCTTGATGAAGTCACCTGGCGTTTTGGACCTTCAGTGATCTCATTTCTAAAACACAAATGCTGGAGGTACATAGCTAGAGGATATTGAGAGTTCAGTAGAGTAGTGTAGTTTAAGTACTTAAAACCATGCTTGGTACATGGTAAGTACTGCATTGAGACTTTATTATTAATGATACTGTTTTTATTATTCAAGGTGTGGTTTCCAGCTGCCTTCTTTCTCCTGCTTTCCTGTACGTCTCTTTAAACTCAGGACATTACTCTTTTCTTTCCTATTAGGCAGTGTTCTTTTGAAGAGAGGGAATACTGTCTTATTTCTCTTGTTAGCCTTCATGTTTGATACCTGGTAGAACATCAATTCATATTGAGAATATGTTGCCTTACAGATGATTATAATGCTATCAGTGGTCTGGATTACTATGCTTGTCCAAATTTTAGGTCTTAGTCACTTATTTATTCAGTGATCAATACCATTTTGGTCCTAGTGGGACTCTTCGTAGGTTTGTAAGTAAAAGATCCAGTAGACAGGTTATTTATATGGGCCCAGTGTTCTGAGAGCTTTACTCATGATTATATGTGCTTTCTAAAAACAGGCTCCATGGTAAGTAAAGCTGGGAAATTCTAGGTCACATAAAAACTAAGCAAATATCTTCATTAGAGCGTTCTCAATGTTTTGCCTAGGCTAACGTCCACAATGCAAAGAGGGAGACATAGAGAAAGTTTAACATCCCCTCCCCCTTTAATTAAAAAGATTCTTTCTCATACACTATATCCTGACTGCAGGGCCCTGTACTTGTTACTTCAGTCTCTCTGAATTCATGTGAGCTTTGCTCAGCTCATTCAGAGGGCCTTGGTCTCCTGGTGTCTGCTATACTCTATGGCTCTTACACTCTTAGTGTCTCCTCTTCCGTGGGGTTCCCTGAGCTCTGAGGGGAGGGATTTGATGGGGACATCCCATTGAGAACTGTGTGATTCAAGCTTTCGAGCTTTTGCTCTCTCTCTCTCTCTCTCTCTCTGACTCTCTGTCTGTCTCTGTCTGTCTGTCTTGCTGTGGGTCTCTATATTTGTTTCCATCTGCTGCAGGATGAAACTTCCATTATGATGGCTGAATAGGGCACTGATCTATGAATATTGTAGAATATCATTAGGAGTCATTTCATTTTTACTTTTTTTTTTCTTCTTAAACCAGTAGTGTTTGGGTTTACCCTAGACCTCTGGCTATCTCGTCTCTGGTTCTTGTAGGGTATGGATTCCATCTCGTGGAATGGGACTTAAGACAAATCAGACATCGGTTGGTTACTCCGGCAAGCTTTGTACCACCGTTGCTCTCGCATATTTTGCAGGCAGGACAGGTTATAGATATAAGGTGAAGTGGCTGGCTTGGCGTTTACATTTCTCCTTTTGGGAGCCAGCAGAGTACCTCCCTTTAACAAAGACACTAGAACACAGGGGTGGAGCTTCTACATGGGCACCAGCTCAACCTCTCCGTGCTCAGCGAACTGTGTCTTCAGCAATGGGGTCTTGCTGTCAGTTTGTGAAGAGCAATCTGTTGTCTTGGCAACAGCCTGGATAGTTTGAGGATTCCCTTAGGACCCATTTAGCCAACAACTCAATTGGATGTAACTCAGTCCCATACTGGAAGCTTCTTTTAGTGACAAGAGATGGCCAGCTGCGACTCCATACCCCTCATTATTTGAGACTTTGTTAGGCCTGCCTTCATCTATTTTAGGAAGTTTCCACTGGACTAGGTTTTCATACCTCCCCTCAGTTCTAGGTGTCTCTCCCCACATTACCTCCCTCACCTCCATCTCCTATCTCCTTCCCCACCTGATCCTCTTATTCCTGTCCTTCCTGCTACCAGTCTACCCATAAAATCTATTCTGTTTTCCCTTACACTGACACACACACACACAAACACACCTTCCTGTATATCTAACCTCTCTGGATGATCTATGGATTATAAGCTTAGCATTTCTTAAGGTTGGTTGGTTGGTTTGTTTGTTTGTTTGTTTGTTTTGGACCAGACATCCATTTTCTCATGGAATGTTACTAATATCTAACAGAACCACTTTTGTTTAAAAAAAAAAATCAACTTGCTATGCTAATGTGACATTTGTTGCTAATTATGATGCTAAGTTTTTCCTGTGGTGGAGGCTCTGAAAACATCTCCACTTCTTTCCTAAAATCCCTATGAAGAAACAACCAAGGCAGTTCAGCCATCAATTCTGTAAAAATATTCTGAGGTTCTTCTGTAGAGAAAACAGGATTCTTGCCCTGGAGGCACCAGTAGGAACTCAGGGCAGAGTCCTTCCTGCATCCTCCCTAGAGTGAGAGTGTGAACTATGTGGGGCAGGGGCTTCAGGCAGTGGTGGGTGCTTGGAGAGCAAGCAGTCTTGTGGAGCTCAAAGTTTCAATCAGGATGGAGAAATAAGCTTTAATGACCTACGGCACAGAGTGGTGACTTTTATTAATAAATCATCATATATTTCAAAACTGCTGAAGGTAGACTTTCAATGTTTTTATTACAAGAAATGTCAAATTATGTGACATGATGAATTTGTTAATATTTTGAATCATTCCACAATGTAAGTATATATAAGAACATTACATTGCACTCTATAATGGCCTTTCCCCTTTTAGGCAGGGTCTTGCCATGTAGCCTCCGATGGCTTCAAACTCACTAACGTCCTGCTTCTACCTAGCAAATGCTAGATTATAGGTTTGTGCCTCTGTGCCCAAGAAAACAGACATGTTTTGAAGAGGCTGAGGCTTTTGTCTCTCTGGTCCAAACTTTTCAGTGGGCAGGTGGGTAGGAAAGGGGTGAAGCCGAGGGCATCATGGGTTTTTTGTTTTGTTTTGTTTTTTGTTTGTTTGTTTGTTTGTATGCTTTGTTGTTTGTTTCACACAGCAAGGTAAGAGCAGGAATTTTCTTTCTCACTGGCTCACCCAACATCTGAGTTTTCAGTGTCGGAATCAGAGAAGCACACACAGCTGCCTCTGCTTGTCCATGGGGAGCAGCTTCAGGATTCACAGATTTTCCCAATCTGCAAAGCTTATGTCCCTAATTAAAATCACATATGTAAGGCCAGAGAGATGGCCTAATGGATAAAGGCATTTGCTGCCAAGCCTGACAACCTGGGTTTGAACTCCAGAACCTACATGATGGAAGGATAGAAACAACTCTGGAAAATTGTCCTCAGACTTGCACATGTGTGCACACACAAGTACATACACAGTAAAGAGATAATACATACATGTAAAATAATCTATGCATAGTCTCCTGTATACTCCATATAATGTCTGGGTGGAGCCCAGTACCTCGTGTAATGTATATCCTACGTAGCTAGTGGTTTGCTGTATCGCTGGGGAGCATGACAAGGAAAAATCTGTATGTGTTCAATACCGACGATAATTTTTTTTGCCTATATATTATTGATCTGAGGTTGGATGGAACAATGAGTGGGATAAGCAGAATGAACACATGAAACTGTACAGACAGACTTCCTCCCTGTAACTATGGAAGAGTGCTTCAGTTACCTTTTCTTTTCCAACCTCCTCCTGAGGTTTCAGGTCACATGTCATTTCCATGCACATCTGTCTTATCCCTTCTGTGTCTGGCCATTCTTGAGGATAATATGTGTGGCCTGCCCAGTGATGCTGTTAAAACAGCACATGCTGTAGAAGCCAGAGGGCTGGGCTCGGTGGCTGTGGTTTGCTAGTAATTGGTAGTGGGAGGAAATTGGCACAGGACAAGCAGGGCCTTCAGGATGCAAGCGAGCTTGCGGTATTGTGGTTGCTGTGGCCCATGCGAACAGAAATGTAATATGTGTACCCACAGATCGGAACGGGTGAAGCCACCCACTCTGGCTCCAGGCTCACAGCAGCTGCCCCGCCTGCTGCTGGCTCATCTGGGACTCGAGGCTCCCTCACCTAAAAACCTAAAGGTAAGAGTTCAGGAGCTAACCTCAGTTCCAGGAGCAGCCCGCACGCTTCTCTAGCCAATTCCTCTTGTGAAACCAAGTCCTCATAGTGAAATTAATAATTAATTTTCTCTTGTAGGGGCTTGGACCATTCTCCTTCCCTAATTAAAGTTTAAAAGCCAAAATGCATACTCTTTCTTTTAAAACTTGGAGACCTAAACAAACCCCAAGCTTCCTTTGTTTTAATCACTGGTGGAAGACGTTACATAATGGGACCTGGTGGCATAGGTTTACGACCTGAGTTCTCAGAAGACAAGGTAGCTACATAGTGAGACCCTGTCTCAAAAAAAGCCAACCAACCAAAGTCCTGCTTAGTCACACAAGCTCTGTGCCCCCTGGCTTTGCAATAGGCAATCCCTCTGATACCTGCTCACATGGTAGCAGTTACTGAAAGTTCTCTGTGAAGATGGCTTTATTTGGCTCAGAGGGGTCAAAGCCACTGATCTCTTTACTTGCATCTTCACAGGTGCTCGGTGGGTAATCTTTAATGTCAGAAAGTCAGAGACTCTCAGATCAAACTACGGCCATCACTTCCCTGAGCGTGCATCTTACAAAAAGCTATGAATGTTAATTACACATATGCAGACCACTGGTGCTTTCTGTACTTCCAACAGCCTCTCACCATATCTCAGACAACTCTATTTCTTTATTCCAACGATACTCCTAAGCCCTGGTGTCTGGAGATATATTTGAATCAGAGGGTTCCCTGGCCATTTTGTAAAAATTCTCACTGCTTTGGTAATTGCGATACAACACAGAGCAAGCAAAATGGGTGTGGTTTAATATCAACTGCTTCGGGAGATTGTTTTTCACCTTCCACCATGTGGGTTGTGGGGATGTAACTCCGGTCATCAGGTCATAGATACTGAGTCATCTCACTGGCCTTCATCTGCTTATGAAAGGAAGTGTACTGCTTCACCCCATCTTCCGTCACTGACCCCTGATGGCCTTTCTCAGCCTTTCTTCTGATCAACCTCTGTGCTCTCTTTGCTCTGCCAAGAGTGTGCTGGCATTCTCCCCTTCTGGAGTCTTTGCTCATGCGTTGTTTTTTTCTACCTGTGCTTGCTGAAACTCTGTGGCTCTTTCAAGGTCTGTGAACCAGTTAGGGTTGGGTTTCACTGCATTCAAACAAATTCTGCTACCCTCACTGAACCAAAGACGGATTAATTTATCTTGTTTAGCAAGAAGTACAGGGTCGTGCTCTATGGGGCTAGATTATATCCAGACACTGGGCTCCTTCCAAAAGCTTACTCTGTGCTGTTTAGTGGCAGGGCTGCATCTTTAGGTATCACCCACGTGAAAAAAAGGCGGTAGACTAAGTAGAAAGCTTGAGTAAACATGCACACATCTCATTGGACAAAAGAGTCACATGACCAGCCCCAGCTTCAAGGAAATTTAAATTTCTCAAACCTGTAAAGGGAATTAAAATGGTTGTCAATGACATAGCTTGTTTAAGTGATATCTCCTCTCCATAGCCTTTGGGCATTCTTTTTCTTTAATCTAACATGTGTGATCCCTTTAAAGCACTGATATCTGTCCCATGTTACAGACTCATTCTGTATAATTCTAGGGATAAGCTCACTATTTACTCCAGGTTGACTGAAAGTTACCTTGTTCACATTAATAATCCTCCTTCCTCTGCCTCCTTAGTACTGAGATTGCATGAGGGTAATAGAAAGGTCCATGCACTACCTGATTTCCTCTTAGCTCCTTTTGGATTAGTTTGTGACTTCTGTTTCTTTCTGCGTGCCTTTTCTACTCTTCCATCCTAAAAAAAATAGTTGGCAGACCATTCACGAGTTATTATGCACTTAACCCCAGTGGAATTAAATGGGTGGGGGGGATGGCACAGTTATTCAAAAGGATGCTACATCTAGAATCAGGAACCGATAGGTTAGAATTCTGGTCTCACTCTGGAACTTTGTGTGACTAGCATGACCTTGGACTCACTTTTCATTAACAAAAATTAAAGGATTCAACTGAATGGCCTCAAACTTTTCTCTCAGGCTTACGATCTTAATGATGCTTGTGAGTGGGACTGACTAGCCTCTCTGGGGCAGTCTGTGGAGATGGAGCCCACTTGGGGTCAGTAAGAGTCAGCAAAAGAAGGACCAGTGGAATTCAAGAGTGTGTCAATTTCTCTCACAGGATACAGGCCCAGGCCAAGCCCAGCGAGGCCAAGAGCAAAAAGGAGCCTGGGCCAGATCAGGAGGTTGGAGGTTAGATGTCAAGTTTGTGCAAATAGACAGGGTCAAACCCAAGAGGTCAAGTTCAAGGGATTAAGAATCCTTCAGCACCCTTCTGAGACTTGTAACTTATTAAAAAGAAAATAGCTATCATTAACACTTCTATAGGTTTAGGGAAAAGAGAGCCCCATATGTAGTACTATATGTAACCTGGGGGAGTGACCAGTGTCAGCATCCCAGTCTACAGAAGACAGAGAAGTGAGACCTATGGATAGGAAACTCAACTCGGGTCCACTCAGGTTGCACAAGCTAGCTGTTCTCTGGGGCCTCTACATCCCCCTCTGTGGGCGAGCGTTGGTCACATCACTGTTGTTCCAGTCTTAATAGTGGAACAAAAACTATTAAAAGCTTAAACAAGTTCTAAGGTTGGCAAGCCAGCCTCTTGGCAAGAGGTGCCTGTGGTTTGTTGGACCCCTGCAGCATCTTTGCAGACATTCCTGGAGGTGATGGGTCAAGTGTTGCTGATCTCCTATCCTGCCCCCGGATTACTCTTTCTGGCTCTGGGTCTGAGATTTAGTCTGTTTCTATCTACTTCATTTTGATCCCAAGTTTTAATGTTCATTAAAAGAGAATAGAGTTAAGAACAGGGGCTCCAGGTGCCTTGCTGACGCCTTCACGTCCACACATTCAGCACTTGATTCAGATCATTCTCATCCCCATCCTGTTCTAATGCCTCCTCCCCAACCCCATCCAGGGCTTGGCTTTTAGTCTCCCTTGTCCTTTCCACGTGCACTCTTCCGTGAGATACTATGACGCATCCAGCCATTCCTAGTCCTCCTCTCCAGGTTTAATGAGTCACAGGTGGGCCATAAAAGCCAATGTTGAAAAGAAACCTCACACTTGGATGAGACTGTTGGTTATACTCAGAGTTCCATCACACAGTGGAAGTTGCTGACTTTGGTATTTTATTTTTTTTCATCATCAGAGAAAGACATTTGATGATGATTTCACAAGTGACCGGCCAAGCCAGTTTCATGGAGCACTCCAAGAGGAAAACGCGACCCAAGTATGTTATTCTTCTTCCTTGTGCCTCAGCTTTTTTTTTTTTTTTTTTTTTTTGTGTCTTCCTGTGTCCTCCTTGTCTTTTTTTTTTTTTTTCGCTTTTAGCATTTTTTTTCTTTCTTTTTTTTTTTATTACATATTTTCCTCAATTACATTTCCAATGCTATCCCAAAAGTCCCCCATACCGCCCCCCCACTTCCCTACCCTCCCATTCCCATTCTTTTGGCCCTGGCATTCCCCTATATTGGGGCATATAAAGTTTGCAAGTCCAATGGGCCTCTCTTTCCAGTGATGGCCGACTAGGCCATCTTTCGATACATATGCAGCTAGAGACAAGAGCTCCGGGGTACTGGTTAGTTCATCATGTTGTTCCAACTATAGGGTTGCAGATCCCTTTAGCTCCTTGGGTACTTTCTCTAGCTTCTCCATTGGGAGCACTGTGATACATCCAATAGCTGACTGTGAGCATCCACTCCTGTGTTTGCTAGGCCCCTGCATAGTCTCACAAGAGACAGCTATCTTTGGGTCCTTTCAGCAAAATCTTGCTAGTGTATGCAATGGTGTCAGCGTTTAGAAGCTGATTATGGGATGGATCCCTGGATACGGCAGTCTCTAGATGGTCCATCCTTTCATCACAGCTCCGAACTTTGTCTCTGTAACTCCTTCCCTGGGTGTTTTGTTCCCAATTCTAAGAAGGGGCACAGTGTCCACATTTTGGTCTTCATTCTTCTTGAGTTTCATGCGTTTATCAAATTGTATCTTATATCTTGGGTATCCTAAGTTTTGGGCTAATATCCACTTATCAGTGAATACATATTGTGTGAGTTCTTTTGTGATTGTGTTACTTCACTCAAGATGATGCCCTCCAGGTCCATCCATTTGGCTAGGAATTTCATAAATTCATTCTTTTTAATAGCTGAGTAGTACTCCATTGTGTAAATGTACCATAATTTCTGTATCCATTCCTCTGTTGAGGGACATCTGGGTTCTTTCCAGCTTCTGGCTATTATAAATAGGGCTGCTATGAACATAGTGGAGCATGTGTCCTTCTTACCGGTTGGGACATCTTCTGGATATATGCCCAGAAGAGGTATTGCTGGATCCTCCGGTAGTACTATGTCCAATTTTCTGAGGAACCGCCAGACTGATTTCCAGAGTGGTTGTACAAGCTTGCAATCCCACCAACAATGGAGGAGTGTTCCTCTTTCTCCACATCCTCAACAGCATCTGCTGTCACCTGAATTTTTGATCTTAGCCATTCTGACTGGTGTGAGGTGGAATCTCAGGGTTGTTTTGATTTGCATTTCCCTGATGATTAAGGATGTTGAACATTTTTTCAGGTGCTTCTCTGCCATTTGGTATTCTTCAGGTGAGAATTCTTTGTTCAATTCTGAGCCCCATTTTTTAATGGGGTTATTTGACTTTCTGGAGTCCACCTTCTTGAGTTCCTTATATATATTGGATATTAGACCCTTATCTGATTTAGGATAGGTAAAGATCCTTTCCCAATCTGTTGGTGGTTTTTTTGTCTTATTGATGGTGTCTTTTGCTTGCAGAAGCTTTGCAGTTTCATGAGGTCCCACTTGTCAATTCTCGATCTTACAGCACAAGCCATTGCTGTTCTATTCAAGAATTTTTCCCCTGTGCCCATATCTTCAAGGCTTTTCCCCACTTTCTCCTCTATAAGTTTCAGTGTCTCTGGTTTTATGTGAAGTTCCTTGATCCACTTAGACTTGACCTTAGTACAAGGAGATAGGAATGGATCGATTCGCATTCTTCTACATGATAACAACCAGTTGTGCCAGCACCATTTGTTGAAAATGCTGTCTTTCTTCCACTGGATGTTTTTAGCTCCCTTGTCGAAGATCAAGTGACCATAGGTGTGTGGGTTCATTTCTGGGTCTTCAATTCTATTCCATTGGTCTATTTGTCTGTCACTATACCAGTACCATGCAGTTTTTATCACAATTGCTCTGTAGTAAAGCTTTAGGTCTGGCATGGTGATTCCACCAGAGGTTCTTTTATCCTTGAGAAGAGTTTTTGCTATCCTAGGTTTTTTGTTATTCCAGATGAATTTGCAGATTGCACTTTCTAATTCGTTGAAGAATTGAGTTGGAATTTTGATGGGGATTGCATTGAATCTGTAGATTGCTTTTGGCAAGATAGCCATTTTTAAAATGTTGATCCTGCCAATCCATGAGCATGGAAGATCTTTCCATCTTCTGAGATCTTCTAGAATTTCTTTCTTCAGAGACTTGAAGTTCTTATTATACAGATCTTTCACTTCCTTAGTTAGAGTCACGCCAAGATATTTTATATTATTTGTGACTATTGAGAAGGGTGTTGTTTCCCTAATTTCTTTCTCAGCCTGTTTATTCTTTGTGTAGAGAAAGGCCATTGATTTGTTTGAGTTAATTTTATATCCAGCTACTTCACCGAAGCTGTTTATCAGGTTTAGGAGTTCTCTGGTGGAATTTTTAGGGTCACTTATATATACTATCATATCATCTGCAAAAAGTGATATTTTGACTTCATCTTTTCCAATTTGTATCCCTTTGATCTCCTTTTGTTGTCGAATTGCTCTGGCTAGGACTTCAAGTACTATGTTGAATAGGTATGGAGAAAGTGGACAGCCTTGTCTAGTCCCTGATTTTAGAGGGATTGCTTCAAGCTTCTCACCATTTACTTTGATGTTGGCTACTGGTTTGCTGTAGATTGCTTTTATCATGTTTAGGTATGGGCCTTGAATTCCTGATCTTTCCAAGACTTTTATCATGAATGGGTGTTGGATCTTGTCAAATGCTTTTTCCGCATCTAACGAGATGACCATGTGGTTTTTGTCTTTGAGTTTGTTTATATACTGGATTACGTTGATGGATTTCCGTATATTGAACCATCCCTGCATCCCTGGGATGAAACCTACTTGGTCAGGATGGATGATTGTTTTGATGTGTTCTTGGATTCGGTTAGCAAGAACTTTATTGAGGATTTTTGCATCAATATTCATAAGGGATATTGGTCTGAAGTTTTCTATCTTTGTTGGGTCTTTTTGTGGTTTAGGTATCAGAGTAATTGTGGCTTCATAGAATGAGTTGGGTAGAGTACCTTCTGTTTCTATTTTGTGGAATAGTTTGTGAAGAACTGGGATTAGATCTTCTTTGAAGGTCTGATAGAACTCTGCACTAAACCCATCTGGTCCTGGGCTTTTTTTAGTTGGGAGACTATTAATGACTGCTTCTATTTCTTTGGGGGATTGTTTAGATCATTAACCTGATCTTGGTTCAACTTTGGTACCTGGTATCTGTCTAGGAACTTCTCCATTTCATCCAGGTTCTCCAGTTTTGTTGAGTATAGCCTTTGGTAGAAGGATCTGATGGTGTTTTGGATGTCTTCAGGATCTGTTGTTATGTCTCCTTTTTCATTTCTGATTTTGTTAATTAGAATACTTTCCCTGTGCCCTCTAGTTAGTCTGGCTAAGGGTTTATCTATCTTGTTGATTTTCTCAAAGAACCAGCTCCTTGATTGGTTGATTCTTTGAATAGTTCTTCTTGTTTCCACTTGATTGATTTCGCCCCTGAGTTTGATTATTTCCTGCCGTCTACTCCTCTTGGGTGAATTTGCTTCCTTTTGTTCTAGTGCTTTTAGGTGTGTTGTCAAGCTGCTAATGTGTGCTCTCTCTAGTTTCCTTTTGGAGGCACTCAGAGCTATGAGTTTTCCTCTTAGAAATGCTTTCATTGCGTCCCATAAGTTTGGGTATGTTGTGGCTTCATTTTCATTGAACTCTAAAAAGTCCTTGATTTCTTTCTTTATTCCTTCCTTGACCAAGGTATCATTGAGAAGAGTGTTGTTCAGTTTCCACGTGAATGTTGGCTTTCTATTATTTATTTTGTTATTGATGATCAGCCTTAGTCCATGGTGATCTGATAGGATGCATGGGACAATTTCAATGTTTTTGTATCTGTTGAGTCCTGTTTTGTGCCCAATTACGTGGTCAATTTTGGAGAAGGTACCATGAGGTGCTGAGAAGAAGGTGTATCCTTTTGTTTTAGGATAGAATGTTCTGTAGATATCTGCCAGATCCATTTGATCCATAACTTCTGTTAGTTTCACTGTGTCCCTGTTTAGTTTCTGTTTCCATGATCTGTCCATTGGTGAAAGTGGTGTGTTGAAGTCTCCCACTATTATTGTATGAGGTGCAATGTGTGCTTGGAGATTTACTAAAGTTTCTTTAATGAATGAGGCTGCCTTTGTATTTGGAGCATAGATATTCAGGATTGATAGTTCCTCTTGGAGGATTTTACCTTTGATGAGTATGAAGTGCCCCTCCCTGTCTTTTTTGATGACTTTGGGTTGGAAGTCAATCTTATCAGATATTAGAATGGCTACTCCAGCTTGTTTCTTCATACCATTTGCTTGGAAAATTGTTTTCCAGCCTTTCATTCTGAGGTAGTGTCTATCTTTTTCTCTGAGATGAGTTTCCTGTAAGCAGCAAAATGTTGGGTCTTGTTTGTGTAGCCAGTTTGTTAGTCTATGTCTTTTTATCGGGGAGTTGAGTCCATTGATATTAAGAGATATTAAGGAAAAGTAATTGTTGTTTCCTGTTATTTTTGTTGTTAAAGTTGGCATTCTGTTCTTGTGGCTGTCTTCTTTTAGGTTTGTTGAGGGATTACCTTCTTGTTGTTTCTAGGGCGTGGTTGCTGTCCTTGTATTGGTTTTTTTCTGTTATTATCCTTTGAAGGGCTGGATTCGTGGAGAGATAATGTGTGAATTTGGTTTTGTCGTGGAATACTTTGGTTTCTCCATCTATGTTAATTGAGAGTTTGGCTGGGTATAGTAGCCTGGGCTGGAATTTGTGTTCTTTTAGTGTCTGTATAACATCTCTCCAGGATCTTCTGGCTTTCATAGTCTCTGGTGAGAAATCTGGTGTAATTCTGATAGGCTTGCCTTTATATGTTACTTGGCCTTTTTCTCTTACTGCTTTTAGTATTCTATCTTTATTTAGTGCATTTGTTGTTCTGATTATTATGTGTCGGGAGGTATTTCTTTTCTGGTCCAGCCTATTTGGAGTTCTGTAGGCTTCTTGTATGTTCATGGGCATCTCTTTCTTTAGATTTGGGAAGTTTTCTTCTATAATTTTGTTGAAGATGTTTGCTGGTCCTTTGAGTTGAAAATCTTCATTCTCATCCACTCCTATTATCCGTAGGTTTGGTCTTCTCATTGTGTCCTGTATTTCCTGGATGTTTTGAGTTAGGATCTTTTTGCATTTTCCGTTTTCCTTGATTGTTGTGCCGATGTTCTGTATGGAATCTTCTGCACCTGAGATTCTCTCTTCCATGTCTTGTATTCTGTTGCTGATGCTTGCATCTATGGTTCCAGATTTCTTTCCTAGGGTTTCTATCTCCAGTGTTGCCTCATTTTGGGTTTTCTTTATTGTGTCTACTTCCCTTTTTAGGTCTAGTATGGTTTTGTTCATTTCCATCATCTGATTGGATGTGTTTTCCTGTTTCTCTTTAAGGACTTCTACCAGTTTGGTTGTGTTTTCCTGTTTTTCTTTAAGGACTTGTAACTCTTTAGCCATGTTCTCCTGTAGTTCTTTAAAGTCCTTCTTGATGTCCTCTACCATCATCATGAGATATGCTTTTAAATCCAGGTCTAGTTTTTCAGGTGTGTTGGGGTGCCCTGGACTGGGCGAAGTGGGAGTGCTGGGTCCTGATGATGGTGAGTGGTCTTGGTTTCTGTTAGTAAGATTCTTACCTTTACCTCTCGCCATCTGGTAATCTCTGGAGTTGTTATAGTTGTCTCTGTTCAGAGGTTGTTCTTCTGGTGATTCTGAGTATCCTCTGTCAGCAGACCTGGGAGACAGGCTCTCTCCTCTGAGTTTCAGTGGTTAGAGCACTCCCTGCTGACAAGCTTTCCTCTTAAAGGGAAGGTGTACAGATATCTGGCGTTTGGACCTCCTCCTGGCCGAAGAAGAAGGCGGAAAACAGGACCTTTCCCAGATGCTGTGTTGCTTTGGCAGGTCACAGAAGCTGTAGGATTCTGTGGTGCACACTCTCAGCTGTGCAGACTAAGTTCCTAAGTTCAGTGGAGTCCTGGATCCAAAATGTGCTCCCTGCTCCTGAGGCAGAGGGCTCCTGTGCAGGGCAGACCACTGTCTTCCAGCTAGGAGGGTGCCGGATGTCTGTGGCCCCAAAAGGGTGCTGCCTCAGCGGCTCTGTGGCTCCCGCCTGTCCCAGAAGCTGTCTGCCTCTGTGGTCCTCACTCTGACCTGTACAGACTAAGTTCGGCGGAGTCCCGGAGCCAAGATGGCGCTCCCTGCAGGGCAGGTCACTGTCCTCCAGCTGGGAGGGTGCCGGATGTCTGCGGCCCCAAAAGGGTGCTGCCTCAGTGGCTCTGTGGCTCCCGCCTGTCCCAGAAGCTGTCTGCCTCTGTGGTCCTCACTCTAACCTGTACAGACTAAGTTCGGCAGAGTCCCGGAGCCAAGATGGCGCTCCCTGCAGGGCAGGTCCCTGTCCTCCGGCTGGGAGGGTGCCGGAAGTCTGCGGCCCCAAAAGGGTGCTGCCTCAGCGGCTCTGTGGCTCCCGCCTGTCCCAGAAGCTGTCTGCCTCTGTGGTCCTCACTCTAACCTGTACAGACTAAGTTCGGCAGAGTCCCGGAGCCAAGATGGCACTCCCTGCAGGGCAGGTCACTGTCCTCCGGCTGGGAGGGTGCCGGAAGTCTGCGGCCCCAAAAGGGTGCTGCCTCAGCGGCTCTGTGGCTCCTGCCTGTCCCAGAAGCTGTCTGCCTCTGTGGTCCTCACTCTGACCTGTACAGACTAAGTTCGGCGGAGTCCTGGAGCCAAGATGGCGCTCCCTGCAGGGCAGGTCACTGTCCTCCAGCTGGGTGTGCCTCAGCTTTTTAATGGCAATGATGCTTAGCTGTCATCTCTAGAACTTCGAAGAGATGCACCACATGTGTTCATTCGTCTCTGTTACTTAGGAAGTTTCCAGACTGCTCTCTCTGTTCCCCCAGCAGACACAATCCCTCAGGCTTGTACCTGGTTCTGCAACACAACCAGCTGCAGCCTCCCTTCGCCACTTTTCCATGCTTCCTGTGAGTCCCACAAACCATCCCCTCCTGACCTCCCTCCCCCCCACTTGTTGTATCCCAGCCCCCCAACTCAGAGAAGCACCCTGTTCAACCATAGGCCACACCTGCCAGAAGACTATGTAGGTAGCCCTCAGAACTCTGTTCACTGCTTTCATAGCAGATCCAATCCCTCAGGCTCATCCCAGCTGCAGCCTCCCTTTCTCCACCCCCCAACCCTGCATCCATGCCTCCTGTGGATCCCCACAGACCTGACCTCCCAGAAATCAGCACCTAGAACAGTGTTTTTCAACCTGTGGGTTTCCTCCCCCTTGGGGGTTGAACACCCTCCCCCAGGGCCTGCCTAAGACCATCAGAAGACATAGATATTTCCTATTGATTCATAAAGGTAGCAAAATTACAGTTATAAAATAGCAACAAAAATAATTTTATGGTTGAGGGTTACCACAACATAAAGAACTGTATTAAAGGGTAACTGCATTAGGAAGGTTGAGAACCCCTGACCTAGTCCTATAATCACCCCAAATCAAGATGCCTAAACCCCAAATCCAGTTTTCCTGACACAAAACATCCAGGAAATCTGGGATGTTATGAAAAGACCAAACTTAAGAATAATAGGAAGAGAGGAAGGAGAAGAATACCAGCAAAGACCCAGAAAATGTTTTCAACAAAATCACAGAAGAAAAATTTTCTAACCTAAAGAAGGAGATGCCTATAAAGGTGCAAGAAGAATACAGAACACTAAATAGATTGGATCAGAGAACAAAGTCCCCTTGCCATATAGTAATCAAAACAGTAAGAATTATAAAACAAAGAAACAATATTAAAAACTTCAAGGGAAAAAGACTGAGTAATATAGAGAGGCAGATCTATTAGAATTATACCCAACTTCTCAATGGAGACTCTAAAAGCCAGAGGGCCTGGATGGATGTGCTGCAGACTCTAAGATACCATAGATGCCAGCCTAGACTATTATACCTAGCAAAACTTTCAACCACTTAAGATGGAGAAAATAAGATATTTTATGATAAAGTCAAATTTAAACAATATCTATCTACAAATATAGCCTTACAGAAGGGGCTGGAAGGAAAACTCAAACCTAAGGAAGTTAACTACACCCATGAAAACACAGGAAATAAATCTCACACCAGCCATTGATAGATTCTGGGAGATTAGGTAAAGAGCAGGGTGGGTACGTGGGTGTGGGCAATCATGTGGATCTCCTTGGGAAGGAGAAAGATGGATTTTGTAAGTGGACTAGGGGATGTTGGTGATTGGGATCGGGTAGTGGGGTAGATAGTATGGAGGGAGAGAATGTGGGAAGAGATGGTTAGAATTGTGGGAGCATGTGAGGGGCAGTGTGGAAACCTAGTGCATTGGAAACTTCCTAGTATCTATGAAGGTGATCCTACTGAGGACTCCTAGTAGTGGGCAATAAGGAGTCTGAACTGGTCATCTCTTCTAGCAAGGTATGACTCCCATTGGTGGGACTAGATTGCATTTGATCTAGTTGTTGACCGAGGGGGTGCCCTGGAGATCCATAAACAACCCAGGCTAATGCTAAGACAGAAGGTCACTCTCTGCAGACAGTGGGGCCCCATCACCAAGGAAAACCCCATACAACTCATTAAACATGGAGAGGCTGAGCTGGCGCCTGCATAGAGCCTTCGCCCCTACACTCTAGTCTCTTTGGTCCAGAAAGCTACTCCACAGGCCACCAAAAGAGAAGTCTGGACAGCAACTCAGCCACAGAACCTTTGACTTGTAAGACATCTTGCAGGTACAATGGCTATCAGCCAATGTCTAACCTAATTTGAGGCCCACTGCACACAATGGAGTCCATGCCCAACACTGCTTGGATGGACAAGAACTGGAGATTGTATAGCCTCGAGACCTAGGGTAGAACAAAACATAACTTGTCTTTAAAAAAAATCAATGAAATGATTCCTAACGATATCCTGCTCTACTCATAGACTGGTGCCTTGTCCAGTCATCATCAGAGAGGATGGGAACAGATGTGGATATCCACAGCCCTATATTATGTGAGGAAAGTCTAAATTGGAGGTCTCCATTGGGTCCTTTCCCTAGGAGACCAGGGCACCCCATGGAAGAGGGAGCAGAAAGATTGTAGGAGTCAGAGGAGATGGAGGACACCAGAAGAACATGGCCCACTGAATCAACTAAGGGGAGAAGAGAA
Organism: Mus caroli; assembly: GCF_978045245.1. Taxonomy (NCBI): domain Eukaryota; kingdom Metazoa; phylum Chordata; class Mammalia; order Rodentia; family Muridae; genus Mus; species Mus caroli. Next base: position 50,001,771 of record NW_028227257.1, on the reverse strand, counting down.
CATACGGACTCACAGAGACTGACGTGGCCAGCCCCGGGGTCTGCAGGAGTCTGTACCAGGTCCTTTGCATATATGTTGTTGCTGTTGGCTTGATGCTTTTGTGAGACTCCTAACTGTGGGAACAGGTTGTCTTTGACTGGTTGGTCTACTCTTGGGACATTTTTCCTTCTGTTGGATAGTCTTGTGTAGCCACAATATGAGGACTTTTGCCTTGTCTTCTTATATTTCATTTTCTTGTGTTTGGTTGTTGTGTCTAGGAGGCCTGCTCTTTTCTGAAGAGAGATGAAGCAGAAGTGGAACTGGGGAGGAAAGAGGGTAGGGGGAGCTGGGAGGAGTTGAGGGAGGGGAAACTGGTTAAGCTGTATTGTTTGAGAGAAAATTTTCTTCTCAATAATAAAAAATTAGCTACAGGGTTTTAGAAAATATTCTCTCATTTTTAAATAAGCCACAAAATTAAGTCATTTGCCTCCAGTCTATCTGAGCCCATGGTTCATTTCTTTCCACTTTCCCATGAAAAGACATTATGCTTTCTGTGGGTTTTAAGGGTGTGTGGCCCTCTTGATAAGTAAAATAAAAAATAAGCGAATATGAAACTAGTAATAAGTTGAAAATTATATGACTTTACTTGGAAATTGAGACCAAATTATAAAGTCCAATCTTATTTCTGAGGTGAAACAGATTGACATCAATGCAAACACACCTGACCTTGAATACAGGTTTAAGATTCTTTGAGGGAGTATCTTTAATATGGAATCTTTAAAAATATAAATGGAAAATTAGTGTCTGTATGTAGCATCCACTGAAAGAAATACATTACTAGTACATTTGAAAAACAGTCATCTCCTCAAAGGGTTTTGAAAGATATTTTTATTTATATTTAAAATATAATATAAAATAAATATATTAAATAAATAATATAAAAATATTTATTTTTTGTTTTATGTGTGAGAGTGCTTGCTTCCATGTGTGTATGTGAACAACATGAGTTGTTGGTGTAGTGGAAGCCAGAAGAGGACATTGGGTCTCCTGAAACTGGAGTTATAGATAGTTGTGAGCTGCCATGTGGGTGCTGGGAACTGAACTGAGAAACTCCGCAAGAGCAACAGGTGCTCTTAACCACTGGGCCATCTCTCCAGCCCCATTGGAGATTTTCTTAACCAGGATTCGGGACAGAGTGCTTTCCTAGCATATAGAGACCACTGGGTTTGATCTCCAGTACCACGCACACTAGGTGTGGTGGTATCCCTAGTAAAACCAGCGCTTTTGAGGTGAAAACAGGAGGAGCAGAGGTTAAGGGTCATCCTTGGAGATGCATAATAAGTTCTAAGCCAGCTTGGGATGTGAGACCCTGTCAAATAAATAAATAATAAATAATAAATTATCTATCTATCTATCTATCTATCTATCTATCTATCTATCTATCTATCTATCTATCCTCTTTCCCCATGTCCCTATTAAGGAAATAAAAGTCCTGGGGCACGTGAGTTTTTATCAAAAGCAGGAGCACACAGAACATGACGGTTCGAGTGCTCTCTGAGTTAGAGACCACAGTGATGCTCATCCAGCCTACTTTTGGGTGCTCACAAAAGTTCTATGAATTAGACAAAGATACTCAAACCCTACATATCTGTAAGTATTGTTATCACTTCTATTCATACTTCCCCACAGCACTGGGGACACTGGCTACTCCTTTCCCATGAGACAGTGTGTTATACCTAGAAACATTGGTGGTCTACCCTGTGGACCGTTTTGTGAGCTCTTGGGTTCACAGTGAGTAGTGCAGCCACAGTAGATTGGCTCAGTCCCACCACCACATCACCTGGCACAGTTTATTTACCCTGTCCACTCTTTTATCATCTTGGGATATTCTGTTCATTACTCATAAATCCTTGTAGGACTCTTAAGGCCTTTCCATACTGTGTTGGAGTCTCCTGATTCAGGATTTGTTAGAGTACTAAATACACAGTAGCCACAGCTATGATTTATTACAGGGAAAAGGCACAAAACAAAAATTAGAGGAAAGGCATATGGGACAGTGTCCAGCAGGAACCAGGGCCACTTTCAGTGAGCTCATTAAGAGTTATATATGATATGCTTAATTTCTCTGGCAACTGTGGGCCTGATGCATCATTTCCAGAAAAGCGGCCTGAACTTAGATGTCCAGCGTGCTTGCTGGGCTCTCATACCGAGACCTCTGCTTATTTAGTATGCTCCAAAATTTCAGATGCTTGGAAGCAAAGCCAGTGCATAGTATAAACCACACTGCCAGCACCAATGCTTTAACACAAATGAAAAATAGGGGTCCCTCTAATCATTCAGGAACTGGAAGGGATCCTTCCATAAAGCTGTATCCCCAGCTGTTAGTCAGCAGCTGGATTTACAAGTAGTGGTTTTAAGAATGGCAGGGCTGGGCCTGTGATGCACTTTAATTCACAGTCTTCCTTGGCCCTTAGCCAAGGCATCTTTAGAAAATAGAATCTATTACCAGGACCCCATGCTTGATGGATAGGGAAACCTGACATATGGGTCTTTTCTGCCAGACAGGGTTCCTGTACCAAGCCAGTAAAAATAACCTTTACCCTCTACCTCCAAAAAACTCTGTACGACCCTAGAGTTATATGGGAACTCCTTTTCTCTAGCCTGAGCTATCAACTTTGGTTTAGGACAGATCTGACCTGAAGGCTTCCAGGGCAGTGGGAGAATGTTAGGTGAAGATCCACCCTAGTGGGCAGACCCAAGAACACCATTGGCAATGATGAGGATACTCAAAGCAGAGTTTACTCTAGTCAGGCACAACGGGGTAACAGGCTCTCTTAGGCCTCCTGGAGGTAGCTTAGGGGTCCTACCATAGACCTGCAGTTCTTTCTAATGAACTCACTTCAGTCCTTGGTGAGATTTCCCAAGGTAGTGAGATGATCGTACAATTGTGGTCAATATCAGAAGAGGTTCTATGTAGGACGTGTGGGAGCTGGTGATCAGAGCCCCAGACATCAGTGAAATTCAAAGTTCTCCCACAGCAGTATGAAAAGGCAGCAGAGCAAGTTTTTCTTCAGGAAGAATGGAAGTTTCCAAAGACGTTTCTGAAAGATAGACCAGCAATGTCTCACGGAGCCTCCGTATCTACCCCCAGGATTTTTTTTTTTTTTTGAGGTTGTTTGCTTTTTTTTTTTTTTTTGTCTTCATTGTTCCATTATCTGTGTGCTCCATCTATCAACCAGAACTATGCACTACTAAAATCATCCCTATAATTTGGTCTGGGAGGGTTGTCAAAAGAGGAACAAAGGTACTTTCATGGACAAGACACTACATACAATTTAGCTAGAAAGGAACACCACGTCCAGGAGTCAGTCAGGGATAAAGGATTTCAACATGGATTTGGGCAAGCTCCCACTCCTTTTATCCCAACCAGTCTAGAAAACGCATTCAGGTCTTAAGCACAGCTGAAAAATCATCAGAAGAGAACAACGAAACATGGCTTTTTTAAACCCCAGAAGAATGTTCGCATCTAGTGAGAGCCTCTCTTTGGATGCTGGTTGTCTTAAGCCAGAGGGCCCACTAGGAGAAAGTAAAAGCCATCCTTGTGAAGACGTAGTCTGCTTCTGAGACTCAACTGTTTCTCTTGAACCCCCCCCCCCCCGCCCTCAGTAGCAACACTCAGGGAAGCTTATTTTACATTCTCTTTTCAACTTTCCCTGATTGGTTGGGAGGATCACTCTAACATTTATCTTTTCATAAATTAAAGGCTCTCTAATTTGAAATCTTTTTAACATTTTTCATCAACTCTAGTCAGTATACCTAGTAAGAGGTTTGCATAACTAAGCAGCCTTGGTCAAGGTGTGGTCCTACCCATACCCATTATTGATCCGTCACTGTCTCCTCTAGTCTGTACTGGAAGGTTGTCTGAGGAGTATGAAATCTTTTCCTGGGAGACAAGTTCCTCCTTTGGCTGGTATCAGGCTTCATGTTTTTGTTTTTTTTTTTGTCTTGCATGAGATTCCTGGCTCCTTGGGGACCATTGTTTCAATAGACTATTATAGCCAAAGCAAAGGGCACCAGGGTTTCTCTCTAACATACCCCTTTACCACCTTCTAAAGGGCATCAGTGTTTCTCTCTGACACACCTCTTTCACCTCCTAGGATGGTCCCATCCCCTCCTCCTTTCTTTTCTGGCTTATCTAACCTTTGACCCTGAACACTGTTCCTCCCCCCTCGTCATTTGGATGAAACACCAGTAGAAACATTTGACATTGTTGGCTCACTCAAAGATGGTCTGTCAGGCTTGGTACCTCCTACCTGGAGGAAAGGACAAAGCCATGGAGGAGAGTGGATTCCACTCATTCACTTCCCCTAGATTCACCAGGGGCTCAAACAAGTCAGTTCTTTTGAAGTTGGAACATCATCGTCACATTCTATATGTAAATATTGCTATTCTAAAGCCAAATACGGAGTAGCCTATGGAGTAGCCTATGAACACAGATGTAGGTTTATCCAAATACCATATTCTAATGGGGTGACAGTCTCACGACTTTTTATTGTAACAGAACAAAGAAAGTCATAAATCAAAATATCTTAAGAATACATTGGTAGGTCACACCAAAGATGAGAAATCTTTGCTACAGGAATCAAATGCTTGACTGTTTGTAAATTCTGAAATGATTTGACTAGTGGCACATAAAATTTGAGGCATCTTTGATTGCAACAGCACTTTTCTTTGTTCTTGGTGAACCTGGCTTGGAGGCCTAGGGTCATGGAAAATGTAATGGCCAATAAAGCTGCTCCAACCATGGCCTTCAAGTCCTTGTCTCATTATTTCAAAGAATGAAACTCATGCACTACAGAGGGTGAGTTTTAAATAGAAGTTGATTGTAGATTCATAGGTGGGAGCTTAAGAGGGAGAGGGAGAGAGCAGAGTTGTTGTGTCATGTTCTAGGAAACAGGACCATCCAGCTTCTACTTTGGTGGCTTTATAATGACTTATGGTAGAAACTGGGCTGAGCTGTGGGAAAGGCCAGGAGTTGGTCAGTCCAGTTGGCCCAACAACCAGGTCTACTGGTGTCTCTTCTCAGTTCCAGTCACATCTTCACACGATGGCCTCATGCAGATGGAGATGCTCGTTCAGAAAGTAGGAAACAACTCTATTCTGGAATTCCCGGCCTCTGGCAAGGTCGTTCTGGGTTTGCTGCATTCCCTCTCCTACCTGACCAGTTCATGTTTCCTGTTCTCATCACTAATAGTTCCAAAGGTGTTTGTTAGGTCAAACACAGAGATGAGCAATGAATGACCATTAGGAAGGCTAAAAATTAGCCCAAGATAATTTAACTTTGAACATCTAACATGCTAACTGTCTAATATCACAGAAGTCCTAACCAGTCAATCAGCCTTGAAGAATCTTTACACAGGTGTCTTTGTTTCGGGAGAATTCCGTATGTAATTTTCATCCTTCTTTTTCCAGTAGTTCTCAGAGTCAAGATACTTTCAGCCAGATCCCTTCTGACACCTTATGTTGGGGCCCCCTAAACTACTTCCGAGTTTAGTGGTTCACTAGTGTTACCAAACCTGGGGTCACAGTCCATCCTCCAAGAATCCAGCTTTATAGTTCATCTTTGAGAAGCCAGTTAAAATGAACAAATTTATATTTAAACAGTGTTTTATTCCATGTAGCCCCATTGGGGAAGAGAGGCAAAGTGATCCAGTGCCCCCCCTGAAGTCCATCTTGGGGGTCCTGAATCGAAAGAAAGAACTAAGCTGTCCCAGTCCAGATGTGGTGCTCTCTACCAGTGACGTTGTCTCTCTGAGGTTGTAAACCTCTCTCCTGGAGGAGTTTCCACTCTGGCTGGCTCAGGCTTTCTTCTCCCAGCTGGAGATTCCTGGGAGATTTCTGGGATCCTTTGTTGTCAGTCAGTCAGTCAGTCAGTCAGAGAATAAAGCCAGCTGGCAGATGAAGAGAAACTGGAGCTCATATATTACTGAAGAAAATGTAAACGATACTTTGGAGAACAGTCTGGCAGGTCCTGAAAATGTTAAACAGAATTACTGTGGAAATGAACAATTCTGATCCTAGGTACTAACCGTCAGGAGTAAAAACGTGTGGACAGAAGCATCTGTACCCGTGTACACACAGTAGGGCCACTGATATTAACAGTAGCCAAAAGGTAAAGTACAATTAGTGAGTAGGTACATAAAGGTGGTGTACCATAAACATTTTAGACAATAAAAGAATTAAAATATAAATATGCATGCTATAAAATGAGTAAATATTAATAACATGCTAAGAGAAGAAAGTTATAAAAGGCCACACACGGCATGATTTCTTTTATTCGAAATGACCATAAGAGCCAGATCTACAGAGGCAGAAAGGAGAGTGCGGGCGGTTACGGGGATGAGGGGAACAGAGTTCGAGTGGTCACTCCGTCACGCGGTTGGTTACACGCATGACGGGGTTTGTCCTTGATCTGGAATGGGGAATGACTGCTGATGATATGGGCCATCTTTTTTGGGTGGTAAAAATTTCCTAAAACTGTCTGTAGTTATATGCTTGTACAACTGCATGAAAATATTAAAACATTTAATTGTTTGAATTATAAAAATAAATCAAATGTATTCATTCCAGTCAGGCTAGTTACAGTAGGACTCGGCTCAGCACGTAATGTCATAGTATCCTGAAAGGAGCTCAAGAAAAATGAGTGAATTTCCAGTCTTCTCTCACAGCAATGTCACAGTTAAATCCCAGTCACAGCACTGAAACAGACATGTAGAGGCTGCTTTTACTAAGACTCACTTTCGATCACAAGGCCAAAGGCACAGAGATAGGTCATTGTCCTAAGCCTAGATCACCTCGGATTTCTGTAAGAGCAAAACCTTACCTATGAGAGTGAAGCTATCCCCTAAAGAAGCAGAGGAAACAATTTCCCAAGAACACCCTCGTCCTTTCAAGCAATGGGAACTTCTTTGGGGCCACCCTACAAATCCAGAGCTAATGTGATCTCAGGGTGGGACCACGTCTCAATTGAGACTGCTTAATTGTACATACCTCTTGTCCTTTGCCCCAGTTCTACTTAAACCTGAAGCTCATGTCAGTTCCCCACGATGACTTTGGATAACGGGACCACTTTTTCTGTTCCTTGTCTGTGATTTGTTCAAATGAACAAATTTCTTCTATTTGCTATTCCTACTACCTGTCTCTTTAGTTACCATATTGAGATGGGTGCCCAGGCGGAGCCCTCTGCGCTGCCAGAACCAGGCTTTTGCCCTAACCTCTCAAATATTGTCTGTGGATCATTCTGCCCATCTTCGTTCTTTTTTAAAAAAATATTTTTATTTTATGTGTATGAGTGTTTTGGCTGCAGGTGTGCATACACAGAACGTGTGTGCCTATTGTCCCAATACTCTTAAAAAGAAAACTTATTTGGAAACCCAGCTCCTTGGGTTATTACATCAGTAAATTCTAAGTGCTTCTTGGATAAAAATGAATTAAAGACATTTTCTAGAAATCTTTCCAAAGGCTCATTTGTTTATTTGCTTTTGTTTGGTTCGATGTTGGTTGTAGTTTCCTTAAAATAGTTTTGCTGTGTGGGCCAGGTTGAGTTTAGGAGGCTGACTAAGCCTCTTGAGTGCTGGGATTATAGTGTGATAGAAATAACATGCCCTCCCAGTGAGACATCATCCCACCCACTTAGACTTGAAGGAAAGCACTTTACTTAAGTTCCTGGTTGACTAACACCCAAATAAGAGTGGACCCCAATGGAAGATTTCATTAGCTTATATAGGGTGTACACTGTAGCTTATGCAGTTTACATGCTCTGCCATCCTTACATTTTTTTTTTCAGGTCTCACGTTGAACAATTCAGAATGAGATAGGAGACTGTAAGTTTGGCTGCTTAGGCAGATAGATTTACGCAGCAGAGATATTGCTGGAGTTGTTTCTTAGGTACATCAGTGTCATTCTTTTCAAATTACCCAGGGCCATCTTTCCTACCTGGCAGAGTTATGGTGTTCCTGAAAATAAGGCCAGGGGACTTAATGGCAGACCAGGACTTAAAGATGAATATGACCCTGGGTTGCCCTCTCTTTGAGCTTAGAGGTAATAGAATCCTGGACTAGTGGCTGGTGAATCCTGGTGAATAAATACATTCACCCTAGCAACCTAGAGTTTGCTTGTCTCTAACAGGCCTGGTTAGCGTGGTTACTATGTAGAGTTTCTTCTACACCAATAGGAATGCGCCACTACACTCAGCTTCCACTTATTTTGAATTATTGGTCAGTCTTATCCAAGGGACTCCCAAAACATAATGCTATTTCTTTTGTCCGTGGTTGACCCTAGATGGACGGTAAGTCCCTATTGCTGAGAACCTCATGCACTTCAGGAACAGTTCAAAGATGCACTGAGCTGGATCTAACCTGAAAGCCTTTTTCCCGAGGACCAGAAGACACTGTGCAGGCTCCCTAAGGAGGGAAACAACCAATATCTCTAGCCAGCTATGATGCCGATGGACCCCACAATGACCAGCAGGATGCAATAATTCTAGTGGCACACACACCTTGGCGGAAACCAATAGCTCTCTAATTGGACTTAAGATTTTCTCAGCAAAAGGAAACCATACCTGTTACAGGAAACCTAGCCAACTACCTAGGACTAGTGGGAAGTCATGGATCTTAGAGGAGAGCCTGCAACTGTCATTTTACTAAAACAGCACAATCTCTAGCAACATTCTAACTATTTGTCTTGATTCCCACAGGTAAGTGCAGTTCTCACACCCATCAAGGAAACTTCTTTTTCCAACAAATGAAGAATATTGTAAAAACCCACAAATTATCGAGATACATAATTGTGGAGCTTAATCTCAACAGATACACCTACAACACAACTTCTGAATCCAAGGCATAGGGATCAAAGCAGGCATGTGGGTGGGGCAAAATGTAAAAGCCAGAGGAACAGGGAACTTGTTATGAGATTATGTGTCCTAGAAATGTCAGAATCTACACCCATGAAGTCTCAGCACCATGGCTGCCTAAACATGACCAGAATAAGAATGGCATCAATAGATGTGGAAGGGAGAAAACTTTGTGTGGAGGGAACTCAATTCTGGACAAAGAACTACAGGCAACTAAGGAGGGTCGGCTGAGAGTAACAGAACTAGTCTTCTCCAGAGAAAAGCACAACTAGTTACCCAATACCAAGTTGTCGGCCCTGAAAACTTACATCTAAGTAATGCTATTTGGACTGAGAAAATAGTATTTCTGTATTTAAGTGTGTGTGTGTGTGTGTGTGTGTGTGTGTGTGTGTGTGTGTGTGTGTGTGTAAAACAATAATTAAAGAAAAAAGGCCATGAATTTGAAAGGAAGTAGCATGGAGTACATGGGATAGTGTAGAAGGATGAAAGGAGAAATGATAACAATTATAATCTCAAACATTTAAAAAGATTGCATAAAAGTAAATATGTTAAGTAAATTTAAATACATAGGAATGGCTTTGGGAAAATTTCATATCTGCCATGTGTGATATCATAGGTCACCACCTGTCTTATAGGTTCTGGTATGACAGCCTACTCCCCTCCACTCCTTCATTCCCCTGGACATTGTGTTATGCTCCCGTGGGAATCTGCACACTTCTTCTATTGTAGTCCTCCATGCTCACTGTGGATGGAGGTTTGTACATATTTCCCTATCGTAAAAGGCTCCATCATGTCTTATCAACCATGTAAAGCTTTGCATTCTGGTGGCCCAGTGGATAATGCTGTGTGAATCATAGCCACCAAAGCGGGGTCCATCGAGCACACTGATGAATTGTCAGAGGAAGTTGGGGTCTAGTGAGTTCTGAGATGTCACTTGAGAAGCAAACCATCTCTCCTCTTTTCTGTTTCTTTGCCCGGAAGCTACTCACTAAGTTGTTAAGAAGTGATGATGTCAAGAGGTGATGTTCTGCTTGTGAATGTTTCACGTGTCCCTGTTCCTTCCCATTGTTTCTTTAGTTCTGCCTTTTTATAGAAGCTGGAGATTCTAGTGCTGCTACTAAACTTCCACCACTGGAGTTTCTTGCTTTACTCTAAGTGATGTTAAAAGTATTTTGGCTTGTTAAAGATCCCAATTAGCTAGAAAGGGATATTAGGTTTGAAATAGACACCAGCAACCAAATCCAGAAGTGTTCTACCCACACCCCTCCCCTGACACTTTGCCCTTCACTGGCCTTTCTTTCAGTCCCTCGTCTTGGATAGGAGGTGCTTTGCTTTGGGTTTAGCACATTCCAGAACATGACCAAACCCAGCTTTTGGAGAACTCTTTCTTCCATTAAGCTGTAAATCACCACCCAGGCCACTACCCAGAGTCTTGGCACTGCCAACTTATCTCTCATGCAATTCTTCATGGGGTGTGTGGCTTTCCACCGGTTGGTTTTACCTCAACACAGGTCATTTATGAAGGATCCTGTGAACTATGTCAAGGAAAGTATGGTGGTGTTTGGAGCAAACGGAGTGTGACACTTTCAGTTCAACCCAATTGTGACCTACAATAGTATCACACGATTCCATGTATACAAAACTCCAGACAAGCCATCCTGTGATGATGTTTCTGAAGAAGGCCAGTGGCCAGGAGCTAGGAAGAGTTTGGAATCAGAGAATAGGAAATATTGGCGGTTATGGGGTGAGTCTCTCATGATTGTGAAGCTGAGCCTAATACTGCACATGTTAAAAGAACTAAGTGGTTTCTACACTTAAGACTGGCAAAATTGTATCATATGTGGATGATAGTTCAATTAAAAATATGAACTTACCTCTAAAACAAAGACTCTGAAAGGACAGGAGCAGCTCCTTGCTTCTATACAGAGATAACTTTCCTGTTTTACAGTGGAGTCATGGAACCAAGACAAGTTCTAGCCTGCCTTTCTTTTTGAATGTAAACTTTATTTGAAATGTAATATACTTAAAGATTGTGTAACCATTAGTGCACAGCTCAGTGAATTGTCCCAAGGTGAATATATCAATGCAACTATTGCTACACCAAAGATGAGTTTCCAATCCCTGAAATCCCTACACCACCACCCCCAGTCATTAATTCTTTTTCCCTAGAGATTCTGCTATAGTTTGGGTGGGAAATGTCCCCCATAGATTCATGAGTTTGAACCCTTAATAACACTAGTTGATAACACTGTTTTGAGAGATCATGGAACCTTTAGGAGACACAGCCCATCTAAAAGAAGCAGGTCATTTGGAGAGAACCTTGGAGTGTTATATCCCAGTACCAGGTCTTCCAAGAAGGAGTCCCATCATGTGCCTCACTGCCATGAACTCTGTCAGACTTTCCCCATCACAATAGATGGCATTATCTCAAATCTGAGCCTGCATAGATCTTTCCTCCCTTAAGTTGCATCTTTCAAGGTATTTTGTCATAGCAGAAAGGAAAATGTCACTCACACACTTAGTTCATGATTGTGACTTGATACTGCCATTCTTGAATGTCATATGAATAGGATCCTGAAACACACTTTGATTCTTATATTTATTTATCTATTTTATTTGTGTGTATACATGCATGTGTGTGTGTGTATACAAGGGTGTATGCTATGGTATATATGGATAGAAGACAACGTGTAGTAGTTAATTCTCTCTTTTCAGGTGGGTCCCAAAGATCAAACTCAGATTGTGTGGACTGACAAAAAGCCAGCGCACTGACCGTTAAACCACCTTGTCAGCCCAGTGTTTTCCTTCTGTTGTTCTTTATGTTGTATTGATATTAATCTATGACGCTGTGCAAGTTTGCCTGTTCTTGTTATATGGTTAGACACTTGTTTATCTATCCTGAAATCCATGGAAGTGTGGGTTATTTGCCATCGTTAGCTGTTCTAAAGAACATTGCTGTTGGCATCCTAGTACAGTACTTCTCATCCTTCCTAACGCTGCAACCTTTCAATACAGTTTCTCGTATTGTGGTGACACTAACCATAAAATTATTTTTGTTGCTGCTTCACAACTATGATTTTTCTACCTTTATGAACTGTAATGCAAATATGTGTATTTTCCTATGTTCTTAGAAGACGACCTGTGCAAAGGTGGTTTGACCCGTCAGAGGAAACACTGTCCTCATACCTGTCTTTCAGTGACAAAAACAAAACATAAAAGAGTAGCAGGTTCCATGGGGCCATCCATGGTCAGGCCTTGAGTGGAAAGATCACTACGAGGGAAAGGATCGTGCCAACAACAACATAACAGGATCTTCAAGGGAGAGGCGTCCCTTTAAAACCTGGGAAGGAGCTTCGTTAAGACAGACAGCTTAATGTAAAAGAGGGATAGATGCTACGCATGATATAGCATAGTCCTGAATGGGAGAGAGAAGGGCAGGAAGACAACTTTCCCCCAGGGTGTAGGGACCCTGTCCTGCCCATAACTCCAAAGCTTGCAAGGTGTTGACTGGGAGACACAGAGATGAAAAGCACATTTATTTGCTATATCTATAGGAAGTAGAAACTAGATCTGCAAGAGAGACCTGACCTGATTTCTCCAGGCTGTGGACCTTTTAGATCTGAACTCAGATCCACATGCTTGATCAGCTAACACCCACTGAGCCAGCCTAATAGTAGTGATTGATTTTAAATTTTTTTATTTTTTTAAATTTTTTATTTATTTTTGGTTTTTTCGAGACAGGGTTTCTCTGTATAGTCCTGGCTGTCCTGGAACTCACTTTGTAGACCAGGCTGGCCTCGAACTCAGAAATCTGCCTGCCTCTGCCTCCCGAGTGCTGGGATTAAAGCTTTTCTTTCTTTCTTTTTCTTTCTTTCTTTCTTTCTTTCTTTCTTTCTTTCTTTCTTTCTTTCTTTCTTCCTTCCTTCCTTCCTTCCTTCCTTCCTTCCTTCCTTCCTTCCTCCCTCCCTCCCTCTCTCTCTCTCTCTTTCTTTCTTTCTCTCTCTCTTTCTTTTCTTTCTTTCCTTTCTTTTCTCTTTCTTTCTTTCTTTCTTTCTTTCTTTCTTTCTTTCTTTCTTTCTTTCTTTCTTCCTTCCTTCCTTCCTTCCTTCCTCCATTCCTCCCTCCCTCCCTCTCTCTATTTCTCTCTTTCTTTCTTTCTTTCTCTCTTTTCTTTCTTTCCTTTCTTTTCTCTCTCTTTCTTTCTTTCTTTCTTTCTTTCTTTCTTTCTCTCTTTCCATGAACATATATATGAAACCTAGGAAATAAAATGTTGATCTGAGAAGGAACTTTGGAGAACTATAAATACCATAATTATACATTTCATTTAGAATATTATGAGACACACACTGTGTCTTGAGTCTTGTGTTTTACGTTATATGAGGACAAAAATTCAGGAAGAAGAAGAAGCCATGAGCAAAGTAAAGTCAGAGTATTATGATAGGGAGAGGAAGACTGAGGCCCAGAAAGTTTATATCACATTGTGACACCACATTCTTTTTACTGAAGAATCCACATTACCACCAGATATTAGGAACACACTCTAAAGCAATTAAATGTTTTTCCAAGTCAAAATATTCAGTCTTATAATCTTAATAGAGCCAATGAGATATTCCTTGCCATCAAAATATTTTCTTCCTTTAGTGTCTCAATAAGATATGGCCTCTCCTGATCTTTGCAGACAGAACCGATCTCTCTTATTTTCTCTGTTTGACCTTGGTTTGTAGCATTTATCCTATTTATTCTTGACCAATTGTATATGTGTCTTGTCTTAAAGTAATTGTAAGTTCTTGGTCTTGTTTTTGTTGGTGGATAGTAGGTGAGAGGCTTATACAAATTCATTGTTTATATAAATCCAAATAGAGTTGTCTCTAAGAGCAAATGACCTCAGGAACTATATGTTCCACAAAACAACAGATGAGTGTAGTCATCCAATATTGATAGACATCTTTCTTTTGGAGTAGCAGCTCCTGCACTTTGGGGACTGAGGGTGGTGGTGGTTTGGGTCTAAGAAGACTTAAGAATAAAGAGATCCTAGAATAGACTGTCCTCTGTAGGTTGTCCAAAGGTATGAATGGTGCAGTTGGGGCAGAATTGTCAATAACCTTTGTCCTACTTCTGATCACTTTGTGGTCTAGTGTTGATTAAGGGCTGCCATGGGAAATAGAATTGTAAATCACAAGATCTTTGGAACCCTTAAAGTAGGTTGGGATGGCGAATGAAAGTTAATCAGTAAGTGAATCAGTAAGTTTGACATGCTCTGGGGAGGGTGAGGTTCTTTACTGCTTCATGCCCAAGGGCCCTGGATGGTAGCCACAACAACATAACTGCATAACACAACAACATAGCTGCAAGCACCCGGGCACCATCTTCTCTCAGCTTCTCAGGTAGCATCTCTTGCCTTACCTTCACTTCCAGCCCCAACCCTCCCAGGACACAAGTGATTCCACAGTGGCACACTGTGTGGGGCGAACTTATCATCCTTCAGGCTGGGCTCAAGAAGTTCTGCCTCTCTAGGGCTGTCACGCACCAAGATCCAATGTTGTATACGTAGTGCCCAGTAAGAGAGAAGAACTGACGTAGAGGGGATTTCTTCAAGGTTCAGGATGTGGGTTTAAAAAAAAAAAACATTTTCTGAAACCAGCTTAGGAAGTTTGAAGTAGCACTTAGGTGCATCCTTCCTGACTCCCACCTCTTAGAGGAGGCAGAGGTAACCAGGGAAAGGAGAAGGGTTTGTGGACTCAAGTTTTAAATTTACTTTTGGCTAATTTAAATTGTAAAAACAAATTAATGGATAGGAAATAGGAAAAAATTAGGAAATTTAATTAGAGGATCCAAACAAATGATTAGAAGCAAAGTTTGATGTGGAATGCAGATCATGAGCTACATAAACTGAAAGGGAAAAAAAAAGCACAAGGAAAGCAATTTGGTGATCACCGTAGCAAGTCAGATACTGCTTGCCGTCTAAGCACAGGAGGCTCATTCATGCTGGTCACCAAGAGTATCGAATCAACTCTACATTGCTGTATAGTATCAGCCACTTTGTAATGACACGCTTATCTTATGACCCAGTGAAGATCAAGGTGGAGGTCACTGCTTGTGGAGGGCTTGTGGAAGGTTGTCAAGAGACCGTTGTGATGCGTTCTATGATTTAATGCAGGTTCAGAGTGCTCTGGGAACACGTGCAAGGGCTCGTATTCTGTAAACCTTCCCCATCACTTCATGGTAGTTATCCAGCTACATCAGAGTGTGACGTTAAGCTCTGGCGAGTGAGATGAGACACAGTCATCACCCGAGTTAGGAAGAAGAGACAGATGTCATCTTCAAAGAGTGTGCATGCTAGCCTGGTTTGGATTCTGATGTACCCTGTTTGCAAAAAGAAATCATTTGGCTGAGTTCTTTTGCTTTGTTCACGTGTTCCTTTGTGCAGCATTAAGATCATTCTTTTCCCACAAAAGAAATCAAGAAACACGAGGAAGAAACATATAAGCTTATGACTATGGAAATAAACTATTGATTTTTTTTAAAAGATGCTTTAGAATAAGACAGGATTTTGTAGGTTGGATCAGTTTAGTCCTAAAGTTAAGGATTGTTTAAAAGATATAGGTCTTACATTTATAGAATCCCATAATCTCAAATAAGGACACTTTAACTTCTTACTTGTTTATAATCCTGCTCTCTCTCTCTCTCTCTCTCTCTCTCTCTCTCTCTCTCTCTCTCTCACACACACACACACACACACACAGATTGTTTTATTGCTCTAGCTATTATTTTAAGCACTGTATTGAGTAGTAGAGTCTCTTGTTCTTGATATTAGTATAAATGCATATAATCCACACACACACACACCCCGCCATTAAGTTTGATATTGAATCCGGGCATAGTGTCGAACGCCTTTAATCTCAGCACTTGTGAGGCAGAGGCAGGCAGATCTCTGTGAGTCTGAGACCAGCAAATCTACATAGTGAGTTCTAGGATGGCCAGAGCTACATAGTAAGACCTTGATTGGAAAAAACTAAAACAACAAAAAAGTTAAAAAAAAAAAAAAAAAGAAAAAAACCCAAAAACATCTCTTCAGACCTTATCTCTTCGGGGCTTTTATCATGACAGGGTGTTAGACTTTTTTTTCAAAGCTTTCTCTGTATTTACTGAAATGACAGTATCATTTCTGTCTTACGGTTTATTTATTGATTAACATAAGTTGAGCCAGCTCTGCATCTTTAAAATAAAAGCACCTTGATTATGGTAAATGACCTTTTTGGTGTGTTCTTGAATTTTTTGCAAGTATTTAATTGAGGATTTGCATATGTGTTTGTTATTATTGTAACTTCCTCTCTTGTGTCTTTATATGGACTCAAAGCCAGAGCAGTGCGGGTTTTGTAAAATGATTTTGGTTGTGTTTTCTTTTCTTTTTGTTTTGTTTTTTGTTTTGTTTTGTTTTGTTTTGTAATGATTTGAGATTATTTTGTTATCTTTTGAAGGTCTGGTAGAATCCTGCAGTGAACTATCTGGGTCTATACATCTTTAGTTGTGAAGGTGTGTGTGTGTGTGTACTTAAGTGTGTATGTTTAATGATTTTAATCTCATTGCTTATTCTAAAGATTGTTTAAATTGTGCCCTTTTAATTTTAACTTTAATAGGTCATAGGCATTTAACAATTCATCCATTTCTTTAGAATTTTCTAATTTAATAGAATATATTTTTAGAGTATGTTTTTATGATATTAAAATTTGCATTTCTAATTTTATTAAATCGGATGCTTTTTCATTTCCCATTTTATTAAATTGGATCTTCCTTTTCTTTTCATTAGTTTGGCTAAGGATCAATCTTAGTTACCATTTCAAAGTACCAACCCTTCACTTCATTGATTCTTTGTGTTCTGCTCCACTGTAATTATTATTTTGACTGATTGGGGGCTGTGCTTGTTGATTTTCCATATCCTTAAGCTATTGACAGTCTCTGAGATTGTTAAATGTAGGCGAGTGGAGCTATGAGCTTGTGTCAGGCCTGCATTTGCTGTCTCCCAGATGTTTTGATACATTGTGTTTTCATCTGCAATCTAGTCTAAAAATTTCCTTGATGTCTTTATCACTCCATTCACCATTGATCATTCACCATTTGATAGATGTTTTGTTTACTCTCCACGGGTTTGTGTAATTTTCTTTCTATTGATTTCTAGTTTTATTTCTTTGTGATCATAGTATTAGAAGTTATTTACATTTCCTGTCTTTGCTGCTACTTGGTTTATGTCATGATATATATAGCTCTGTTTGAGAGAAAGTCCCATGGGCTTCTCAGGCAGGGTATTCTGTCATGTTTACATGAAGTGATTTGTATATTTAGGTTAGCTTCATTCTTTATCTATGATGTCATTTAATTCCAATGTTTCTCTGTTTATTTTTGTTAGGAAGATCTGTTTAAAGGTAAGAATGGGGTATTTTAATAGTCTACTATTGTTGTGTGTCATTCATATAGCAGAATAGAATAGATTACATGAAGTTCATTGTATTTATACATATGAGTTTATAGATGAAATACTCACTCATACATACATATTTTGAGTTGTGATAACCTATTAATAGACTGTCTCTTTAATTGATCTGAATTGATCTTCTTAATCTCTTCTATCTAGTTTTGTCAAATGTTAGAACAATATTGCTTTCCTGTCTCCTAGTTCCTTTCATAGAATACTTTGATTTAATCCTTATATTCAAGGGAATGTGTAACTTTAATGGTAAGGTCTGTTTCTTGGTCTCTCTCTCTCTCTCTCTCTCTCTCTCTCTCTCTCTCTCTCTCTCTCTCTCTCACACACACACACACACACACACATACACACACACAGGATATATATATATCCTGTTTTCTAACCCAAGTGCTATTCTGTGCCTCTTCATTGGGAAATTGAGACTATTAACATTTAGAGTTATTATTGAAAGGTGTGTATCATTTCAACTTGTAGTATTTAGTAATTTCCCAATCCTCATTTGCTGAACTACTATTCTAGCATGGCTCATTCTTTCCTGATGATTCTTAGATACATTTGTTTTTCTCTTCAGTCCAAAGAGTTCCTTCCAGAATCTTCTGTTGAGGTGGTTTAGTAGTCAAAATTCCTTTAGCCTGTTTTTATCATGGAAAGATTTCCTTTCTCTTTTAATTACGGCCAATAGTTTTGTTAGGTTTAATAGTGTGTGTTGGCAGCTGTGGCCTTTCAGATTTTAAAGTTTCTGTCGAGACATAGCTGTTATTTTGATGAGCCTGCCTTTATTTGTGACTCGGCGTTTTTCTCTTTCCGCTTTAAAAGATTACAACTTAGTTGTTCTGTGCGTTTAGTGTTTTAACTGTTCTGAGATATGGGATATTTCCTTATGGTCCTATCTGTTTATGTTATATATGTTTCTTGTACTGGGAAGAACATTTGTTTCCCAAGATTTTGAAAATTTTGTGTTATAATTTTACTGGAAATATTCTGATGTCTTTGGAATGGAACTTTTCTATGTTCATGGTTCATAGATTCTGTCTTTTCATAGCATCTCAAAAAACTTGCATATTCTGTTTGCACACTGTTGTTGTTCTGGTCAACTTTTTATTATAAGATTTAAATTTACATAATAAGAATTAATGAAGGGTGAAAGACATAAAGATCATAATAAAGGGAGCAACAGAAAGAGTTGATATATAGAAATGAGCATTACAGAATTCCACAACATACTAAGCTGTGGTTCTCAACCTATGGGTCACAACCCCCTTGGGGGGTCTCATATCAGATATTCTGCATATCAAATATTCACATTACAGTTAATAACAGTAGCAAAATTATAGCCATGAAGTAGCAGTGAAAATAATGTTATGGTTGGGGGTCACCACAACATGAGGAAATGTATTAAAGGGCCCTTTAATACATTAGGAAGGTTGAGAACCACATTAAGTAATGTTGCAGGTCAGAGGAAGAAATATATCTGGAAGTCAATTTAAACATGGATTCTTTCAACATTTAATACTCTGTGTGTGTGTGTGTGTGTGTGTGTGTGTGTGTGTGTGTGTGTGTGTGTGTTTGACACACACATGAAGGCCAGAGCACAGCTTATGTCTTATGAAAGAAATGATTCTTTCTTTTCTGCCATGTGGGAGCTGGCAAGCTGTCCTACCTACTGAACCAACCACCTCACTAGAACTTAAGCAGACGTTCTAACAGGAACATCAGCAGGAATTTAACATTTTTTCAGAAACAGCCAGAAGCTAATCTAACTAATCACAATCTTTTGGGTTTTAAATAAATACCAGCTAGGAGATTTAATTACAGGGTAATTTTCTGATGAAAGTAATTCTTTCTCCTCTTACGGGCCCCTTTATGGTTTCCTGGCACATGCTCTCCCTCACTCTCACAAAGATATGAATCTATAGAAAGTGAGAAGCTAAGATCTGAATGAGCAAGAACATGTGGCATTTGTCTTTCTGAGTCTTTGGTTTTTGTTTTTGTTTTTTTTTCAAGACAGGAAGACAGGGTTTTTCTGTGTAGCCTTGGCTGTACTGGAACTCACTCTGTAGACCAGGCTGGCCTCGAACTCAGAAATCTGCCTGCCTCTGCCTCCCAAGTGCTGGGATTAAAGGCGTGCGCCACCACCGCCCGGCTGTCTTCTTGAGTCTTACTTAATATCGTTTCTGGTTACATCTACTTTTCTGCAGCTTGTATGATTCTTTTTCTCATTGTGGCTAATTAGATTTCATTGTGGATATTCATCCTGTTTTCATTATTCACTCAGGTATTGATGAAGATTTTGGTTGATTCCATCTCCTTCTTACAATGAACACAGTTGAAATAAACAGATAAGCAGATATCTATGAATAGGACGTAGAGTCATCCGGCTAGACACCTAGTCAGTGGCATAGTTTGATCATGTGCCTATTTTTAGCTTATTGGGAAACCTCCACGCTGATTTCCATGATGGCTGCCCCAGCTTGTGTTCCAGTCAGCACTGAATGACTGTTCCTTTTTTCCACACCCTTCCCAGCATTTCTTGTTTTCTTGATAATGACATTACCACACTCCTTAGATGGAATCTCAGAGTAATTTTAATTTGCATTTCCAAGATAACCAAAGATGTCAACACTTAAAGAATACTTAGTGGATTTTTGTGTTTTCTATTTTAATATTTTTTTGTTCAACTCTTCAGTCCATTTTTTAAACTAAATTTTGTTGTTGTTGTTGTTGCATTCTTTATACATTCTGCAGGTAGAGGGTTTTCTCCCATTCTTCAGGCTACCATTTTATTCAATTAAAAGCTTCATTTAGAGCTGGAGAGGTGGCTCAGTGATTAAGATCATTAACCGCTCTTCCAGAGGTTCTGAGTTCAAACTCCTACCAACCACATGGTAGCTTACAACCTTATCTGTAATCGGATCTGCTCCCTTCTTCTGGTCTGTCTGAAGATAATGACAGTGTACTCACATACATAAACGAAATTTTAAAATCTTTAAAATCATCCTTTGTACAGAAGCATTTAAATTTTATTGGTCTTCTTTTCTGAGCAACATGAGCCCTCAAAACGACCTCGACTTTGCCTGTATCATGAAGTGGTCCCCCTGCTTTTCCCTCTGGAATTTTCAGAGGTCATGGTGTTGTTTTAAGGTCCTCAATACATTTGGAGTTTGTATTTATTTAAAGACAACATATTACTATGTAGCCTTGCCTGTCCTGAAACACACTATGTAGACCAGGCTGGCCTCAAAGTCACAGAGATCTGCCTGCCTGTGCTGGGATTAAAGTTTTTATTTTTCCGAGACAGGGTTTCTCTGTGTAGCCCTGGCCGTCCTGGAACTCACTCTGTAGACCAGGCTGGCCTCGAACTCAATGAGATCCACCTGCCTCTGCCTCCTGAGTGTTAAGATTAAAGGCATGTGCCACCACCACCGGTTTAAGATGTCCATTTTCACAATACTGATTCTTTCAATTTAAGGACATAGGAGTCTTTCGTCATTTTAGAATCTTCTTAAGTTTCTCTCTTGAGTGATTTAAAGTTTTCATTATAGAGCTTGTTTGCTTCCTTGGTTAGGTTTATTCCAAGGTATTTTGTTTTGTCTGAGGCCATTGTAAATAGGATTGTTTCCCTTGATTGTTCCTTATTATATTGTTATTGGTATATAGGAAGGCTACAGAGCTTTGTGTGTTAGTTTTCTCTTCTACCATGTGGGTGGCTAAAAGTGCCTATCCGTTTCTAAGAGTTTCCTGGAGGAGCCATATATAGAATCAGAGCGTTTGCAAATAAGAAGCCTCTGATTTCTCCTTTCCCTATTTGCATGTCTTCTTTTGCTTCTCTTGGTTACCGCTCCAGCTCAGATGCCAACCAACACACCAAGCAAGGGTAAAACAGATCCCTGTCTTGTCCTCTTTGTTTTTAGTGAAAATGCTTTGAGATTTTCTTAGTTTGATACAATATTGGATGCAGGTTTGTCGTACATGGCCTTTATTCATTCAGGTTTGTTCCCTCTTCTGTGTTTTCCTCAGAACTATTACCATAGAAGGCTGCTGGATTTTGTCAGCAGTCTTCTCTGCTTCTATGGAAATAACCATGTGATTTCTGTCTTTGAGTCTATTTATGAGATGCCCTAAATGTATTGGTTTGCATATGTTGAAGTATCTCTGCTTCCTGAATCATGATAACTGAACTTTTCAATGTTTTATTGAATTAGGTTAGCAAGTATTTTAAGTTTTTTTTTAAAATCTATGTTCATTATGGAAATTGATCTATACTTTTCTTTGTTGTTGTTGTTATGGCTTATTCTTACTTTGGAATTAAGATAACTCTGGCTTCATAAACATAGTTCTGTAGCATTTTTGTTTTATGGAATTGTTTGAGAAGCACTAATATTAACTCTTATTTGAAGATCTGATAGATTTGATAGTGAATCCATCTGGGATTTTTTTTTTTAGCCAAGATACTTTTCAAAAATCATTGCATCAATTGTACATTTTAATTAGCTTATCTCTATCCTTGAGTGGATTGTAAGTTCTCTACCTGGTTTTGAGCCCTGATATACTTTTCTCCTATTTTATTAGTATGACTTTCCACTGAGCATCTTATTTGCCTTATTGAAATTTTTTGTTTTCAGTATTTGATTTTCCTTAAAAATTTCCTCTCTCTTTATATTGAATTCTACTTTCATATATATATATATATATATATATATATATATATATATATATTTACTTACTTGTTTCATTCAGATATTTGTGCTGTCTTGGATCTCATCCCTGAGTTTTTTGTGTCTATGGCTACTTTTATTTATTTATAATCTGTTTTTGAATTTTTGTCTGTAATTTCGTGTAAGTCCTTGTTTGTGTGCCATTACCATGGGGACGGTCAATTTTCAAAGATTCGTTTTTTATGTTACTTGTGTTTGTGATGATATACACACAACTGTAGTTAAGTTATAATTTCTATTTAAGTCACCTTTCTTCTCTCTGTGGAAGTGCTTGCAATGTTGCAAAGGGGTTAGAAAGTAATAGGCTGATGTGTTACTTTCAGACTGCTGGACTGCTATTCCTAACCCAGGCTCTATCTCCAGAACTCCCTTGAGAACAGTGCCACAAAAGTCACTACTCAGCAGTAGTTCTTCTAAGAAAATTGCATAGTAGTCAAGTAAAAAAAAAAATCACTTGGGTACCAATCATTTTAGGATGTAAAGGGACCTTGACGGTATTTTGTATGCTAATATATTTGTTATCATAGATATGAGTGGATAGGAAGAGAAAGGCAGAGGAAGACTAGTGATTCTAGACTAGGTTGATAGAAAGTGCAGAAGACTGTTACTAGAAAGAGGAATTGCGGGAGCAAATAGGAGAGGGGATACAAATAATCGGAGGGGCTGTAACTGCAAAGCTACCACCACAGCTGGAATTTTTGAAATGGCAACTTGCTTCTGCTCTGCCATTTGCCCAGTGCTGAGCACCCAGTGATGAGTAAAGCAGTGCTTTCTACCCCCCACCCAGAGCTGAGGACTGAACCCAGGGCAAGCGCTCTACCACTGAGCTAAATCCCCAACCCTGAGCAGTGCTTTCTTAACATCTCTCTCTGTTCATTCCACTGCTACTCTAGGTATGGCTTTCCCCCACATTTTTAGACTGTTCCCCACTCTTCTGACAGCCTTTTGTTTTTCTGATCTCCTTGGATTATTCCCCGGTGACTAAGGCAAGAAGGACATGCCTTGGTATCACCCATCATCTTGTAAAAGAAAACAGTTTCTTGAGACCCAAGGAAGTTTCTTAATTCTGAGTCCTTACAAAATCAGTAGACAATCTTCACACTTTCTGTATAATATGGCATGAACATACCCTTCTCCCAAGGATAAAGTATGGGCAAAGGAACCCAAGCCAAGCACTACCCAAATCCAGCAAAGCAAATTCTTCGGCTCCATGTTCCATATCTGGGACATGATGGAATTTTCCAGGCTCTGAAGGGTTTGCATATCTCCAGTTCTGCTGCCTTCAGAACAGCCAGCTCCTCTGTCTCCATTGGCAGACATCCCACTGTCCTGGCATCTCCAACATCCTGGGGTCTCTGTTAGCATGTAAATTCATGTAATGGCTCCTGGGGCCTCTGGCTATAACAGCCAGAATTCATGACCCCTCAGTATTTTGCCTTCTACTTTTTTCTTCCTCTTTACTTATTTAATCATATTTTTCTCTCCCAGAAGTTCTCCCAGATCTATCCCACCTCCTTATCCACCCAACTACGTGTTTCTTTTCTCTCTCAACCCCCACAAAAACAAAAAGACAAAAACAGCAAGCCAAAACAACAAAGCACACACAAAAATGTAGAGTTCACTTTGTGTTGGTCAGCTACCTCTGAGCATGAGGCCTGTGTTGGAGTATGCTTGATATATCCTCTATCACTCCCTTGGAGAAAACTGATTTTCACTCTCCTAGCAGATAACAATTACAAATACCTTCTTGGTTAAGGGACTCTGGGCCTTAGTTAGGATTTCTCTTGCCATGATGAAATACCATGACCAAAAGCAAGTTGGGTAGGAAACAGTTTATTGGTCTTAAACTTCCACATTGTAGTCCATCACTAAAGGAAACCAGGTCAGGAACCTGGAGGCAGGAAGCTGATGTAGCAGTCATGGAAGGGTGCTGCTTACTGGCTTGCTTCTTGTGGCTTGACCAGCCTGCTTTCTTATAGAACCCAGTACCACCATCCCAGGGGTGGCACCACCCACAATGGGCTAGGTACTTCCCCATCAATCATTAATGAAGAATTTGCTCTCTAAGCTTGCCTACAGTTCAGTCTTACAGAGGTATTTTCTTGACTGAGGTTTTCACCTCTCAGATGACTGTAGTTTGTGTCAACTTTACTTAAATCTAGCCAGCACAGGCCCAGCTCCCTTTTTCCATGCTGGAATTTTGTCTGGCTTGAATTTGTGCAAACCGTGTGCATACCGTCACAGCCTCTGTGAGTTCATAGGTGTATCAAGCCGATTGTGCCTGGAAGGCATTATTTCCTTTGCATCATCTAACACCTCTGGCTCTTACAACGTTGTTGCTTCTTTACCAGTGTAGATCCCTGAGCCTTGAGGGGAGGGGTTTGATAAAAATCATCCCATTTAAGGCCCAGTTCTCCATAGTCTCTCACTGTCTGTATATTGTCCAGTTGTGGGTCTCTGTTACTTTCTGTCAAAGAAGTATCTCTGAGGAGGCTTTAGTGATGCACTGATCTACAAATATATCAATGCCATTATGAGTATTTTTATTGCTGCATTCTTTAAAAGAATGACAGTAGTTGGTTTTCCTCCAGGCTAGTGGCCTGTCTAGTCTAGGTTCTCGGTCTCATTAACAGTGTCAGGTATGGATTCCATCTTATGAAATGATCCCTAAGTCCAATTAAAAAAAAACGGTTGATTATTTCCATGACATTTATGTCACTGCTGTATTAGTATATCTTGCAGGTAGGTCACTGTTACACAGAGTTCATAGCTCATTGAGATTGAAAATAACTTTTCTCTTCTGGTAGCGTGTATTTTCAGCACTATGAAAGCTACTCAGTAGAGGAGAATCTTCTAGTTGGATACCAGTTAGATCTCTCCATGTTTGATGATATAAGAGCGTGCCATCTTCAGCACTAGGGTCTTACTGTCAGGCTGTGAAGGATAATCAATAACCTTGGCGATAGCTTATAATGTTTGGGAGAGTCTGTAAGACTCCTTAGTCCAATCACTCAACAAGGTGCAATCCACTTCTGGACATGAAAGATTTACTGGGTAGCAAGCCTATAGGCCATTATCTCCCACATTACAGGGTAACACCATATAAATTCCACTTATACTTCTAGAGTAATAGGTTTCCATATGTCTTCTCAATGGCCCTTATTGTTAGTAATCCATACCCACATTTCCTCCGTTACCCTGGCCACCCATGCCCATGGCCTTTAATCTTCCTATTCCAGTTTTACATTTATTCATCTATGACACAATATTCTATTTCCCCTGCCTTGGACAATCGCTCCTTCTCCCTTGGTCTATTAAGTTCTACCTAACCTCTGTGGATATTCTAAGTGAAATAAGCATTATCTAAGGCCTCAAAGCTGGTGTCCACATGTAAGAGAAACCATGCAGCATTTGTCTTTATGGACCTGGGTGACCCCACTCAGGATGTTTGTATCTAGTTCCATTCATTTACCTACAAACTTTATAGTTTTATTTTTTTCTTAATAACTGAATAATAGTCCTGAACTTCTGGGCTGTTTCCAATTTCTGTCTGTTATGAATAAGGTGGCAAGGAACACAGATGAGTACATATCTCCTGTGGTAAGATATACTCAGGAGCGGTATAACTGGTTCTTGTGGTTAGATCTATTTTCAGAGTTTTGAGATCCTTCCACACTGATTTCCTGAGGGGCTCTACAGTTTTCACTCCCACCAGCAACGAATAATCTCCCCTTTCCCTGCATCCTCTCCAGCATCGACTGGCATTTGCTTGACCAATCTTGGCCATTCTGACTGGGGTAAGATGAAATCTCAAAGTAGTTTTATGTGTAGAGTGTGGCAGCTGTGAGGCCCTAAGTGGGGACTCCACTGTGTCTTTTATTCTTTTGTTTTTCTTTCAGCTTCATGCTAGATTCTTTTTTTTTTTTAACATTTTTATTAGGTATTTTTTTCATTTACATTTCAAATGCTATCCCAA
The DNA here is from genome assembly GCF_978045245.1 of Mus caroli. Taxonomy (NCBI): domain Eukaryota; kingdom Metazoa; phylum Chordata; class Mammalia; order Rodentia; family Muridae; genus Mus; species Mus caroli. The sequence continues at coordinate 49,975,708 of NW_028227257.1, read as the reverse complement.
AAGTCCCCCATACCCCCCCCCACACTCCTCTACCTACCCACTCCCACTTCTTGGCGCGTCTTTTATTCTTGAAGCACTTATACAGACAACACTGACAAGTTCTGCTGCCAACTCAAGATGTAGCATCACCCATCCCCAAGGCTTCAGTGGCCTCTGTGAGGCCAGGCAGTTATTTTCCCTGCTTTTGAGCAGGGAAGATCTTCAGCAACACTCTCAGTTCAGGCTTCTCTCTCCCACACACAATGTATTTTGGCATGGCCTGGGTATTGCCCTCACAGCAGGTATAGTCACTACACAGTCCTGTCCAAAATGAGCCCTGTCCATGGTCTGTCATTTTTACCCTCCCTCCCTCCCTCAACCGACTCCTTCAAGGTTCACTCCCACCTCACTACCCACCTTTCTTCCTTTCTTTCTTTCTCTCTTTCTCTCTTTCTTTCTTTCTTTCTTTCTTTCTTTCTTTCTTTCTTTCTTTCTTTCTTTCTTTCTTTCTTTCTTTATGTTGACTCATCAAGTCTAATTTGCTACTAGAGTGTTATGGGCCTACCAGTGACTATTCCCTTAAAGACAACTGACCTTCCCTCTCCCAGCAGCTATCAACCACTAATAGCTCTTTGGGGAGGGGTAGGACTTTACTCATGTGTCCTCCAGTCTATTCCAATAATCCAGATGCCAGTGTTCCTGCTGATACCATGTCTGCATTAGGCTCCATAGTGTAATTTTAATAATGTTGATACCTTCAGCATTATTTTTATTGCTCAGAATTGATTTGGTGATCTGGGGGACTTTGTGTTTCTATATGTATTTTAAGATTGTTTCTGGGGAAAATATTATTATAGCTTTTATCTCTCTAAAAATCTATAGATTTCTTTTGGGTTTATGGCCATTTTTGCAACATTGATTCTCCAAATCCATGGGTCTGAGCACGCACATATGCATGCTTTTTCATGTGTGTGAGTGTGCGGCTATATAAAGAGCCACAGTGTACATGTGGAGGCCAGGAAGCCTTTGAGAAGGCCATTTTATCTTCCCATTTTGTTAAAGAGTCTTTTTTCGGCTGTACTGTGTAGTCCAGTCAAGCTGGGCTTTGAGCTTCCAGGCGACGCTCCCTCCCATCTCTGCCTCTAATCTTACTTTAGAAGCTCTGGTACTACACACACACACGTGCTGGCACGTCTGGATCTTCCATGGGTTCCAGGCCTTCATTGGAAGGGCTTTACCTCTTGAAAAAGTGAGGTTACAGCAATTGATTTTAATGATGTCATCAATCCGGTATATAAAAACAATTGCCATTTTGCTGGGCAATGATTATAAAGATCATTGAAATATTTTCCCTTTTTTTCATAGCAATTGTTCAAGTTTTCAGATTAAAGGCTAGCCATAGCAACTCATACGCATTTGAGAACAGCTTGGGATACATAAAGGCCAACCTATTAAAAATATACTGAGATTGACATATGCTTATCGAAATGTGGAGCCACAGAATGTTAAGTGTTTTGTAGGTACACAAGGTCTGGATCTATCACAGTGGGCAGGAAAGACAGTTCAACCCAGAAGAGTAGACTCCATGCTAGGAATCTAGTATCTTGTAGTTTCTTTGTGCCAAATGCTGTGGTCTCCACCCTGCAGCCAAATCACTCAGGAACTTAGAGCAAGTTTCTCCCATCCTCAAGGCCTCAGACTTCCTGTTTTGCTTTTGAGAAAACTAAGCTCTCCAGGAAGAAATGTGCAACAACCAGAGAAAAAAAGTGTCTCCGGAAATCATTCGCTCAATGGAGAAGTCTTCAAAGGTTATTTGCATTAGTCGCTTCCATTGACTTGGTACTCCGAGGGCTCACAATCTCCTCATTATTAATGTCAAAACCACCCACCCTCATCCATGGAAGCAATGAGTTGTCACACTCATGGTGTCACTGAGACCTTGATTTCGTCAGTCTTACTGGTCATCCTTTTGGGAGGTTCTAGGGAAGAGCTAATAAAACAAGCCATAAATTCCAACAACTGCAAACATGCTACGCAATCATTCCTATATTTAACTGTGGGAAGATGTCTAGGTGTCGCAAGGCGTGGTGCTGGGACTTTGTACTGCCACTGGGCTTGGAAATACAGTCACCTTTGTTAGTTTATAGGAATCCATGACTTAGGTATGACTTCAGCTTAAGGAGAAAAGGGAAATAGGTCTGCCCCCACTAAAAACCAGGGAGTATTCACCACTCCAAACAGGTAGGCTCTCAGGTTGCCATCTCTCTGCTGGGAAAGAATTCTACACAGATATTTATTTAAGAGGGAGAAAGATTCAGAAAGTAGAGGTGTAAGAAACTTACTAAATAATGACCAGAAAATCAACTTGGGTTGTGGGACAAACCGACATGGTAATTGTCACTCAGGACAATAAGGCAAGGCCATTGCTAATACAAGTTCAAGTGATGTGTACTGATGTTAGCCATGGCCTTTAGCTTGGCACAGTGCTTTCCCAGCATTGGAGCTGCCTAGCAGGTCGGCATGAGTATCGGCCTGTGTGTTAATCATATTCAACTTATGGAAAATGAGGTGGCGAAAGTTATAGAACTGGTCAATGGGGAAGCCATCTGTAGGCACCATGCTTTTTTGCTTTTGTCTGTCCTTTTCATATCTTGCTGCTGTTCAGACTAGAAACGTAGCCCTGGTACCTTTTCCAACTTAGGGAACCTGTGGCGCCTTGGGGAAGAGTGTGTGCAGAGAGGGCCTGGCTGTTGAGCAGTACTCTAGCTAACTCAAGAATAGAGGAAGGTTGGGCCTCTATCCTTTCATACATTATTTCTTTTTCTTATAGTCAAGATAAAAGGAAAGGACAATGGCTGTTCTTTCTCTATAGAGACTGCCCTGTTTGCAGAGGGTTGGCTTGCAATAATGTCTAAGCAAAATAATGGCTGGGCTTTGAAGTTAGATCTGTTCCCAGGCCAGAGTTCCCTTTCAACAGTGGGCATAAGCTGCAAAACAAAGCTTCCTGTCGGTCCCAAAATCCTGGGGAAAACTGGTACCTACAGTGCCAGCTGTAGATACCAGTTGATGTTGATAATCTTTGATGCTCAGTAGATGAGGTATAGTCAATGCCTTTGTCATGTACTTTCCTTTTATAATTAACAAAGCATTTATTTTATTTTCATGTGTATGAGCATTTCACTAGCACCCATGTCTGTGTGCCAGGTATGTCTGCTGCACAAGGAAGTCAGAGAAGGGTTTTGGGTCCCTTGAAACTAGAGGTATGAGTGGTGCTGAGAAACAAATCTGGGTCCTCTGAAAAAGCAACAACTGTTCTTATTTGTTGAACCATCTATTCATCCCCTTTGCCTATTTTTTTTATTACATTGGGTTTATTGGGTTATAATCTCACCCTATATCAAAGGTCATCTGTTTTCCAGTGCTACGTGCCACAAAAGGTCATCACTAAGAAACACTTGCCTGGAAGTGCAAATAAAAAATTTAATTTAAAAGGAGAAAGTGTTCCTGATCACCTATACTTGGAAGATACTCTTATTTTCATAGCATACTTAATAGTCTACCAAACCTTCCTACATACTGGCACAAAACAGATAATGTGGACCAGTGGAATAGAATACTGGACTCAGGACTAAACCCATTCAGCTACTGTCACCTAATTTTTGACAAAAGTGTTTAAAAAATACACTAGAAAAAAAAGGCAGTCTCTTCACCAAATGGTACGGTGAAAGCTCCACATCTTATAGAAGAATGAAACAAGATCCTTTCTCTCACCTTGAACAAATATTTAAAATTAACTAAAGATCCAAGGCATGGAAGCTAGACTGATGGCTCCGTGGTGAAGATCCAAGGCATGGAGGCTAGACTGATGGCTCTGTGATGAAGAGCACTTGCTACTTTACAGAAGTCCCAGGATTGATGCCCAGCATACACATGGTGGTTCCCAAATGTCTAGAATTGCAATTGCAGAGCATCTGATGCCCTTCTCTGGCCTCTGCAGACACCAGGCATGCAGGTGACGCATGGACATACACGCAGGCACAACTCTTGTACATTAAAAGAAAAACCCATACACGTGGCTTGAAACCTTGAAACTTCTAAAGGAAATCCCTTCAAGGCATAGATAGGTATGCATAAGAACTTTAAAATAAGAACTCCAGTTCTTTTCCCAGTGGCACAGAAAACAACTCAAAAATTAACAAATGAGATCCCATGAAATTAATAAACTTCCGCACAGTGAATGAAATAATCACCAGAGTAAAGTAGAAGCTTAAAGAATGAGATAAAAATCTTTGTCAACTATATATCAGATAGAGGTTGATATGTTGAATATAAAATAGACTGAAAAAATAGACACTATTTTTTCCACAGTCAATGATGGGCTAATGAACTGAAGAAGCAGTTCTCAAAAGGCGACTCACAGATGACCAGTAAATGTTTGGAAAGTGTCCAACATTCTTAGTCAGCAGGGAAATGCAAGTTAAAACTGCTTTGGGAGCTAGAGGTAGCTCAGTGGTCAGGAGTTATATATAACAATGTTGATATTTGAGAGGACTGAAGTGCACTTCCCAGCATTCATGACAGCAGCTCACAGTCTCCTAAAACACCAGTTCCAGAGGAAATCCAGTACCTTTAGCCTCTGTGTGTGCACACACACACTCACACACACACACACACACACACACACACAGAGACTTATATATACATAACTAAAAATAAAATACATCTTTAAGAAAAAACACTTTGAGATTCTATTTCATCCAAGTCAGAATCAAGAAAACAATTGCTGCCAGAAGTATAGAGAAAGAAAAGCCCTACTAGGGATGTGAACTGGTGTAGCCACCATGGAAATCAATACAGAGACTTTCCCAAAAAATAAGAATAAAACTGCCACGTGAGCCACTGATACCATTCCTGAGTGTACACCCAAGGGACTAGGCCTCGAATCCCACAAAGATCCTTTGTTTATTGTTGTATGAAGTGCAATCATCAAGATATGGAAGCAGCCTATACAAATAGATAAATAAAATGTATATCATCACAACAACATGTTATGCCACTGTAAAGAGAAATGAAATAACAGCCTTTGCAGGAAAATGGATGGAAATAGATATCCTATGTTAAGCAAAATAAGCCAGGCTCGGGACAAATCTATTTAATCTCTCTCTCTCTCTCTCTCTCTCTCAATCTCTCTCATTGTGTGTCTGTGTGGTGAAATCAGTAGAGAAGAGAAGAAGAGATCTTAAGGGAGGGGAGGGGAATGAAACCTACTTGACATAAAAGCAGAGGAGGGCTGTGGGGGAGGGGACCCGCAAAAGGAGGTTAGAGAAGGGGAGGAGGGAAGAGGAGGAGGGAGGAGGAGGGGGTGAAAAGACAACACATGAATATGTTGACATGAGCCCATTGCTTACTATGCAAACTTACAACACTATTTTTAAAGCCTTTCCATAGATATACAAATGTATGAATGCCACATTCTGTAGGTAAAAGGGTCTTGCACACCATGCTTTATGCACTGGCAGCGATCAAATATCTGCTGAATGAATGAACAAATCCATCTCCATTTCACAGATAATAAAACTGAGGCCTGAAGTGAACACACGGTTTGTGACAGAACCATACCTGAGATCTGTCTTTTCTGAGTTCAAGTCTTACCATGATCCTATTTGATCTTGAGAAAGATGCCCTATGGGAATAGGGAAAACAGTCACACTTTTCCTGTGTAGTTTTTCATGAATTAGAGACTTGGGAGTATCTAAGGTTTCTCTAGTCATTCCTAATCACTGCCATGGCTACAAGTTAAATAATTATTCACTCTCCCTGGAAAAGCCATAAAAATATCAAATTAGCATTGGCTTCCAAAGTGGCCCTAGGCAGAGTGAAATGATGGGGAAGCATAGCCAACTTTCCAATTATCTCATCGAAAAATCAGAGCAGAAGAGCTAATCCATGAGCCACCAATCAGAAATGTGAAATAATAACTGCCTGGTGGAGAAAGCAGAAAATAAACGTGCAGGAAATCCCCCAAGCAGCACCTGGTATTAATGGCGTTCCCAGATGGGAGAGCCAGATGGCCCCACAGAGAGAGTGTTTATTCTCCACGAGCTTCAGTGTTGAAGACAGAAATAAGAAATGTCTTCATTTTGTATGTTAATTTGTTTTTTTGAGATTATAATATACTTATATCACTTTCCTCTTTCCCTGCCTCCCTCCAGCCACCCCCTCATATGCCCCTCCTTGCTCTTTCAAATGCATGGCTTCCAAGGTGTTTGTTACCAAACCTCATTGGGGAAATGGATGAGGGAAGGGATACCATAGCTGCCTTTTCCATTGTTTTCTTTAGGGAAGAATTTGGGTACTAATTGGGGGCCCCCAGTTAGTCTCAGGTAGAAGACCAGGGAACGGGAACGTTTATCAGGCATTTCCCCAGGCTCAAGTCTCCAGCCTGTAGGAGAACCTGCTGCTGCTGCTGCTGCTGCTGCTGCTGCTGCTGCTGCTGCTGCTGCTGCTGCTGCTGCTGCTGCTGCGCTGTGTCATTCACTCTGCATTTGTCCTCAGTGCTAGCAAGTCCACCATCCTGTGACACACCTTTTCTTCTTTCTGAGTTGTATCAAGTGCTGCTTATGTTAAGCCCAGAACTTAGAGCTCATTTCAGCCAAAGCTAAGACCTCTTCAGTACACCAAGTCACTAATGACTAATCATGGGGCTTCTGTTCTGGGAGAAAATATGAAAACACCCGACTTTCCAAACCTACCAACATCAGGACCACCTTCCTGGCCACATATGAGTCTTGAAGGATGGACTACAGGGATACTCTGAACTGAAGAGATACTCGCTCTGGAACCATTCCTTCAAAAGTTTTTGTCTACAAATCAGGGAGCAGTGGAGAATGAAAGGTTGTCAAGCCATTTGGTGGCACAATTTCAACATCTTGGTGTTGTCACTGTTCCAGGTCCTGTTCTATCCTGCAACATTAGGATTGGCAGAGAAAGGGGTTTCCCCACCCCTGAGAAACCTTCAGGGGTAGCTGACTCCCCTTGCTCTCACAAGCTACATAGTAACCCCACCAAGCCATCTTTCCCATTTAATTTTTAAAGTTAGGTAAACTCAAAGCTTATTCAAAACAATCAGTCTTATTAGAGATTGGAAGAAAAATCCCAGGGCTGGCAAGTTGTAACTCTCAACATTCCAGGAGAATGGAGAAGAAAAGGCTCTGTGTGTGTGTGTGTGTGTGTGCGTGCGTGCGTGCGTGCGCGCGCGCACACACGCTTATCTAAATGGACATGGAGATCAGCTACATGGTAAACTGGCAGCTATGTGGTTTTAGTCAAAGACTGAAGAAACTCAAAGTACCAGAAAAAGTATACTTAGGTTCTGTCCTGCACCTCAAAGAAAGAGACATAACGTCTGAGTCAGGACACAGAAATGCAAACTGACACTGCAGAACCTCATGGCAGCTGATGGGACTATCCCATCAATCCACTCTTGTCCCAGCATGTTAGCCTTCATTTATGTTTTCCCAGAAGCAAGCCCTACCCATCTGAGACCTAAAAGGATGGAACAAAATCTCAGAGAACATATGTCCAGTAAGTGGACAAAGATGGGGATACTGAGAGGCACCTGTAGATTGAAGATGTTTTGACCCTTGACAAGTTGGCCTCTCCTGTGGAACACCCACAGAAATTTGGAGGCCAAGGAAAGCTCAAATCCAAGTTCCTCTTTCTTAGAGTAAGTGAACAGATCCAGGCATGGAGAGTGACCTACCTAAGGGCACACAGTTACACATATGTAGAAGGGCTTTGACTTTCTACTTCAAGTGGCTTAGGTGTCACACTGAACATCAACTGAAGGCTAGCGAGTACAGCAGGCACACCAGGTTGGATCTCCAAGTGCAGGAGACTAGAGCAAGCCCTGATCCTCCAGTAAGACCTGTTGATTTGCAGCCTGGGTGTGGAATGCTGACTCGCCAAGATCTCCTCCTGTTGACATTCTGTGATGGTTCTGGGGTTCGGCACTCCAGGAACCACCCCCTCCCCTGCCACCCCCTCCCCTGCCCCCCCTCCCCTGCCACCCCTCCCCTGCCACCCCCCCTGCCGCCCCTCCCCATTGCAGAAGAGTTTCACCCAGTGTCGACAAGAGTCAGAGAACTGTACACGTACACCCATTGGTCCTTTTACTATCGTAAGAGAATTTTGAGGATGGGATTGGAACCAGACAATGACTTGCTATTTGTGATGGATGGGTTAATAAAACAGAAGGTATCTCGGATTTCCAAAAGGCCTGCTGGCACATGGCAAGGGCCAGAAGATTCCACCCACTCATTCCAACACTGGCTTCCCTAACCTCAGGCTGTGGCTTTATCAATGTCAACCACACAGTGCAGTGAGGTTGTTATTGTGTCTCATTCACCCCAGTGCCTGGCATGTGGTGAGTATTTACCTCCTTCTTAATGACCAACAAACAGCATTGTTTATGGAAATAGGCAGAACAGAAATGAGGCTATGGTGTGCCCAAAGCATCCTGCTTTGGATTATCTTGTTACCTAGGCAAGCTTCCTTCTTCCTTTTTATACTTAAAAGGATGTGAAGCATGAGTATCTTCCAAACTATTCTGTAAAACACTCTGTGTGTGTGTGCGCGCGCGTGTGTGTGTGAGTGTGTGTGTGTGTAAGTGTGTGTGAGTGTGTGTGTGAGTGTGTGCGTGTGTGTGAGTGAGTGTGTGTGTGCATGTGTGTGTGTGCGCGCGCGCGTGTGTGAGTGTGTGTGTGTGTAAGTGTGTGTGAGTGTGTGCGTGTGTGTGTGTGTGAGTGTGTGTGTGTGTGTGTGAGTGTGTGTGTGAGTGTGTGCGTGTGTGTGTGTGTGAGTGAGTGTGTGTGTGCATGTGTGTGTGTGAGTGTGTGCGTGTGTGTGTGTGTAAGTGTGTGTGAGTGTGTGTGTGAGTGTGTGCGTGTGTGTGTGTGTGAGTGAGTGTGTGTGTGTGCGCGCGCATGTGTGTGAGTGTGTGTGTGTGTGAGTGTGTGTGTGAGTGTGTGCGTGTGTGTGTGTGTGTGTGAGTGAGTGTGTGTGTGCATGTGTGTGTGTGCGTGTGTTCACATATAAACAATCTCCTTAGGTGATATGGATCATGAGACATATTACATTTCCCTGTGGAGACTCACCTGGACTTTATAGTGATAAAAACTCAGAAATCCTACAGTGGAAACATCTGCTTTCCTTTAGCCAACTTCTTCCAACAATTTTCGGTCCCTTCCTCTTCAGATTTAAGAAACTAATGCTCTAGGGCATATTTATTTATTTGTTTGTTTGTTTATTTGTTTATTTTTGAAACTTTGGTTTAGATCATCCTGAAATGCTTTTTGTAAACCATTGTCTCTCATCCAAAGGTAATGATGACCGTAGTGGTAATGACTGGGGACTTTAGAGTTAGGTGGACCTGGGTTCAAATCTTCACTGTGCTCTTTAATAGCTGGGTGGCCTTAGGTGAATCCCTTAAAATTCCTTTCCAGGAATTCCTTATCTATAAAGTGGGTTTGGTGATATTTCCTAATGGAATTGCAAGCGATTGACTGGTGTTTAATAAGATAACAGCATTTATATTTAACAGTATCCATAACAGTCATTGACATGCTCTCTGTCCATCGTAAACACCTGTTACTCTGGTCATTATTCATGGGCTCTCCTACACCCTTTCCTATCTCTGACGCTTTAGACCCAGCTGCTATCAGAGGAGACTAAAGAAGTCAGGTAGGGCAAGGTCAGGTGCTCACTTGACTGTTTGATGTTTTCTTGGTTTCATGCACCAGGTGCTTGATAGGTAGACCTAAGTGAAGGGACCAGAGGGCAGATGGCAGAGAATCCTGCCTCTGTTTATCAACCACGTGTGTCAACTGTGCTAGGTAACCAGATGCTGTTGGGGATCAAGAGAAGTTGCAAGAATGCTTACCATTTCTTCCAGAATGAACGCCCACAGCCTACTCCTGTGCTAGCAAACTAGGCTCTACATAAGGGTAAGGCAAAGCCTTGTGTTTGCCCAGGCAAGAAGCAAACAGCCAGGAGGAGCAGAGCTAGAACTCTGAAAGGGTAGGATTAAGCAGGCTTCTAGCAGCTCTACCCAGGCCACACTATAGTGGGAGATATCTGGAAACAAAGCCACCACTCCATAGGCTCACATCAAAGCGCCAGCTTGGTGGCAGACATGACTCTATTGTGAGGTGGAAAAGGCAGGGACTACACTGGAGGCAAGGATGGGTGTTGGAGCTTGGGTCTTTGTGAGTACTGAACAAAGCACTGTAGGCTGATGTGCTTCTGTCTGCCTCTTCCTCCACTCCTTCCCAGCTACAGGGCAAACAGCAATAAAAGAGCCCAGCTAACAGTAGTAGTGGTGTGTATTTCTCTGTCTTTGCTGCCTTTGTATTCCTGAGAAAGGTACTTAATCTCTCAAAGAAACTCAAGCTCTTCCTGTGTGAGATGACAGTAGTAATCCCTGCCTTGGAGAACCCTTCCAAGGATTGGGGGGGTTCACTGTTGGTGGGTCCCAGACTGTGACACACTGAGCACTCGCACAGGAATAATTATCCATTCCAAATAGGTTTGTTTTCAGATGCCTTAGCAAATACCCAACACAGCAAACTCTTATGCCATTACTTGGGCCAGGTTTAAAGTGGATATGCAAATTAAAAATATTTGAAGGAAAATATTTCATTAGTAAGGGCATAGCAAGTGTGCACATAAGGGGACAAGCAGGCTTAAGTCTGCAAGGCTCAGAATCCGCAGGAAGGCAAGTGGGGGCTGGCACATGGCAAAAGGTCATATCCCCTCCCGTGCTTCCATCCCCAGGAAGGGAGAGAAGCTGGGGAGGAAACAGAAAGTGCTTATGGTTTTCATGTGTAAGTCCTTGTTCCAGCTAGAGCATAAATGTCCCTTCACTTCCATTTTCTCCTAGCTATGTGTCTTAGCTCCCCATTAGGGCATTCTTGCCCTAAGTCCCTTTGCCTTAACGGGAATATTGTCAGTTCTAACAGCTTATGTCAAATGACACCCTCCATCTCCTATATGTCCTTGGGAGAGTTTCAGGTGGCAAATACTCTTCACAGGAAAAGGGAGGGAGGTAAGGAGAACGCTAGAGAGAACAAGAAAAGGAAGAGAAAGAGGAAAAGAAGGATAGAGAGGAGGGGTCTATGACAGCAGGGTTGGGCCACAGCTCTCAGCATAGTGTGAGATGTCTTCTTTATTTGCTAAGACTATCTCTCTCTGCCGCTCTCTATCTCTTTCTTCCTGTCTCTCTGTTTCTGTCTATCGTCTGACTGTCTGTCTATTCCTCTCTATGTGACTGCCTGCCTGCCTGCCTGTCTGTCTCTACCCTCCCTCTCCACCCCAATGGAGGAATGGAGATTCAGAGACAGACAGTGACTTTCCCAAGAGAACAGGGAACCTGAACTCGGATGTCCCAATTATTCATTCCACTCTTTGTTTTCTGTTGTAGTGATTCCTTGCCCTAGAAGGACCGAGTAGGTCTCCTTTAGAATAGGTTCATCTGTGAGAACAAAACTAAAGACACAGCCATGAGCTAAAGAGCTCTAAAATCCCAGACTCTGTTAGGTGAGGGCCTAGCCCTCGAATGACACAGAGCAATGAACAATGGAGGAAAGCCTGCTGCCTGGAGTGGAGCTTTGCTACCCAAGCAGAGGGAGAACAGGACAGCACATGATTGCAGAGTACAGCTCGTGCCGCTCCCACCAAGGCTGAGCTTAGATAAGTGTGCTTTGTTCTTATTTGCTACAACCTTAGAGGACATTTCTGGTTATTTCTTGGTTGTGCTGGGAACCTGGTGTGGTTTCTACTTTGTCATTGCTGTGGTCATGTTTCATGCTGTATTTTTTGTTCCTGGGGCTTTCTTCTGTCAGTGTTATTATTTGAAAAGACAATGCATGGGTATGTATGATAGGCACACTGTGACCACCAGGTCAATGCCCTATCTCTTCATTAGTACCAATGAGACCCTAAGTTTGCACTAGACATGTGTTGTATGCCTGGCAGCGATCCAGTAAGACAGCTCTCTTTCCCAGCCCTTGAAGCTGAGGGGAGCAGGAACATTCAACTGTGATTTCACCAGAAGTGGCTGAGGCTTCCTTCCAGGATAGCTCATTATATAATCAGCTGCCAGTGCTCTTTGCCCTCCTGCCTTCCTGCCAGAAACACAGGGTGTCACCCAGAGGTGCACGAACTATCAATGAGCTTGAGGCCAAGTAAAGCCAGATGTAGCTGGAAACAATCCTTCCAACCATGTACCAGCTCTGGATGGCCTGTCTAAACTTTTCATTTAGATAGAAGGGAGATAAAAACCTCTTGTGTGATTAAGTGCCATTCTTTGGGACTCTGTCACAGGCAGCCAAATAAAATTCCCTGAGTCCTCTGGGCATGGTAGAACATACCTATACTCTCAGCTCTTGGGAAGCGGAGGCAGGCAGATCAGAAGTCCCACTCCAGCTTAGGCCACATATTGAAACTCTGCCTCAAATGGCCAAGAATTAGCCATATATCTCAGTGATCGAATACTTGTCTAGCACACGCAAAGTCCTTGGCTCAATCCCCAGTACCACAAAAAGCAAACAACAAAATTATTGACTATAGTTTCGTTATCATTGGGTTCCTAGATCCCCTCAACAGAGAAAACCATAGTTAGCATCTTCTTTGAAGTCTTTTCAGGCATCATCAAGCTGTATAAAAGGATAACTACATCTGAGCCTGTGTTTTTTTTTTTTGGGGGGGGGGTTGGCTCTAATTTAAATGTAGAATCTTAAAATTCAGGAGTAGGGTAGGGATACAAAATACATTATGATCATCTTGCTCAGAGATTCTCACTGAGAATCAGGAACGGGTAGAGGTGGTCATGTTTGCTGACAATCACCGTGTCTAATGAGAGATGTTGCTGATGGGTTTGTAGATGAGGTAATGTATTGACCGAGGAAAAGGTTAAACAGAACCCTGCATCTCTCAAGGTCTCCAAGTGTATTAGAGAGAAGCCTTGACTAGACCAAATCTCCAAACCCCCAGAATGCAAGGTTTCTGTTTTACCCAAATGCTGAGGACACAGAATCTGAGCCAGAGGACATGCTGGGACAAACAAGAGAAGCGGAGTGCTGGGGGCTTGCTGGAGGAAGACAGAAGATTATTTATTCTGAGCTGTAATTGACTTAAATTAACAATTCTGTTTCCTCTCTTGGGTCCTCACAAATATTGCCGTACTATGAGGAGCAAGCCTTGTTTGGATTTTCTAGACATGTTTATGTCAGAGATGTGAACAACGCTATTTCTCCAAGCGTCCCCAACTTTCTGTCATCTAGTCTGTCTTCTGGTAGACAAGATGGTAACCTCGCTCACACTTTGCTTTAAAGTTATTGGCACCCTGCTATAAGGAGCCACATGTGCCAGAACAAGCCTCAGCCCTTTAAAGTTTATGACTCTTTTATTTTATGGCTCTCTTTACTGATGCACAAAACTAGGACCTAAATATGCTGCCTGGGAATTCCCACTTTGCTCCAGAGAAGTAAGAGGCCTTTAGTTTTGGATTAATCTGATGAAGACCAAACCTCCCAGTTAAATGCAGCCAGCAGACAATAGATTTCCCAACCATAAATTAATGCACTATCTTGGGAATCAGCTCAGTGGTAAAGAACTTGTCTAGCAGGGCAAGTGCAGTTCCTAGCACCAAATTCACTGACGGAACCTCTTTAGTACCAAATCCTTTAAAGAAATGAATAGCAAATATTGAAGATAATGACGTTTTTGCATATGCACACAAGGTACTTTGATCACATTCCTTTTTTTGCTCCGTATTCTTCCCAGTTCTCTGTCCTTCCTCCCAAATAGGCCCTCTTCTACTTGTTTTTTTTTTTTTTTAATCTAGATTCTGCATGAGAAAAAATATGCTATGTTGTCTTTTGGACTCTGACTTACTGCAGTTAATACATTTTTCCATCCATTCTCTTGCAAATAGCATAATCTCGTTCCTACTTATGGCTAACTAAAACTCATATATCACCTTTGCTTTACCCATCCATCTAGAAATAGGCACCGAGGCTGCTTCTGTGACTGGGCTTTGTGAATAGAGCTGAATGGACATGAGTGGGCAGATGTCTCTGCTGTGTACCAACTTCATTTTCTTCAGGCGTGTACCCAAAAGCAGTGCAGCGGTGGAATCTGCCTCTATGGAAGTCATCCAGTGTGCCATGCATGAGAACAAATGAGAACAGACGTGGGGCCCTGTGCTCCTGTCCATGGCTCCTTATTTCAGAAGCTGCCTAAACTTCAGTGCAGTGGGTGAGTAGGTCTGGAAAGTGGCTGATAGGAGAGTTGGTCACATGCTGTCAGGTGCCTTCCAATGTCGTTCCATGGATGCGCTCGGACTTCATCCTACCTTTATTCAGATGAGAATGTTCTTTCTTCCAGTTTCTGTTATCTTTTATGTCACGGTGAAATGTTCACTTTCCTGTGAATCTTTACTATATATAGTAGGCAAGCCTTATGATCCCTGCTGTATAATTACATTCTATATGTTCTACTTGCCTCTCCTGTAGTGGATCATCATTGTGGGAAAGGCAGGACCCTACTTCACTCATCCTTCCTCAGAAGAGACTTTCCTCCTGTGTCCATAATTTATGCATATTTATTGTTGTCACAGCAAAACAACAGGGAATATGAAACACTTTGCATTTTGTTACACAAATTCTAGACTTTAAAGGTTTTCTGTATTTGCTGAAGACATATCAAAATTGGATCGCTCCAAACCCATGGTCACACAGACCGCCTTAGTTAAACTCAGTGGGTTACAGAACAAAACAAGGAGACACAACTGTAGGGTGTTGGAGGGAGGAGGGAGGAGGGATGAGGGAGGAGGTGGAGAAGGTGCGGAAGAGCTAAGAGAAGGTGGGGTGGGAGTCATCGGATTGCTTCATATACATGCATGACGTTGTCAAAGAAAGAATTTAATAAAAATGTGCCTCATCACACTACATATAAGAAGGTGTCAAGGGAGTTTCTCAACTGAAAAGCAGGAAATGACTAAACTGGCAGAAACAGAGTTCTCCCAGTTGGAAATCCAGGGTGCGCCAGCCTGGGTGGTGAAAGGGGTTCTCCAAAGGGAAGGAAGAGCCCCTGCACTCCCTTCTGCTCTGAGATTCAAGTCACCATTCTGAGATCTTAGGCCAAGCGTTTATCTGTAGGCCTTGGTCCATTATCAGAAAAATAAAAAGCTGGGCTTTGTGGCCTCTGGTCTGTTTTCTTCCTGAGAAGCTACATCCTCCAGCAAACTGTCCTTTGACACCATCATTTCCTGGTGTTCTCTCTGGCTACAACTTGGCCCTGCAGGTGTACCATCAGGAACCAGACGGTGGGTTGTAGTCGCTTTTCTGCGTTTGTTTTTTCCCACCTGTGCTCATGAATGGCCAAGAGAGTCTTGCAGGTTTCTCTTCTAGGTCTAAGAACTTAGGGTGACCATTGGGATGAAAAGTGGAGGCCAGCCTTTCCAGTCTTCCCTACTGACTCCAAGCACTGTGTGCCCCACAGAAAGCCATGTGCAGCCCGTGGAATGGAGTCTCTCCGTCACCGTGCATGCCTTTCCTTGATCTTCTCCTTCCTGGTTTATCTGAAATGCATCTTCTTTAATAAGCTGACCTCACTTATTGCCGTCATCAGTATCTATCACTCTTTCTGGAAGTTGACTACAAGTGATACACACCCCTTTGGCTATTAGTTTATCATCTTCAAAATTTTCTGTTGCTTCCTGTCTGACTGTTCAAGTAAAGACATCACTTAGAATTCACTGTGCCCCCCCCTCCCCGAAGCAGTCAGTCAAAGAAATGCACACAGACGACTTAAGAGGATCATCAAATACCTACTCTTCTTACAAGGTTTTGTTGATTTGTGTTTGGACAGGAGTAGAAAGTTGGGACACAAACATTGAAGTTGATGTTTCTGGCATCAGATCCCAAGAGTCCACACCTTCCTGTTCAGCCCTGGATTGCTAACAGCACCACTGAGATCAGTAACATCGGTCTCCCGGGTAGAAGCCCCAGGTGAGGGCCTTCCTAGGAACCAGGCTTCACTAAACGGAAGGACCTGGGTTAGGTAGATCCTGGTGGGTCCACATTACCTTATCAAGACAGCTACTTAACTTCTATAAGCAAAGTTTCTTAGCCGTGAAATGGATTAATGCTCCCCACGATGCTTTAGAAGTTAACAGATGTGGAACTCTTAGCACACAATGTGATATCAGGAATAGTGGTGAGCGCATGAGTGTGTGTGTGTGTGTGTCTGTGTGTGTGTGTTCATATGGACATGGAAAGGGGCCACAGGAAGCCTCACAGGGCTACAGGTGACAGAGGCACCATCAGCTCTGCATCAAGTCCCAGCAGAGAAGCAGCCAGACTGTGTGAAAGGCATTTGAAAGCATGGGTAGTGACTAATAATAATTTACTCTTGAATTAAAAAAATAAATAAATTATTTTTCATTTTCTTAATTTCCTTTTAAAAATTTTACAAATGTGTACTGTATTTGCAACATACTCCCCTTCCCTTCCTCTCTTCCCATGGCCTAACCCTGTGCTCTCTCTCAAAATCATGTATTTACACACACACACACACACACACACACACACACACACACACACACATGCATGGAGGCACATACAGTACTAAATAAACTCAGTAAATTGAACCTATATATTTATTCAGTGTGTGTGTGTGTGTGTGTGTGTGTGTGTGTGTGTGTATGCACACATATTTAGGTTTGGCTATCCCATATTAGTTAATCAATTAGGGGGCACATCCCTAGGGAAAACTAATTCCCCCTCTCATCAGTCATAACTTGCCTATAGTTCTTCTAGGGGTGAGGCCCCTAAAATTTCCTCCATTATGTCAACTGGAGTCATTGCTCAGCTCTTGTTTAGACAGCCATATTACTGGGATTTGCTGGGTGCCACTCTCCTGTCGTATGTCCAGGTCCTCTTGGTTGTTCAAGTCTTTCTGTCCACTATGATATTCCTTGAGCTTTAGGTATGGGGTTTGTGTTGAAGATGTATCTGGGCTGAACAACTTCTCAGAGCCTGTGCTTTCTGTGTTGTGAAATCTTCAGCATCCTAAATCCTTTAATTAGAGAGAGAAAAAAGGCAAATGATCAATGGGCTTCTCTTTTTAAAAGCCTCCATTTGCGTACTCCATCTTACCCAGTGTCTGGGCCGCAGAGTGTGGTCAAGCAGGAATTTCATCCCATGGATAGCTGTCTGACTCAACTATGAATTGAAAATCATTTAGCTGGAATTGTGACAAAGCTAGCAATTATAGTTTGCCTGCAGGTTGGGGCTGTGGCAGTGGACATGATGCAATCCTCCCACAGCTAGCATTAGGCTCAGGCAGACTCCCTGTTGCACCTGGCAGCTGGGGGAGTTAACAGGCTGCTGGCCATCCTAGACGGGCAGGCCTGAAGGGAACAAGGGAAACTGGTCCAAGCCGTGTCTCAGGAAGTATTTCTAGCAGTGACCAAACAGTGGTTCTGGGTTTCCCTGCAGCTCAGCAGGATTCCTGGTCAGGCAGCAGAGTACCCAGCCAAGTACCACACAGCAAGCAAGCTCTAGTGCCCAGATTTGCATCTGAGTCTTCTGAGTCCCGTGTCTGTATTTATCTACCACACTGGGATAAAGGCTGGTCCAAGGGAAGACCACATGACCAGGCATCAGCGTAGATACTTGTAGGTCCCCTTGCAAAATTCATGACACTCAGAACTCGGCAATTCTTTAAGGGTAATAATTCTAACAATCTCAGCACTGAGTGCTTGCACTGGGCTGTGCCAGAGGACATGCTAATTAAGGTCTTTACGACTCCTTTAATTTTCACAACAATTCTGCCTCAGTTTTACAGACAAGGAAACGGAAGCTCTGAATGATGAGGTGACTTGACAAAACCAGATTATGGACCTAGGTCTGTATGACCTCAGGCTCTTCTCCAAGGGCAGTACCACCTGCTTGTCCTCTTTGGGTTACTTTGTCATATTATTCAAAGGCTCTCAGGCCAACAGAAATACTAGCACTAATGGGTAACTCTTCCCTCTCCTTGTTCCATACTCAAGAGTACTTGGAGTGCTTCCACACTCGTTTATCACATTGGGTCACATAGTGACTTTCAAGGCTCCTGGTAGGATGGATCCTGTATAACTAAGGCCTTCCCCAGTGTCACATCTGGTAGAACAGCATGGGCCACAGCCACCCTCAAACCTCCACATGGGATTCAGGGCTCTTTGCCAGACACCTCTGAAACCT
The DNA here is from genome assembly GCF_978045245.1 of Mus caroli. NCBI lineage: Eukaryota > Metazoa > Chordata > Mammalia > Rodentia > Muridae > Mus > Mus caroli. The sequence continues at coordinate 49,957,421 of NW_028227257.1, read as the reverse complement.
CTGCTCTCTTCTTGACTGTCTACCTCTCAAAAAACAAAACAAAACAAAACAAAACAAAAAAAAAAACTATCAGGAGCCTAAAAAGGCCAAGCTCCCTCATCATCTAGGAAGTGCCTTCAGAGACTGAGCAGACCAGATCTGGAGTCATTTAAATTTGGGTCCCAATCCTACAGCTATGTAGCCTTGAGTTCATCTGTTTGTCCCCTTCATACCACAGCAACAACAATAGAACCTATGGATATGTATGTGCGGGTGGGAAAAGGTAACACGCATGAAGGCACTGGCCATAGGAACAAGGATAGAAGTTATCATCCTCTTATCATCCTTTTAGTTATTCATTCATTCATTCATTCATTTGTTCATTTGTTCATTTGTTCATTCATTCATGTATTCAAGCAGGGGCCAGTGAGATTGCTCAGTAGATAAGAGTGCTTGGCACACAAACTTGGCATCCAGAATTAGATCCCTGGAACCCACACAAAAGACTAGGCATGGTTGCACACATCAGCAACCCTAGGGAGACGGGAGGCAGAGACAGGAGAATTCCCTAGAAACTGGAGGACCACCTAAGCCTAGAGTAACAGCATGGCTGAAACAATAGAGACCCTGCCTCAACAAGGCAGAAGGAGAGAACAGACACCCCAAAGTTGTAATATACATGCATTCACGCATGCACACGACACACATGCTAATAAGATAATGTTTTAATTTTTAGTCAAACATGTTTGTGTTCTCACCATTGTCAAGTACTCACCTAGGTTTGGGGAAGAAAATTAATAACATACAGCCTGTACGTCCAAGGAGCTCAGTCTAGGGGTGGGGATGTATTAAGCAGACAGTTACAGTGCAGTGCAGTAGATCTTAAACTCTCAATACGTATTCTATTTATTGATTGAGTCATTGCATTGCTTTGCATTGCATTGCATTGCATTGCTAGAGACTGAAGCCAGGCCCTTTGTGCAGATGCCCTGTTACTGTGCTTCATCCCCATCCCCCTAAACCAAGCTTGCCTATAACTTGTGATCCTCCTGTCTCAGCTTCCCAAGAACTGTGATTCCAGCTGTGCCTCCCAAACAGCCAGCTACACTTGGAGGTGACTGTGAGCCACTTGGTGTAGGTGATGGGAACAAAACTGGTCTTCTGGAAAAGCAGAAAAGGTTCCTAACCACTGAGCCACCTCATCAGCCCTTAATCTCCCCCCTTCAAAGCTGGGGCAAGAAACAAACAAACGAACAAACAAACAACACAGGTCAATGACTCCTCCTACACTCCTGGAGAGAGTGTGTGGCTGGAAAGTCAGTGGACATTTCTAGTGCTTTACAAAGACAGACTGTGGTCCCCCTAACCTGGGTTCTAACTGCCATCTGATTTCAAGATCTTTGATGTAGTCCATGGTGAGGCACATATATTCACTTTCCACTTAAGTAATCACGTTGAATTAATCCTCCTCCATCCTTGTGAGGTGAGCGTGTGGGTACGCTTATCCTCAAACCTAAACCAAAGCTTCCAAGCTTCAGATCTGAAGGGTGACCCAGGACCTAGCCAGCACTGGAACTTAGGGCTGTCAGCTTCCTCAAATGTACCTTATTATCCTCATCCCGGGCACATGAACTGTGGCGTGTGGAGGCAGTCAGCCCTAATAATATTTGTACACAGAGAGAAAGGATGTTGCTAAGTTCTAGACATCTCCTTGTCACAAAAGCCTTCCTGGCATAAGCTTGGGACAAGTTTCCCAAATGCTGGGGTTCCAGGAAGTCACTTACCTTTGTAAATAAAACAAGGAATCCTAAGAACAAACTATTCGACTTTCTTTCATCTCCTTTCTTCTATCCAAGCCCGTCTTGCATAAGCAGGATGACCTCCCATTGGGTGACGGGTATGTTGTAAGTGAAACGTTTACAGGCACTACAGGAATGACCTGGTGCCTCGCCCACCTCATTAGAATTCTAATTGGGGTGTGTAGGAGAGGCTTCTATAAATGGTAAGGCAATCCTTGGCGCCGGTCTCCCCACACCATCTCTGTCATTCCCAGAGGAGCCCCAGGAAAGGCAGAAGAAGCCGACCATGAGTGGTGAGTGTGGTGTCTCTCCAGCAGGTTCTCGTGGGAACCCATACTGCCCTCTGGGGCTGGCAGAGCAGCCAGCTGGAACAGCGGTCTGTCTTGGGGACTCTGTGTTTTGGGGTGTCTGTGTTCTAGAGTACCTGCTGGGTTCCGCTGGCATATTTCAGTGATGGAACATGACTGGGATGGATAGAGTGACAGGCAGGATGTTCAACACAGCCGGGGTCACATTCCCTTTGAGGACAAGCGTTGTCTTATTGGTACTGCTTCTCCATTGCTACCTATAAAGTCAAGTGGGCTTCTCAGTACACTTTTCCTGGCTGTCAGTAGCAGGGACAAAAGAAAGCAACTTTCACAGGGCGAGAGAGACATACACACACGTGGAAGCTGAGGGTTGAGAAACCATCAACTGGAATGTTCCTAAGTCAATTACAGATCCTCTAACCCTGGCAGGCTCCCTGACTTAGCTTGCTGTATGGAAACCCAGCAGTAGATGTGGCAAGCATGTCACAAGATCTCGACTGTCCCTATGAACAGCACCAGGGAAGGCGACTGGAAAGGAACAAGAAGTGCAGGTTTTCTGACTCCGTGGTTACTGTCGAGGATTTGGGCCCTGCTAATTACTGCCTGTCACGGTGATCGGCCTTGGACCTTGACGGCAGCAATGCCAAACCCAAACAAGGCATGAGTCAAACCTGTAAAGTGTGGTGAATGGTGGTTAGGAGCAAGAGAACCAATCCAGATGTGGAAGGTGGATATGGGCCACTTGAGAAAATCTCCAGATGAGGACTGGGCAGGGGATGTTTTTACCATCCATTCCCTCTCATGAATACAGGCATGGCTGAGATGCTAACAAAAGGAGCTCTGGGGGCTTATAATGTCACCAAAAGGGAATGACAGTTGTCATCTAGTACAACTGTCTTCTGCCAGGAAGAGGCTGGGGCCTGGGTATAGGGAGAGCCTTAGGAAAGTCAAACAGCAAGTTGGTAGCAAAAATGGACTGAATCCCCAGCTCCAAGGTGCCTTTCCACTAGGCTCTGTGTCCAGATCTGAGCTCAAACCCGATTCCCAGCAGGTGAGCCACCAGACCTTTTTCTTGAGCTAGGACTTCAGCTGCTTTCTTGCAGAGAAGAGAATTCCTCCTGGGTTCCTGACTTCTTTGTATGCACCTACAGCCAGCTAAGGCCCCTTTCACAGCTTTATTTCAGTTCCTTGGACCAGAGAAGTATCCATGCTCTCTCTCGACTCCATATCTTGAGACTCCAGCCCATCCATTGTTTGCATTGAAGACCAGATTACACCACACACACACACACACACACACACACACACACACACACACACACTCACCACCCTGGCTCAATGGCCTGTCACCTCTCTCAGCATCTGCTACCTGCTCATCAGAGGCAGAACCCACTGGGCCTTTGGGCTGCTCAAACTGTAACTGTCACTTAGGATTACATCCAGGAGTAGGACTGTTGAAGTAGTTGGCTTCCAGCCCTGTCCCTGGTGATCTTAGAGGGACTCTACCCTGTGAGTCTGTCTGTTTCCTCAGCTCTAAAGTGGATTGTACTCATCTAGGAATGTCTATGAGTATGGCTTAGCAGCACTTAGGAGGTTTTTGTTTGTTTATTTGTTTGTTTGTTTGTTTTTGTTTTTTAAAGCCTGTTTCCTCTTTGCCTTCGGATCTTAAGAAAACCGGATAAGAGAGTGACCCCTGTTGAGGGTGCCAAGGGAGAGCAGGGGAAGGAAACCGGGTATATATCTGACCAAGACATTGTTTCCATATAGAATCATCAGAGAGTAGTTAAAAAAAAAAAAAGTCTAAGTTTTAAAAAGGAGAAACCATCATGGGATAAAACCCATTTTCTACTCCCTGGTGACTTTCAGAGGACCTCTTCCTAGCTCAAGTCACTCCAGCCTCCCCGTCACCTTCCTTTCACACGTTCCTAGGTAGCCTTGGGTCCGCATACTCTTCTTGTTCACCTCTAATGGTTTTCCTATGTCACCCCTTACCCTGCAGGGCTGTGGTTTACACATGGTGCAGTGCTGCTGTTCTCCTTCCTCAGGGCCCACATGCCAGGTTGGGGTGTGTGCTGGAGTTTGAAAATTCTCTCTGTATCGCTTGGGAGGAAAGGAAACAGGCTGGGTCTCTTGGGCTCAGAGATGGCTTCCAAAGGAGACTGCATTCCCCTTGCTGAGCCTCTCTCCCTTGGGAGATGATGGTAGCTGTTCCCCTTCCTCTCCCCAAGCCCCCAACGGAGCAGCTACACAGCTCATTAGTGTGAAGGAACTTTCACAAGTATGAAATGATGCATAGGACTAAGGTAACTATTCTCTGTCCCAGCCACACATTTAGAATCGGCAGGAAAGGTTCTTCTAAGTGCCAAAGATGGTCCTAAATCCGGAGCCCCTGCTTTGATTGGTTTGGGAAACTCTTGGATCAAGACATTCCTCTCCTGATGATTATTCCCCTGTGTGTCAAGGCTTGAAGCCCCCATCAGGAGAGATGACAAGCTCTCTCTTTAGGGAGGAAGCATGTGAAGACCTTCGCCTCTTATCTGTCAGCATGATGTCGGGGCACGGAGCAGGCTGTGGTTAGTGGCTTCTACAACCACCATGGTAGTTGGCTGCAGCTAGAAGCTTGGAGTTAGATTTTTGTCAAGGAAAATTGGATTCCAGCTTGGCCTTTGGGTTCTGTCTGAGCTTGGGATATTGGAGAAATGAGTTCACCCAGGGGAACTTAACCCCCCCCCCCCAATCTGTAAATTGGTGTAATGCCGTAGGCTTTTCTGAGTGCTAAAAGATGCAGGTGCAGTGCTCCAGGCCTGGCGCAGAAGGAGCTACAGCCTTCCCCACCCAGTGTTGACCTTAGAAGAGGCAGATGTTGAGGTCTCGCTACTCCCTTTGCACTGTTGAGACACCCACAGTTCACAGACATTGAGGTCCTTACCCAAGGCCTCTCTGCCTGGCCAGGGTTTCACCCCAGGAACTTTGCCAGACCCTTCCCCTGCCTACTGACAGATCCTGGCCTTGACTGTCAGGAAATGCTATAGTGTGTGCTGTACCAGGCTTGGAGGTGTTTGGCTGTGGAGAGAAGCTAAAAGCAATGGACACCAGCTGGAAAGAGAAAGGAGAGTGAGTCCTATTGAGCCAGGGAGTGGGTGGCCGTGACCTGGAGCCTGAGGGAGTAACCTGAGGAATGACTCCTGTTTCTGTGGCCTGGATCAGAGACCTGGCTTCCAGGACTAGCTCTGCTTCTAAACTACTCTGTGCTTTCAGTAGGTCACTTCTGCGATTTTGCAGTGGGAGAGGGGGAATCTGGTTTTCTAAAGTGAAATATGAGAATTACATTGAATTATATCCCCAGTTTTCAAGACACCCATTGCAATCCATTTCAGATTGTGACATTACTTTAGCAGACTGCGACCAGCATATTTTGTAAGGTGATGTTATGGAGAAAATGTCAAGAATATGTACATTACAGTATTCAGTTACAAATCAATGTTAGAGAACACCGAAATATGTTTCATAGTGTGGCCTCTATCCTGAAATCCAGTCAGCTAAACACAACTTTTAGGATTTCCATTAATTGGGACTCCAGAGCTGGCTCAGTAATTTAGAGCGCCTTTTTCTTTCAGAGGACCCAGGTTCAGTTCCAAACACTGGCACGGGGTCCCAGCCATCATAACTTCAGTTCCAGGGAATCGGATGAACTCTTCTGGCCTCCCAGGCATGCACGTGGTGCACTGACATACATGTAAGCAATCCCTCATACACATAAAAGATTAGGTAGAGTATAATTTCCATTAGCATTAATTACCTCTGGAAATCTGAACTATAAGAATGCACCTTTGTCTAAAGGAGACACAATAAGGAGTAGAGTCCACACAAGTTTGTGTAGGAGACCAGCTCCCCAAGCTTTAGGCCTGCCGTGATGGTGCCCCACTAGCCCCTTTCTCAGCCCAACACTGAGGACCAAGGCATCCTCAGACATCCACTGCCAGCAATTCCTTTATAGATCGGGGCTGTTAAGGGCCTGTTTAGCTGATGGTAATCTCCTGTCACAGTCTGGCATCGTCTTATGCTGACCTGCCAGACGTGAGCCCCAGAAGAGATGGGAAGAGCTATACTCACAGGGTCATAGGATTTTGACTACTTGTAAATGGTAGTGAGCCCCCAAAAGGCAACGACAAAAAAACAAGCGACATGATGCTCATTCCTTCCTTACACAAGGGATCTGAATGTAGGGAGGTCGGGGAAGGAAAGAGAACTACACAGTTCTCAGAGCACAGGCTCTGACCAGCTCACAGCTTACTCTCCCTCATGCATGGCCCTGTGTCATCTGAGGTGGATATTTCAAGCCCCATCCCCATCACGTTACACCCCAGACAGCAGGACGGAAGAAAGGGGAGGAAAATAGGCCAAGCACATTTGCCAACTGCTGTCAAAAAGGTCTCCTGGCTGGGTTTGATGGTAATGATGAGGTGATGTCATCTAAGCCCTGGGAGGCTGAGGCAGGAGGATCAAAAGTTCTGGCAAGCTTGGACATGTTCAAAGTGTATGGACATAGAATACGGCCATACATTCAAGGCACTCCTGGGCAACATAGTGAGACTCTCTCAGAACCAAAGATCTTCTTCAAAAGAATTGAATACAGAATCTCCAAGAAATACTTGCTTCATAAAAGCTCTTTTCACAACAGCCAAAATATAGAAACAACTGTCTGTCAGCTGAGTAATGGGTGTAGTCATGTAACTGAATATGGTTCAGCCATAAGAGAATAAGCTATGCCAACATTCTACAGCATGACAGAGCCTTGAAACATTGCAACAAGGGAAATGAAGCAGACCTCAAGACTGTCACATACTGTGTGGTTCCATTTATATCAGATCATCCAGAACAGACAAAACCCTAGAGGCAGGAAACAGACCAGAGGTCAGGAGACACTAGGGAGGAGTGACCATGGTGGGCATCAGACCTCTTCTGGAAACTAGATAAAGTTCAAACAACATACAAATATACTAACACCTACTGAAGTGTACCTTAAAATTCTCAAGATGTTCGTTTTTATCCTATATACATATCACAGCAATTTAAAAAAGACTCATTGGAAGTTCTGACCTATAAGCCACTGGCCAGACATAGTTCATGTGTATCTCCTGACGGGAACCTGTGACATACACAGCCTATTAAAATGGTTTAATTAATTAATTAATTAATTGATTTTTAGGAAAGGGGGAGCAAGTTAACTTTGGGATAGAATTTAGCAGTCTTTCTCCATCAAGAATGCTGGTGATACTGATATTTGCTGAGCAATGTCTTCATCCTGACACTGATACAAAACAGTACTCAGCCTAGTGTGGAACTGGGAAGTGGTCTGCAGTGAGACACCAGGGCATGTGACTGCAAGCTGCTGCTCTCTCCAGACTGCCCCATCTTTATGCAGGGAGCATCTTAGAAAGCTAATGAGTTGTTTCTCAGAGTTCCTTTTCCCCCTGCACGCACAACCCCCACCCCCACCCCCGCCTCCCAGTATTTGAACTCAAACCCAGGCCTTTATCATGCTAGTCTTGTGTCCTAAACCAAACTATGCCCCTCCTCTTTCTTTTTCCTGCTGACAATATTTAAGTGTGTGACTTGATGGCTCAACTGCAGACCAATGAGACTCTCCCTTCATCTCTTCCTTTCACCCAAATGAGCATAGAAAACACTCAAAGACTAAAACATACTCATGAGCTTTTGACTTGAGGAGACCCCAAGATGGCTGACACCTTCTCCCCTTTTCCTTCTTACTCTCCTGGCAAAGCAGACAAAGTGTTCTGTTAAGAGCAATGAGTTGGGCGTGACCAAAGGCCCCTGGTGCCCACAAACATGAGTTCCTGATTCAGAGGTTCAAGGGTGGAACAAGGTCTGAGATAGGCAGCCAACAGGTCTTCTTGTGCAGCTCTCTCCGGGACAACAAACCAGATAGAGTCTGTTCACTCACTTTTCCCAAAGATTGTCCTCTGAAAACATGGTTTGTCCCTCTAGATTCTCACTGTCCCTACTTTTTTTAGGTTACAATGTCAGTGGGTAGACAGCACATCCTGAGGACCTCTTACCACTTACAGCAGCGTCTGGGTTCTGAGTCTTCCATGGGACCTATTCCCAAGAGAAGAACTGGGGACACAGTGACAGAGTAGAGTCAGTAAGATCTGGTGGAAAGGAAACAGTTTGCTTCTAGACTGCTTAAAGTGCTCCTAGTTAACAAACCGATGAGGTTTCCACACCAGCCAGACCTCTTGGTGCATTAACTAGGTGCCCTATGGCTGAACTCAATCCTGACACTGTTTGGAACTTTATGGAATAAAGGCTCAGTTTCACAGGTCTGAGTTAATCCCACAGATGTGAAGAAAAAGACTGCTGACCCAAATTATGGACAAATTAAAGCAAGCTTTGTTTTGGTTTTAGGAAGGCTTCATTACATAGACATTCTTGATTGATTACAGAGCTAATTAATGACTCAAAATGACCATAGTCATTGATGATTATATCAATTTCCCTTCCCTGAAGAACAGGGTCATGGTAACCGAAGTCTCTAATCCTCTGATGACATGGTTGGTTTCCTAGGCAACCAGCCACTATCTTGAGGCTTGAGCTCCCAATCACCAGTTATCTTAGTTTAAAAAGACACTCACCCTTTCCAAGATTCTAAATGTTTTAGAAGACTTACGCCAAGAAAAGGCGGAGACCAAATGCACATGTCTGATTGTGTTACACAACGTAGTCCACGCTCTGCTGATTTCTAGGTACCGATGTGATGCTCTGTCTCCTGAACTTGTTTGCAGTTGTCAGAGTTCATCCATCGTATAGATACATAATGGGTTTTCTGTGTGGTCAACAGTTGACACACTGCATGCTGGTGACACGTATGAGTCTACCTTTCCTTCTTCCTTCAACTCAGGAAAGCCTTCCTGATCTCACAACACCCCTCAGGTCTCTCCTGACAGTGTAGCTACTGTACCCCACTCAGGAAGGAGAAACTATGACCAAGGCTTCCCCACATCTTGGCTCTTTCATCTGTAAAACTCTGACTGTAACTCACAGCATTAATGGGTTAAGGCATGTAAAGACTTGGGCCTATTGTTAGCACATCAAAGTCCAGCAAACTTCAGCTAGTGCAGTGATGTCACCACCACAGTCACACCAGAGTTGACCCATCTGCTGCCATCTCTGGTAGGAAGGATCAGCTCCTTACAGCCTCAGCGCCCTGAAGTTCAGCCTCATCTCCATCATTCCTTCCAAGCACAGTCACTGGTCTCTGGAATGAATGAGGAAGGCACAACTACAGCAAAGCACATAAACTTTAGGAGAGCCAAGAGAGGGGTAAACCTGTGTGTATGGGAACAGATGCCAGTGTACATGTGGCTCTCCCCACAGCAGAGGGCCAACTACTCTCTCTCTCTCTCTCTCTCTCTCTCTCTCTCTCTCTCTCTCTCTCTCTCTCTCCATTTGGTTTTTGTTCTTGTCTTGTTTTTGGTTTTGGTTTTTGGCTTTTTGTTTTTTCAGGCAGAGTTTCTCTGGTGTCCTGGAACCTGTAGACCAGACTGACCTTGGACTCAGAGATCCACCTTGCCCTAGACAAACCCTAGTCCATGGCTGTATAAATCTCTGTACATCTCAGCATCTGTCAGACAATGACCTATGTCTGAGCTGTCTCCATCTGACACAGAAATGTCCCTTAATTTGTGTAAAGTGCTTTAACTTATTGTCTATAAATATTTGTTGGGTGAATGAATGAATGAATGAATGAATATTTAGTACCCTGATCCAGTGGCAAGATTACACTGTAAAACCCTTTACTCCAAAAGCAGGATTTGGCTCAGCATCCCAGAGACAGAGAGCATCTATGTGAAGTTGCTCTGGTAGAAGCCCCTATCTCAGACCCCCCCCCCCAGTTCTCACCTGCTCTCCTTCTCCCTTCAGGACAGGATCTCTGCTCTTGACACACAATATGCCTCACTTTCCAGACCCTTTAGAGCCTTTTTGTCTGGTATGCAGCATGTCCTTTGGCATCCAACAAAATCCTCCCCTTTCAAGGTCTATGTAAATCACACACACTTACAGGGATGGTGTGATGGCTTACGTGTGTACATCGTATGATGTTAAATTCAGGTATAACATTTCCATCTCCACAAATATTTCTCATTTCTCTAACAATCAAAGAACTCCTTACTCCTGTGACTTGAACCCCCAGACAGCATTTCCCCAGCTATCTGTCCCTGCATAGTCTCCAGACTCTGCTAAGCACCAATCTGTCCCTCCACGTGTACGAAAACAACCTTTTCATGTTCCATGAGCGAGGCCATGTTACACCCTGTGCCTTGCTTATGCTACTTAACGCATGTCCTCTGGTTCTAGCCACGCTTGTCCCAAAGAATGAGATTTCATTTTGTTTAATATCTGAGTAACACTTCATTGTATGTAGAGATACCACAGTTTCCTTATCCATTCATGAACTGGTTTGTAGTTAGGTTGTTTTTATTTCTTGTAAGCAATGCTCAAATAAGCTAGGCATAGTGGTACATGCCTGTAACCTTGGCCCCTAGAAAGCTGAGAGAAGAAGGTCATGAGTTTGAGGTTAGCCTGGGATAAGAAGGTCCTATCCCATCCTCCCCCACACACACAAATGCTAAAATAAACACAGAAGTAGAGATTTTTGTTTTACTGATTGCATTTCCTTTATTACATACTGGTGGTGGGATTGTTCAACCATAGGGCAGTTCAATTTTTAATTGTCTTGAAGGGCTGCCATACTGTTTTCCACAATAGCTGTACTGTAATAATTTCCATCTTTACTAATGGTTGAGAGGGCTGTTTTTCACTCAGCTCATATTATTTCTTATCTTTTGTATTTCGGGAAGTAGTGGTTCTTACCAGAGCAAGATGGTATCTCGTGGTTTTGATTTGCATTTCCCTAGTGATTAGGTATGCTGAACACCATAAACCTTCATATATAGCTTTCTGCCAGTTTATGTTTTCTTTTAAAGTCAAGTATTTTCAGTAAAGCCTTTTCTGGTCTCTACAAAAACAAAACAAAACAAAACAAAACAAAACAAAACCCTTCTCTCTTGCCTACACTTTCTGTGTACCTTTAGTTGAAAGAAACTGGATTCTTCCCATCTCATCCTTCCTATGGCTTTTTCTTGTCTTACCGACTGAGAAAGACCTTTGAACACTCAATGTACATTTCACATGTTTCTATTCCCAACATGTCTGACAGTGCTTTATAAATAATAGGTCTCATTCTCTCTCTCTCTCTCTCTCTCTCTCTCTCTCTCTCTCTCTCTCTCTCTCTCACACACACACACACACACACACACACACACACCACTTTGAGTACCCCACATTCACCCCATTCTGTATGCTACATTTTGAGTTGTATTTAGAATAGATTTGGTTATTTATTTATTTATCTTCATCTCGGGGTTGTCAGCTCTCTTGCCTGCATATGCGTCTATGCATCACCTGTGCTTGGTGCCTGCAGAAGTCAGAGAAGGCCTTAGGGTTCCCTGGAACTGAGTTACAGACAGTTCTTACCCTCACCTGAGCTTTGGGACTCTAACATGGGTCCTCTGGAAGAACAGCCGATGCTCTTAACCACTGAGCCATCTCTCCAGGCCCCAAGACAGTTACTTTTTGATGTCGGGTTTTCTTTGTTCATTTACATATTATTTCATTCACTTCTGTGCCTAATCAGTCAAGTGGAGTGCTAGGCCTCAAAATATAAAGATCAAGATGTATCCTCATGGACAGTCTGTCAACACACACAAAGGGGAATGATTTCTGGCAGTGGGAGGTGCCATCATATACTCATCAAGGTATATTTCATCGTGAAAACAGAGAGCAGTTTGTTTTGCAGGGGAGTGAGTGATGTAACATCTCAGCTATAACTCAAAAGAATACGATTTCTCAACAGGTTGGTTTGAGCTAAATGTCTCATAAATTATGTCATCTCCCATAAGCCTAATGTAGTTTCGCTCCACTGCCTCCACGGTCATCGGAGAAGTGGAGGAGGGTGGCTTCTGAGACATTTGTCATAGGAAGCACTTGCAAGCTGCTTCTGTTAATAGTCCCCAAGCCCCAGGACTATCAATGCTGCTTAAAGCTGTGACTGGTCTCTCTGGTAGCCAAGGCCAACACCAAGAATTTGGTAAACATAGGAGTAAAACATATAGACATCAACACTGGCTAGTTTGAGAGTGGAAAGATGTGTTTGGAGTCATAGGATTCACCTCCCCTCAGTTCTGTTGGAGTTCTGATGACACCCACTTCTCTTTCCTTTCCTTTTGTTTTAACCTGTGTGTGTCCAGGAGCACACTGTGGTATGCTCAGGAACGTGCTGTCTGTAGATGTTGGGATACCTTCCTCCATGTTTCCTCACCATATTTCCCAGGGAAGGACTTTCCTGGAACATGGATCAAGCTGTTTCAATCTATATTGCCATGACAGCAAGCCCCGGGGACCTGCCTGTTTCCATCCCTAGTACTAGGGTTACAGCTGTGCACCAACACACCCAGCTGCTTATGCAAGTGCTACAGATCTGTACCAAGGTCCTCAGGGTTTCACAGTACATAGTTCATCCACCAAACTGTCTTCCCAGTCTCTCATGACATGGTTCTTCTTGAACCATAGCTGGTTGAGTGATCAGCCTCAGTTCCCTGAGTGTTCAGCCTATTCCTCAAGGCCTAATGACAAGTCACGAGATGGATGGAAAGAGTCTGAGCAGAGGGGATAGTGTGTGGAGCGGCTTGGCCATCTGAAAGGCGGGACGTTTATGTGATCTTGGGTCATATGAGTTGGAGTATTTGAATACAGAAAGGGTGAATGGGGACAAGTGGTGACCGTTCTGCTATGGAGAATCAAAGCTTTTATGTCTTACTGTGACTCCTACACGGTCAGCTAGTCACTGCCTCCTCGTACAAGGATGCCTTTTTGGGTACGCTGTGCACTTCTTCCCTCTCCGTCAAGACTTCAGATTCTACTTTCTGTCTCACAGCTTTACAGATCCAAAACGTCAACTGGCAGGTGCCTATGAATCGAAGGGCGCATCACACGGACAAGTTCTCCAGCAAGGATTCCATTGTGCGGAGAGGACAGCCCTGGGAGATAATATTAGTCTGCAACCGAAGTCTTGAGTCTGAAGAAGATCTGAATTTCATTGTTTCCACAGGTACTCACCATGTCCCCTCCACACATGCCTGCTGGGTTACCTCTGAGGTCTCACTGGACTTTGGGCTATGTCTTGATTAGGGCCAACTATGGGAGCATGAGACCTATGGTCTTCAAATCTAGAAGGCTGTGACTAGCATGTTCCCTCCAGTTACCTCAAGTACAATGATGATATGCTTTCCTGGATGAAGACCTAGATCAGCGGTTCTTACTCTTCCTAATGCTTTGATCCCTTAATACAGTTCCTCATGTTGTGGTGACCCCCAACCATAAAATTATATCATTGCTACTTCATAACTGTAACTTTGCTACTGTTAGGAAACGGATTATATATATGTGTGTGTTTTCTGATGGTCTTGGGTGACGTGGGACCCACAGGTTGAGAAACTATGGACCTAGGGGGACTCACAGTGACATCAGAGCCTGATTTCTTCTAGGTCCTACCCAGCTCCCTTTGTTCCCTTCATTGTCTGTTTTTCTGACAGGTCCCCAACCCTCTGAGTCAGCCAGGACAAAGGCTGTATTTTCCATCTCTGGGAGAAGCACGGGTGGCTGGAAGGCAGCGCTCAAAGCCAACAGTGGCAATAATCTGGCCATTACTATTGCCAGTCCTGTCAGTGCTCCCATTGGATTGTACACACTGAATGTTGAGATCTCCTCCAGGGGCAGGGCCTCCTCTCTGAAACTTGGCACGTTTATAATGCTCTTCAACCCGTGGTTGCAAGGTAGGTCTTTAAGCACGGCATTCCCCACACATCCCTGATAGAAACAATGAGTGTGAAAAAGAGAGATGGCTAACCTGTGCCCCGTATGGGCTTAGATCTGGTTGGAGAAAGCCTGTGGGCCATGGAAGGAGCAGAAAAGCTACTAGTCAGGAGGTCTGCACTTACCTGGCTGTGTGACTCTAGACAGTTACACTATCAACTCCATCCTCAAACCCTTCCCATTAAGTGTACATTGTGTCGTTCCCTTCTAGAGCTCCCATGGGAGTTTGCGTGAGTGTTTATACCCCGCACAGCATGATAAATTATAAGCGCCGATAGAAGAGTAAAAGTCTACAATGTGGCAGCACCCTTCTATCTGAAGGAGCAAATATCTCATCCTTAGGTCCAGTTTTTAGACTCTTAGGTCAGCTTAGCTTCTCTCTCTAGGCTGAGTACCCACAGTGAGAGCAGGAGGTATCATAGCCCAAGACATCATTCTTCAGTAGAGATTGGGGGATGGGCCCAAGATGACGCTTGCTCTAACCCCAACACTAGTCTTCAAGAGTGGGAGGACTGATTTCATTGGTTCATGGTGGCATCTGTTTTCTCTCTCTCTCTCTCTCTCTCTCTCTCTCTCTCTCTCTCTCTCTCTCTCTCTCTCTCTCAAACAGGGGATGATGTCTTTATGAGTAACCATGCCGAAAGACAAGAATACGTTGAAGAAGATTCTGGCATCATCTATGTGGGCAGCACAAATCGAATTGGCATGGTTGGCTGGAACTTTGGACAGGTAAATGGATCATAAGACTTGGGTTGTCTCCCTAATACACAAGATGCTTGGGGCTTATAGCAGACTGTCCCATTTTCCTATCCTGTCTGTTCATTCATTTGGAACATCAGTTGATCATCTACTCTGTTCTAGACCCTAAGTTGAACACTAGGGATACAGACGAAAAAAATCTGCTCCAAACGAGTCACAATCTAGTTGGCACGATGGACACATTACTGGATTGATGAAGTGAAATATTTCTGATGCCATAACACACAAATAATTACAAGACCCAGCAAAGAATCTCATGACAATAATGTAGCTTCTGGTTTTTATTCTACACAAAATTGTGGTGAAGCTCCGTTATTGACTATGCTTGGCCTTTCAAACCCATAGCCTTTGTTTTTGCATTGCCCTCTGAGCCCAAAGAGTTCCCCAGTTTTCTCAGCTTAGAAGATGTTTAGGAGAGCCTTTTCGCCTTTCATTTTCCAGGCCATAGGTAAAGACATTAGAATGAAGTACCTTGGGCAGCCAGGATGCCTGCATTCCCAGAAGTGGGTAGGCAGGTGCATGCATATCCATTTGAGGCTCCATTATGTAGCTAACTGCATCAAGTTTCTAAGTTGAGGCATATAAAGTTTGCAAGTCCAATGGGCCTCTCTTTCCATTGATGGCCGACTAGGCCATCTTTTGATACATATGCAGCTAGAGACAAGAGCTCCGGGGTTCTGGTTAGTACATCATGTTGTTCCAACAATAGGGTTGCAGATCCCTTTAGCTCCTTGGGTACTTTCTCTAGCTTCTCCATTGGGAGCCCTGTGATACATCCAATAGCTGACTGTGAACATCCACTCCTATGTTTGCTAGGCCCCGGCATCGTCTCACAAGAGACAGCTATATTTGGGTCCTTTCAGCAAAATCTTGCTAGTGTATGCAATGGTGTCAGCGTTTAGAAGCTGATTATGGGATGGATCCCTGGATACGGCAGTCTCTAAATGGTCCATCCTTTCATCACAGCTACGAACTTTGTCTCTGTAACTCCTTCCCTGGGTGTTTTGTTCCCAATTCTAAGAAGGGGCACAGTGTCCACACTTTGGTCTTCATTCTTCTTGAGTTTCATGCATTTAGCAAATTGTATCTTATATCTTGGGTATCCTAAGTTTTGGGCTAATATCCACTTATCAGTGAATACATATTGTGTGAGTTCTTTTGTGATTGTGTTACTTCACTCAAGATGATGCCCTCCAGGTCCATCCATTTGGCTAGGAATTTCATAAATTCATTCTTTTTAATAGCTGAGTAGTACTCCATTGTGTAAATGTACCATAATTTCTGTATCCATTCCTCTGTTGAGGGACATCTGGGTTCTTTCCAGCTTCTGGCTATTATAAATAGGGCTGCTATGAACATAGTGGAGCATGTGTCCTTTTTACCAGTTGGGACATCTTCTGGATATATGCCCAGGAGAGGGGAATGCCAGGGCCAAAAGAATGGGAATGGGTGGGTAGGGAAGTGGGGGGCGCTATGGGGGACTTTTGGGATAGCATTGGAAATGTAATTGAGGAAAATATGTAATAAAAATATTAAAAATTAAAAAAAAAACAAAAAAAATAAAATAAAATAAAATGTAGTGTAGCAGACAAAAAAAAAGTTTCTAAGTTGAGTTTATGCATTGAGTTAATTAAAAGGGAGAAAATAAGGAGGATGAAAGTACATGATACACCCTAGAGTGGGAGCAGGGTGACTTGGGGTGGGATAGTTTGTGAATGCCTTTCTTAGGAAGGAGCTTGTGAGCCTGAGGAGAGAAGGGAGGCTGCTGGTTAGCTAGCTTGAAGAAGAACATTTTAGGAAGAAAGCGAAACAAGCGCCAAGACTCAGGACAGGAAGAGCTAGCATGTGCAACAATTCACATGGCTTTTATTTTGTAAAACTATCTTTAGTTATGTCTTCTGCCACATACTTTATCTTTATTTCTAGTTCTCCAGGAATCTAAATGGTATACTCAAGATCACAGTCAGAGGTACAAAGGAACTTTGAGATGAGTTTGGCCTGATCACGTAGAGAAACTAAGGCTAGAAAGGCTGATATTTTCCTGAGTCCACAGCAAGCTGAGAGTGGACTGCAATGTGCCGTCTCCTGTTCATGTTAGTGGAGTGAGCTCGGGCTTATGTGGATTGAGAGAGCTGGTGAGCTTGCTGGGTAAAGACTAGTTATGGTGACTGCTCCTCAATGGCTCTTAGCTCTGAAGAACACAGAGTGACAGGGCTTGGGCAGGACCCGTGGTCTTCACCGTTGTGCTCCTTGTTCCTGTAATTAGCCAACAAACTGGGTCATTTCCTTCATCTTAACATGTGGTTCCATTATAAACAGTTTGAAGAAGACATTCTGAACATCAGCCTCTCCATTTTGGATAGGAGTCTGAATTTCCGTCGTGACCCTGTGACTGATGTGGCCCGCAGAAATGACCCCAAATATGTTTGCCGGGTGCTGAGTGCCATGGTAAGTAGCAGAAAACAATAGCAAGTAATACTTATCGTGCTATCATGTATCTGCGTGTCAGACCCATGAACTCATGTCTCGTGTTTGGTAGCTATGACCTTGCCCATTTTGCCAATAGAGAACATGGGACTCCTATAAATTAAAGGGCTTACCTGACATTTATAGTGACCAAGCAGCAAAAACAGAACCGGACCCCAAGCATAGTTGGTTTCAAAGCTCTTTCTGCCATATGGCAAGGCCTGGTTTAGATGGCATGGGAACATGCCCTTTAGGTGTTCTCCAGAGACAGAATGAGAGGGAGGAGAAGTTCTGCTCCATCATGAGACCTCCTAGGAAGAGGGGGGTGTGCCCAATGAGACTGGAATGTGGGCCTCCTCAGCAGCATGGAACCCTCAAGTTTCCTGACAGGAGGAGAGCAGAGAGCCCCACTCAGTTTTAGACAGCAGAGGAGGTTCACACCTAGTCACAGTGTGTCCTTGTGAGTCAAACAATGTCTTGAGCTATCTGGTCAGGGCTTCTTTCCATTCTCATGGACCTATACATGAGAACAGCACACACACACACACACACACATCACAGTCCTGGAGGAATCCATGGCTCTGCACTCAAGTGTGTACAGAGTGTCTCCATCCAAAAGGATCTATCTGTTTAAAAATTTAAAGTTCACTGTGTTGGCACTTGGAAGCCTGAGGAGGCCAAGGGATCATGGGTCAGTCTTGGCTTCACCGAGGAACCCTGTCTCCAAAGAAAGCTAAAAATCAAAGTGAGCTCTTCCATTCTAACTTCCCTGAACTAAGTAATCATATAGAAATATCTTTAGCATCATTTTATGTTGTTGGCCCGTGGTTTAGGCACACCTTGGACTATGCCCAGGCTGCCCAGTTACTTTGTTAGAAATCTAAACAGGCTTTGGGTAGCATGCTGATGCCTAAGATTAGTTAGGCAGGGCTTCTCAAAAGAACAGGATCTGGAACAGAGCCTTGTAGGAAAGAAGTGAGATGGGCCCAGAGACCTACACTTAAGACCTACAGATCCAGGAAGGCCTTGGATATCCAGAACCGGAGAATGGAGCACTGGGCTGAACCTTTAAAAGCAAGTTGCTTAGATAAAGGGTAGCCGATGGTGGCAGAGGTCAAGTAAGACTGGAGATCAGGGCCACTTAAAAAGCCAAATCTCTTGCCAACAAGTAGAGTAGTTGAGTCTAGCCTCAAAGCCAGCTGGCTCTTCAGCTGCTGACTCACTCAGCCTGGGGCCAATCCACGCTATCTCAGGGCTGGTTTCCTCAGACATGCCTCCCTGATGCTCTCTCCAGACCCTCCTTTTGGGTTGGGCCAGGCCAGGAGTTAATTATGGCTTCTGCAGAGCTTTGAAGTACTCGGCTTTCAGCCAGCAATGACCTTACCCCAAGCACCCATGACCCCTGGAGCTGGTGAGCTGCACATCTTCCCTGGTCAAGGAAGCTTGCATGGTACCCCTGGATGTGACAGAGAGCTTACCTCTGGGCTGGCAGCTAGGCAAGACTGGTGGCTCGTCCTGGGCCAAGATGCTTCTATGTCTGCTGTCCTCCTTCATACATCTTGGTACATTCATAGGCGCTCCAACGAGAAGGGATAGATATGACAGGTTGAGGAGCCAGTCTGTGAGGTCCCAGTCTAGCCTCGCACTGTACAGTTGGGATAAACAGCAGAGTTTAATGGTCTCTGAAAACTGGCTGGAAGGGTTCCTCTGATGAATCTACAGTGCACTTTGCCTGTATTGGAATGTGAAGGTGCAATGGTCAGGGAAACAAACTGACTCCCAAGATCCCCAAGAAGGCAGGTGACAGGGAGCACCTATGAGCTCTTTCTCCTCTCACACCTGGTGGTGTATGAAGATGAATGTGAGCATGTGCATTGCTGGAGATTGAACCTAGCTGCACACAGGCTAGGCAAGTACCCTACTACTGAGATAGATACAGTCCCTGGTCTCTTTTACTACTTTTAGTATGAAGAAATCCAGGCCTATACAAAAATAGAGAGAAATATGCAAGTCCTTTAGGTACTTGTCATTGGTTTCAGCAACTGTCTACTGAAGGCCGGTCTTATGTCCTCTCTGATCCCTTCTCCACAGGTGACTTGATGAACCTCAACATTGCACCCTTTGATATCACTCCATCTATAAGTACTTCATGCACACCTGTAAAAGAAGTGGGAAAATAGAACTCAGGCCTCCCAAGTCCTCATCCAGTGACTGTCAGTAGTGCTGTGTCCCATTTGTGCTCCTTATACTAGAATCATATTTAAGCTGAATTAATAAATGAACAAATGATTGAAGGAAGAAAGAAAGGAAGGAGGGAAGGAGGAAAGGAAGGAAGGACCATATTCCAACTTTATTTTTTTTTTTTGAGAAGTTATATGTTAAAGTTTCAAAGTAAATTTTAGAAGACAGGTACAAACACACACACACAAGCAGACAGCCATTGTCTTCTGCAAATAGGATCTCTGGGCCCTGTCTTGCTGCTGACAAACTGTGGAGTCTCCTGCTTCGTGTCATTCTGTAGTAAAAAACTGATGTCATCCAGAAGCAATCAGACTTGGCCCATTAAACAAAATACCTCTAAACTCATAAAAGCCCCTCTTCTTCTAAGTGATTTGCTACAATTTTCATTATAGACAGGTGTACTCAAGGCTCCATAGCTTCCTCATCTCCTACCTTGTGTTCTGACTTCTGTATGTCACTCCTGTAGACAAGGCATGGTATTAATTCATTTGGGATATGGGGATATTTCTATACAGATTAATGGCAATGATGACAGCGGTGTTCTTTCTGGGAACTGGAGTGGTAATTACGCCGGTGGTGTGGACCCAAGGACCTGGAATGGTAGTGTGGAGATCCTCAAGAACTGGAAAAAATCTGGCTTCAGGCCAGTCCAATTTGGCCAGTGCTGGGTCTTTGCTGGAACCCTCAACACAGGTGAAATGGGCATGGTGTGCCTTTTGTGGGTCAGTGGGCAGTAATGGAGTATGCTAGTGTACCATCAACAGCATCCTCACAGTCACTTTGGTTTGTAGTGCTGCGGAGCTTGGGGGTTCCCTCTCGGGTGATCACCAACTTCAACTCGGCTCACGACACAGATCGCAACCTCAGTGTGGATGTGTACTACGATGCCATGGGAAATCCCCTGGAGAAAGGCAGTGATAGCGTGTGGTAAGTGATGAGCCAGTTCCCTGGGCATAGCGTACCACGTATGAGGAAGTCTCCCCTGTTGCCCTGAACCTCAGTTCCACGCTGGAATTGGAAGGAAAGTAACACGTGAGTCAGGGCATTAGTTCGGAGTAGAAATGTTGCTGAGCTAACCATGTAACTTGCAGGACCTACACTGTAAGTTTTGGGAGAGTCTGATGCCAGTGGAAATCTGGGTTAAGAACTCCAGGAGACCACTGGAGGTTTATAGCAGTCATTAGCCCTGGTCCCAGTTGAGAAGTTAAAATAGAAGCTACTGATTTTCCAACAAAGAATACAAATTTATCTTAATTCACGCAACCCATATTACTTAATTTTTTTCTCCTTTAGGAAGGGTTACTTTGTTTGTTGTTTCGTTTTTTTGTTTGTTGGTTTGTTTGTTGGTTTGTTTGTTTGTTTGGGGTTTTTTTAAAGTGTAGAATCACTTTGCAGCCGAGGATAACCTCCAACCTCAAACTCAAGATGTTCCTGTGACAGCCCCTGAGAGCTAAGATTGAAGGTGTGCACCACCGTGCACAGCTTATTTTCTTAAACAAGAAAAAAAACCCAGTGCATTTTCTCATAGCTTATATACAATTATTATGTTTCTTAGTTGACAGGATGAAAACATGTTTCTTCTGGGTTGCAGGTGAAAATAAGAAAATGTATGTGTTTAAGCATCGTATATTTCTAATCATAAATACACCATAGTCACATGGAACCATATGCACACAGATATATATATAATTTATAACAGATGCCAGCTAGAAGTAGATTTTCTAAAGTTTTAAAATGAATAATTACTTATATCAATATGTTTATAGTATACACATATTATTATAGCTGTTTAAGGTTATACCATATGATAGGTTATTAACAGCTATTATCAGTGGAATATTCTGTATATATGCATAGATATCTGTGGCTCTCTTTATATAAAGTACCACACACACAGTCAGTAACCCATTGCTTGAGTCGGTTTTGAAGGACACACATATGCATAGTTGTTCACAAGTAGCCACATGACTAGAAGAACTTTAGAGCAGTTACCATTTTTGTCCAACTTTGAGCTTGTTCATATAACAGGGTTACTTATTATTTCCAGAATGTGAAGGTCCAAATTTCCTGAACTGTGTTCAGTCTAACAGAAAAAAAAATGAAATAAAAAACTAAGGAAAGTTTTTAATACAAACAAACCACCCCATGCCAACAGCTAAACTAGTAAAAGTGTCCCCTCCCCGCTACAGGACAGTGAACACAGATAATCCCCTATGATCACACGGCTTCAGGAGGTTTCCCAGAGAGCTTTATTGGGAGTCCTTTCCCTTTCTTGCAGATACATAGCTTTCTCCCTAGTGACATCAATACTAATGACAAGAGTTTTGCTTTCCAGCTTCCCACAAATTAATTTTTTTTCTTCTTCATGGTTTTGGTTTTG
This sequence comes from Mus caroli, assembly GCF_978045245.1. NCBI lineage: Eukaryota > Metazoa > Chordata > Mammalia > Rodentia > Muridae > Mus > Mus caroli. Next base: position 49,935,534 of record NW_028227257.1, on the reverse strand, counting down.
TTGTGGTATCTGAAATCTCCCCACAGTTAATTCTGATCACTGGGGGAAACCGTTCCTCCAAAGGAGGAACAGATGGCCGAACAGGAGCAGCCTGGAAGATCTCTGTGGGAAGGTCTCTTGTGGTTTCACCTGGCTGTGATGACCCCGTCACACCAGGAACTGCAAGGTGACCACAGGACTTAAGACTCCTCTCCTGAAAGCATCCACACAGTGTTGGGGACAAGAGACAGGGTACTGGAAGTGATGCCCAGGCCAGGGATTTAAGTCAAGCCCTGTGGGAACCCAGGGAAGGAACCCTCAAGAGAAGCTTCAACAAAAGAGAAATGTGGGGCTTTAAAACTGAATTCATTTTCTTGGCAGCTTGGTAATTTATTCCAAATATGATCACTTTGAAGACAGTAGAGCCTGAAAGAAACAGACCTGGGTGGCCCTACTGCCATTCTGTTGGCTTTAAGGGAGATTCCAGATCTAGAATCAGACTTCCTGTGGGGCCCATCACCCTCACTCTCCTATGGGACCTGTCACCCTCACTCCTCTCCTATGGGGCCCGTCACCCTCACTCTCCTAACTTCTTTTATGGATCCCTTCTCAGAAAGCAACGGGATTTGTATCCATCCCCACCCCCAACCCCCTTCCCTGGTAGCTGTGTGCAGAGAACCAGGCCTGGATGGTGTTAGGGTCCCGAGCCTTGTTTCCATCTCTGCTACACACCTACTCTGAACTTGTGCAAGCTGCCCTTGGTCCAGGACTTAATTATCATCCAAGTGTCTTCCCATAGTGTCTCAACCATATTCTTCTTCCCAGACCCTGTATTTGGTGTGAGATCTAGTTGCTCCCTCCAGAGACCCACACAGCAAGCACATCCAAGGAGAGAATAACTAACCTTTTATAGTAAGCCCAGGTTAATTTTAGGCAGAAAAACTTGGGTCTAAAGCTTCATGCCATAAATGTTGAAAGCTTTAGATTTACACTGCTGCCCATCAGAACCTGACTTTGCAGGTGACGATCGGTCAGGAAGCGCTTAGCAACAGCTGATGTGTAGCTGGATGCCAGCTAGTGTTCTCTGTGCTGACATCTACATTCACAAATCAGGGGATAGGTATTGTTACTTTGTATTTTCAGACCCAACCTACTGGTGAGGGACTGAGACACAGAGAAGTTGAATTAAATCTAGTTTCTTGGCAGCTTAGTAATTTATTCCAAAAGGACAAAATCTCCTCACAAAGCACTAGAGAATGCGATTGCTATTATTCCTGCCTAAAGCCTGAGACAACCAACAGATCCTATCTGGGTATTTTCCAAAGAAGGTTGGCAAGACATCATGGTGTGGAATATTAGGTTGGGTGCTGTCATCCACTTGGATGGAGAAGCACAGTTCCTTGGCTCACTTTAAACAGTAAATAACACTTCCTGATAAGACCAAACATATCCCAGGGGTGCCACAACGAAAACTGACTTGCTCAACGTCACACTGTGAATTTGTGACTAAGCTACAGTTAGAACATAATGGGTTTCTATTAACACAAAGAACATTAGGACTGGAAGCAAACTGAGGGAGAGAGAGAGTCCTGGTCATCTTACAGAGGAGTGAAAAGATGCCCACCAAGAGTTACAGCCAGCCCTCTGTATCTGTTCACAGACTCACAGACTCTGAACTGGAAATGTAGTTAGGCCTACCATGATTTTGTCTGTCTGAACATGATAGACCTTTTCATTATTCCCTAAATGATATCACATACCTGTATGTCACATTTATACTGTATTAGGCATTATAAGTCACCTAAAGGAGATATATATATACATATATATATATGTATATATATATATATATATATATATGTATACACACACACACACATATATATATCCTTTTTGAACATTGTAGAGTTTGGTTCCCCAAGGAATACTGGAACCAGCCCCTTGTGGCCTGTAACTTTTGAGCAGCTAGGAGACAAACACTCTCAATGACCGTGAGATGCTTAATTACTTCCTGTTGGTTTTATTGTCTGTGGGGTTTTTGTGTTTAATTTCCCACCTATACATTGAAGGGCTGGGCTAAGCATCCTCTGCAGTTTCTTCAGCGCTCCCTTGTAGTCACACATGCAGCCTCCAGCAGAGTACAGCTTCTCCCCAAGCCTAAGAGAGACAAGCTTTCTTGTTTATCCAGAGCCTTTGCTTTCTTCAGAAGCAGGATACTTGGGGGAACTTGATGTTGGGTGGTGGTGGTTGTTTTTAACCCAGGTTCTTGTTGGGCCACTGTGAAGGGGAGGGCTCTGGAGATTATTCAGAGTGTCAACCAAATTTTTAGGAAAAGTTGCCCAAGTTTTCTTGATAATTCTGCTTTTCTCTGTTCATTCTCCCTCTCCCTCCCCTTGCCCCTCCCCCTCCCCCTCTCCTCTCTCTCATCGTACACAGATCACTATCTGTAGATTTTGCAGAGCTTCAAGGTAGGAGGCAGATGAGGATTGCCCAGCCCTGCCCTGCCCTGCCTTGCCCTGCTCTGCCCTGCCCTACCTAGGGAGTGGTGTGTTCAAAGAAGACCTGTTGGTCCCTATTCTTCTTCAGTGACCCATCCCCTGTCTTCTTATACAGAGCTCTGCCTTTGAATTCCTGCCCCTACTAACCCTTAACCACTTGAACTATAGTGAGGTCACCAAGGCTGATTCAGGAGCCTTGTTCCCAAAGCTGTTCAAATTGGCAAGCTTGACTCAGCACTTGCCCTGGGACACTGGGTGCCAAGAGGTTAAAAACAGGGACTGTATAGAGTAGTTTATACCCGAACACAAAGAGCAGTGGTTCTGGAGTAAAAACAGAAGCAAGACACAGAGTTCTGCTCAGCACACTCCCCACATCTGGAAAGGGGTCCTAGTGACGCAGTAGCCAAGGCTATGTTTAGAGTTTATCTGCAGAAGAAACCTGGGGTTTGTGACCGCTTCCTAGGCAGAATCTCCTCACCCAAGGAACTCAAAAGTGACAGAGCATAGGACAAGCTCTAGAGCGGTGGTTTGTAAACTGCCAGGTTTGCATCATGACTCATTTGGACCAGGAGCTGGGAGAAGCAGGCTTCTGTGACTGTTAATAAGCACACAGTCCTTCTGAGGCCTGAGGCGGGAAGCCTGTCTTTGCCAGAGCTTATTTTCTCTAGTTATAGGAATTTTTAAAATATAAGAAAAGTAAAACTCGCCAGACGTGGTGGCACATGCCTTTAATCCAGCACTTGGGAGGCAGAGGCAGGCGGATTTCTGAGTTCGAGGCCAGCCTGGTCTACAAAGTGAGTTCCAGGACAGCCAGGGCTACACAGAGAAACCCTGTCCAAAAAAAAAAAAAAAAAAAAAAAAAGTAAAACTCAACTATAGCCATATTGTTCCCACGTTTTAACATTTGATAATTTCCTATGCATTCTTTAATGCTTTTTATTGAGTGTAGAATTAAGATAATTTTGCAAAGTTCAGGAACAAGATAGAACATGTGATGAATGCATCCTATTATGTCTCTCAGATGGAAGTCATCTCATGGTTCCACTTATAGGATTTGCTTGCTTTTTAGTATGGGACTGAGCTTTAAGTCTTTAAATGTTTTTATATTTATTATTTATTTAACTGCACCCCCTGTATTTGTGTGTGTGAATGTGTGTGTGTTATAAACATGCTCTCCTTGCTACTAAATATCCTTCAAAAGTGAAATTATTTAAATGTAATATGATCCATTACACAGTTAAATTATTACTGTGTTCTGTATTAATACTGTGACATTTGTTCCCCTTTCCTTCCTTTATACTTGAATTTCCTGAGTGTAAGTTGTGGAATCACTTTTCTTGGTGCCACAGTTTATGAATCATAAAAAAAAGGAACAGTTAATAATTTCCATTTTATAGAGTCAAAGATTAAAGGAGTTAATACAGGGGCAAGGCTATGTATCAATGGTAGAGGGGTTGCCTAACAGACCCAAGGTTCTGAGTTCAAGCCCTATCACCACACACACACACACACACACACACACACACACACACACTCTCACACGCACAGTTTTCTGCCTTGATTTTGTAATTAATTTTGTTTTCATTTTATCTTAGAAAATCTAATTGTTGATTTTGGGTTTTCGGTTTTGTATTTTGCGGGGTTCGTTTTGCTTCTGGGATGTGTGTTACTATGTAGCACAATCTGGCCTAGAGGTCACAGACTGCTGCTTTGGCGTCCCAGGATTAATCTGTGTACTACACACACAGCTTCCATTTGACCTCCTTACTTTATGCTATATTAGATAACCTCTCCGTGTTAAACACTGGCTTCATTTTGCTTGTTATTTACTTTACCGTGGTGTGATATTCTATTATAGCTGTGCAGCAATGTGTCTGGTCATCCCATTGATGGGGAATTTTTCTTCCAACGCTCTCACTCTCACAACCATGCTGGAGTGAGCGCCTTCGGCGGGACAACTGTGTATAGCCATGCGGTTTTCCACCGGAGAAATCCCTCAAGGTGGAAATACTGGCTTGGTGGGTATGCAGATTTTTAGAGATTTTTATACTCATTGCCAAATTGCCCTCTGCAAAGGCTGTGCCACCTTAAATCCTCCCCACTGCCAGTAGCAGTTGCTTTCATACTGAACATGACCAAGGCCCCCAGCCTAGACTTTAATCTCTGTTTAGCAGGCAGAATCCATCATGGTTTCTCTTTACCATTTTTTTTTTAAATCCTAATGTAGGCATGAGAAATCCCCTTTTGAATCAGGGTTATTCGAGAGACTTTTAATTTTGTTTTTTTAAAGATTTATTTTTTATTTATATGAGTACACTGTTGCTGTCAGACACACCAGAAGCGGGCATCAGATCCCATTACAGACAGTTGTGAGCCACCATGTAGTTGCTGGGAATTGAACTCAGGACCTCTGGAAGAGCAGTTGGTGCTCTTAACGTCTGAGCCATCTCTCCAGCCCCATTTTAATCTTCTTTTAATAGCAGTGAGGTTAAAACTAGAATCATATGTTCAGTCACCATGCTTAGGAAAGCTGCCACTCTTTTTTGGCATATTCTTCTTTTTTATTTTTCCTCTTATTAATCTGTAAGTATCTTATAACTGTAATATGGTTAAGTTTCTGTCCAGCATACATGTTGTATCTATTTTCTACTTTATTGGTTTTTCATCATCTTTTTTTTTTTCTCTCCCATTTGCAGACATAATTCATGTGATCTGCAGATCTCGCTTTAAGAATGCTCATTCCTCCTCTCTTATAGCCGTTCTCCTAGTAAACTTATCCACTGAATGATTCCCTTTCAGATATCAGCGAGGGTGCAGTTAAAACATTCCATTCGATTCTTCTAAAAAAAATTTCTATTTGTCTGCCAGAAGTTCCTCTCTTTTTGTTCTCTGCGAATATATCCCCTGTATGCCATTAATTCTGGCTAGCGTAGCTTCTTTAAAGCCCTTGCCTGACAACCTCAAGTCCTGATAGTCTTTTCTCTTGAGGCTGAATTACTGTCATGGCTGGTCCTCTGTGTGCTAAGTTCCTTTGGCTTATACCCCAGGCATGCTGAACGGCTGTTATCCTCTTACTGTGTGCCAGCAAAACCCTAGATGGACAAAACCTGCAAACTGCCTCCCTACAGTGGGAGCAGCTCACCTCCATCATTTTTGTCACAATACTTGATTTGTCTCATGCATGTATAGTTCAAGGGTCACCAGACAGGAGTCGAATTTGGGGTTCCTCTCCCTTGATTCTGACTTTTCAGAGCAGCCTCTTTACTCTCTGCAGTCGGCCCAAGCTCTGTTTCCTGTGTCTCTGAGCCTCAGGTAACAGTCCTGGGAGGATTTCAGGGAGATGACACCCACCAGGACTAACAGAATCTCTGGCACAGGGAGCATCTTCAGGGAGCATCTGAGAGCTGCATTTGGTCAGAGAAATGATGTTGTCCTTCACTTGTTATGTGGCCTTCTGTCTGCAGGAATTTTCACGTCTGGAATGAAGGCTGGTTCGTGCGGACTGACCTAGGCCCCGCATACAATGGATGGCAGGTCCTGGATGCCACCCCCCAGGAGAGAAGCCAAGGTAACCCCGCTGGAGCTGCTCTGATCTTGCCCAAAACCCTCTCTAGCTCCACAGTGTACAATAGCATGAAGATTTTTTTTTCCTTATTTTGTGTCATTTGAATGAATCCCTCCTCTGTAGCCCCTCAGGCTGTTGTTACCACTGAAGAGCCCTAGCATATGTCAGGCAACAGAGAAAAGATACTCTCCCTTGCCAATAATTACTTCCTATCTTTGCCTCCAGCAGAAGCCCTGGAGTCAGTCCTGTTATTCTTTCTCTGTCAGGCCCACGGCAATGGCTGCCGCTGCTTCTGCTCCCTCCTTGTGAGCCTTCTGACAGGCGAGGCTCCCTTCAGATGGGTCGCCTTGCTTCTGCTCAGTCCTGGGTCTTTACTTTTGGTGAAGGTTGGGGTTAAAAACTCTGAGGAGGAAGGATCCCACGGATTAGATGTTCAGGAAAGATTTCTAGAGATAGAAAGTCAGTACACCTCTGGGCTAGAGTGATTTCAGAGGCAGAAAGGCAGCACCTTAGAGAAAGACCAGACTGACCTCAGTGGTTCTGCCCAGCTGAGACATGCAAGTCTTAAGTGGAGCTGGACCAGGGACTTGGTACAGAATGATGGTGATGGGTATCTGCTCTGTGCCAGACCAATGGGTCACAGTTAGAGCTGAGGTCTGGCTGGAGTAAAGGCAGAGGAGTGCTATGTTGTCATATCAGTATGCCCCCAGAGTCAGATCCTAGCCAGGCTGGAGTGGATGGCTTTAGCTGTGGTTTGCATGCATCTAAACTCTACATTCTGGCCATCAGGTGTGTTCCAGTGCGGTCCAGCTTCTGTTAATGCAATCAAAGCCGGTGATGTGGACCAGAATTTTGACATGGTCTTCATCTTCGCGGAGGTTAATGCAGATCGCATCACTTGGATCTATAATAATAGAAATAACACCCAGAAGCAGAATTCTGTGGACACTCACTCCATTGGCAAATACATCAGCACCAAGGCAGTGGGCAGCAACTCTCGCATGGATGTCACAGACAAGTACAAGCATCCAGAAGGTAGGATGGGTGCTGATGGAGCAATGCCACATGGGGGGCTTGGTGATGGGTGGACAGCTCTGAGAGTGACAAGAAAAAGAGCCTTTCCCCGGTACTCCGACATCCCAGCTAGTTGTACAGAAATGGCAGGATGTCTCAAGTGCTCAACTGTTGCTTTCCATGGGGACAGAAGCATTAAGGACGGCTATAATACCTGGGGGAGTTAACGTCAGAGCACAGACAAGGGTAAACCCAGTCCACCTCCAGATATGTCCTTTCTCAATTGTCAACTGAACTGATGTTTCTATGATTGGGCATCACAAGGAGAGGTCCGGTCCTCAAGGGCTTTGGGACACATTTCTCTATCAAGTCTCTAGTCTCCAAGAACATAGACAGAGAATGCCATCTCAGTAAAGAAACAAACTCAGGGATGTGAGCTTGTGCCATCTGCATGCATGGCCCCCACCCACTCAGGAGCCCTGGGGTATGATTCCTAGAGGAGTCTAATGAAATCTCCATCATCTGTACTGCTGCCATCCTCCTACGGTAACCTAGGAAGGCCATGGTCACACCATGTTGCTATGGGAACCAGCAGCATAGCCGTTCTCAAGGATGGCAAAAGCTCTCCATTTGGAGGTGTGGTTCCGCCTTAAAAACAGCCCAGAGTAATTTAGCAGTTGCTCTAGCAGGCCATGGCTACTCTCCAATGGACTCATACTTTGCTCTTTCTAAAATACTTGGGGAAAGTTGACTCGAGACTCAAATGACCCTCACAGTCAGTTTCTAGGAAGTGGTAGAGGGAAGGGTGAAAGAAAAGTGCGCTTCTAAAAATCAGACCGAATCTCCGACAACTGCTGGCTATTGGTGTTAGTCAGTGTTCACAGGAGAAAACTGTCTCTTGAAGGTGGAGTCTAACTCTGAGACCAGAGGTGTCCACTCTAGGTACCACTGGATGGCCACTTTGTGGTCTGTAAACACTGTTGAAATTCTCTGAAATAGAAATACACTTGTTTGAGAATGGTAGAGCATTGGAATGGGATCATGCCTGCTGTAATAAATGATCTGACAACTTTCACAGTCTGAGTGCCTACTCCAGGTGCCCTGTAGATAAATCTCAGCAGATGGTGTCACTGGAGAGGCAGGTGCCAGGCTGGTAATTTCAATAGCATGGTGTAAGACAAGCATGGGGAACAGGAAACAAATAATCCAGGACAGAAGGCGACTCTCAGTCCTACCTACCACTTATAGCAGGCTTTGTATTATCTCTGATTTTCTTGTTTCCCCGGCCAACCAAACAAGAATAGCAGTGTCTCTCTTGGGTTGGATTCCAATACAAAAATGCACACAGAGTAGAGTGTTTGGCACACAGTAAGGACTTAATGACTAGGATGGTGGGCTCCATCCATTTGGATACCTTCCCTTACCTTCCCTGGAATAACACCTTCCCGCAGATTATTTTGTTCATGTACTGCTGCTCTCCTGGCTGTATGAGCCTGTGACTTTCCCCACTACTCTCACATATTGATCCTGTGACTCTGAAGTCCTAGAAACCTTCTAAGCAATGGAGGGAAGCCTAGTAGGAAGCTCCCTCCGGGACTCCAGGCAGGACCTCTGCTCATGCGTGACAGCAGGATGGAACAGCTATCTGATGTTACCTACATCTTCTTGCCTAATAATGCCAGTTGGTCTCAGAGAGCCCCGGGCAGGAAAAGCCCATAAAAATGGGTTGCTAAGCATTTGCACAATAGCAATACTGCGGTGAGAAAACAGCAGCAGGAAGCATAGTCTTGAGTAAGCTCAGCAGGTGACCTATATAGGCTCTGGAACCTCCTTGTGCAAACGCCTGCTTCGGGGATTCACGCAAAGAGGCTCAGAGGCTCAGTAGAGCCTTCAGCTTTGGGTGTGGACTGACAGCTCAGCTAGAGGATGGAAGGGCATTCAGAGGAACCTGACCCTCCGGGAGCTCTCAAGCCGGGTAATCTAGCCTCTTGCTTTCAGCAGGGTGGGTACAAGGGAGGAGCCTTAGACCAGGCTCCAGATCTCTGGAGATGAGTCCCTCCCTTTCTTCATCCAAATCCCAGAGGAGCCCAAACCAGTAGCTTCCCTTCGATTGCATGCGCCTCTGAAGTCCCTGCCAGGGAATTTACATAATTCATGGAAAGGATTCACTGACTTGGAGAGTACTTATCTTAAGCCTTCTGGTTTACTTTGAAACTTTCACAAGTTGGTTTTGGGAAAGCCTAAGGATCCATACATGCCAACATGGTCACTCTTCTGCCCTCTTGGGAGGCCAAGACCTTCTGCTGTATGGTACATGTGTCTGTGGGTCAAGGCCAGGAGCAGCCGGTGAGCTGCTTAGTCAGCCTGAGCTTGGAGTTGTTTGCTCTCCCAGTGTGCCGTGAGCCTTTAGGGTGTCGCCAGTGCTGTCCTCTCACTACTTCTGCTGCCATAGTCAGCAGCACCTATAGAGTCAGGGAATGCACCTATAGAGTCAGGGAATGCACCTATAGAGTCAGGGAATGCACCTATAGAGTCAGGGAATGCACCTATAGAGTCAGGGAATGCACCTATAGAGTCAGGGAATGCACCTATAGAGTCAGGGAATGCACCCTTTGTTTGAGCCCTTGCGGTTTTTGAGACTCCAAACATCTCAGCAATTCAAACTAGCCATGACTTAGAACCTCACCAGCCTCAGGATGTTCTTGCTGACTTGCACAGACAAAAGTGTCACTTGCTGACTCTCAAAGTGCCTCTAGACACAAGCCTGGGGAACGTGGGGAAGGGATTTGGAGCTCTTCCTCCTGAGTCTGGCTTTGCTTATGGATTCATTCTCAATCCTCTCCATTCAGTTTTGTTGTCTGCTTTTAAATGATCGGTTTGTTCTTCAAGTCTCAGGAAAAGACCTTCCAGTCAAAGAAAGAGAAAGGAAGTGAGAAAGAGATGGAAGGAAGGAGGGAGGGAGATAGAAAATGAAAAAAAAAAAAACTAACTTAAAACAAGGAAATAATGAAGCCCCATAGTAATGTTTGCAGAAACTGACCTAGCTTTCTCAGTGGCTTCCCAAGAGTATATAGACTAGACTGAAAAGGGACCACAGCCCAGCTGGCCTGGAAGCCTTATACTAAGAAGGGTTAATGGAGACCTGACAAGATTAGACCCTTGCTGGGAGCATTTTGGACAGGTAGAAGTGGTGTCAATGTTAGATCCAGGCCACTTTCCAGGCGGGTCACACTGTCCATTGTCTGAATTGCAGCTATATCTCTGAGGTACCCTTGTTTAGTTTTTGTTTCTCTCGCCAATGCACAGGTTCCAGTGATGAAAGACAAGTGCACCAAAAGGCTTTGGACAAACTCAAACCTAATGCATCTTTCGGCGCAACGTCTTCGAGGAATCCAGAAGGGGAAGACAAGGAGCCCAGCATTTCTGGGAAGTTCAAGGTCACAGGGGTACTGGCAGTAGGCAAAGAAGTCAGTCTGTCCCTGATGCTCAAAAACATGACTAGTGACAGGAAGGCGGTGACGATGAACATGACAGCCTGGACCATCGTCTACAACGGTACCCTTGTCCACGAAGTGTGGAAAGACTCGGCCACAATATCCTTGGATCCCGAAGAAGGTAACGGACTCATCCTGTAGTTGGTGGGACTCAATCAATCTAGGGCCCCAAAGAGTTGCTCACTGATGGGGTCCTGCTGCTTCCCATGAGTCGGTTGACTGTGGACAGAGTAGTGAACAGCCTCCATGGGTAAAGCCTTAGTTCTGATGTTCTGGAAGTTGCTGTCTTGTGAGCAAGGACAGTCACTGTGGTGTTAACTCCATGTTTGTTGTGCCCTGGCAAAGGAAGAAGGGAGGCTTCAGCAGTTCATAGCCACATCACAGTGTCCTGTACGGGTTTATGCCACCCTGCATGATTTTCAGAGTGAATGTAACCTCATCTGACCTTCTTTAAAAAGGGGTGATTTCAAGCCTCATGTTATAGACTTGAACAGAAGGCTTCAGATACTTGTGACTCGCTTGTGCCATGGTGATTAAGGGCCAGTGCTGAGGTGTTGGTCCTTGGTGTCCTGATGTCAAGCCCAGTGTCACCTCCTATTTGCTAGGCTTTGTAGCTGTTTTCCTGTTCTCACTGCCCCCCTGCCCCAGTTCTGTTGTAGGTTTGACCTTGGGTGGTCTTTACAAGATCCCAGAGTCTTAAATCCTTGCCCCATGTTGCCCTTCCAGGCTCTGGGTGCAATTTTTCCTGATGACAGTGACAGGTTTTCTTGGAGAGCTAAGCATTTGGGAGGTTCAGTGACTTGTTGCTCCAGGGCAGCAGAGATGGGAAGGGAACCAGGCAGAACAGAGGGAGACTGATTCTGTGGGATTAGAATGTAGGTGTGTGCCGGCATTGGCAAAATCCTGGAGCTGTCATGAAAAGTTTGGGCTGACAAAGCAGATTGGCAAGGGTGGGGTGACTATTTGCTTCACATCAAGAATTAATAGAAACTGGTTAATTATATAGCCTGTCCTGAAAGAATTCCAAGAAAAATTGAGCTGTGTTACCTCTGCTAAGAGCCAGAAGAGGCAGCATCCCTTCCAGCAGAAATGTCAGTGTCAGAAGCAACTGTTGGTGTTATTTACCTCTGACACCTAAAAAATTAAAAAAAAAAAAAAAAAAAAAGAGCCCAGGGACTCCCAGATGCTAGGCAAGAAGGCTACAAAGGTACATCTCTAGCATAGGACTACCTATTTCTGTAGACCAAAAATATCCCATATGAAGGGGGGAAACATTTTAACCCTCTGTTAAAAAAACAAAACAGAACAAACAAAAACCCCAGCAGACTGGAAGGCAAAGCAGGAGGAGTGGGCGTTGTAGCCTGACGCTCAGGTGCTTCCTGGATAAATGTGAGTGAGTCTTATTCCCTTTCTGAGCTTCAGAGTCAGACCATTGAGGAGGCTGGATCAACTGATTTGAGAACTCCTTCTCCATATTAGGGACTGCTGTAGCCAATCCCCTCCGTAGAAGCAGAGGGAACCTTCTCCCAACTGTCTTCCCCCTCAAGGCCATGGAGCACAGCTGGGGAAGGAAAGCGATGCCCAAGACCATCTGAAGAGGGAAAGCCCCACGATCTGCCGTGTTGGAAGGTTTTTGCGGGGTGAAAGCATAGCTCGCTGATAGAGTATGTGCTTAGTGTGCACAAGGCCCTGAATTCTATCTCCAGCACCACGGAGGGAATCTTTGAGGCCTAAAGAGAAGCCAGAGGAGGAAATCTCATTAAGGGAAAACCCACAAGTCAGAAGTATGGTGGAAACAAGCCTGATATGTATAGACCCATGAAGAAGTGCAGGGTGTCTTTAAGGAGGAGGTGCCTTTTGCACAGTTGTGACAGGGCCAAGTTGAGGGTCTGAACTTTATCCCCGAGGCAGTAAGACATCATGGAAGGCTTTTGTGGGGAAGCACAGGAGGAGAGACATGATTTAGAAAACCTTGTGTGGTCCTCAAAGCTTTGCCTTCCTAGAGTATGAACAGCTCTGAAGCAGGAGTGCCCAGGGGGAGGAAGCCAAGGACACTGTCACTCTAGGATCACAGCTTATTAGATGACTGAGAGAACTGAAGCATTTAGCCAATGCCTCTGCCTCCCTGCCTAGTCATTACTGTGTTGCCACCCAGATTGCCACTGCCATTGGGCAATAGGTTAGCATCCTTCTTCCCTGTCTCTTACAAGGACACTCGCCCTCTGACATTTCCCAGGCATGGGAGGACAATAGGTTAGCATCCTTCCCTGTCTCTTACAAAGACACTCACCCTCTGACACTTCCCAGGCCTGGGAGGGGCAGCTAGCTGCACTCAGCTCTTCAAGTCCCTCTATTTTGGATGCAAGCTTACATGCTTGCATCCTGGAACCTCCTTGTCCCTTACTCTGCCCCTTCCCACCTCCCGATTAAAAAAAAAAAAATCCAAACCCAAACCAACAAAACCACAAACTCAACAAACTGCACAAAACCTGAGTGCTGAAAGCTTTAAAAACAATAGGCAACATACAGAGCCTCCTGCCAGCTCAGCCCACCTCGACTCCGTTCTAGAAAGGATCCCAGAGCTCAGCTCCATGCTCAGTCCACCCACTACCCGCTTCTCCCTCCAGAAATACAGTATCCTGTGAAGATCGAATACTCTCAGTATGAGAGATACCTGAAGGCAGACAACATGATCCGGATCACAGCCGTTTGCAAGGTGCCCGATGAGGCTGAGGTGGTTGTGGAACGGGATGTCATCCTGGATAATCCTGCTTTGACCCTGGAGGTAAGAGGATGGGAAGGGCGCCTCCCTGGTCCCAAGAGCCCCACTAGCCACGAAGAAGTGAACAGAAAAGGCAGGTTTTTTTCCCTAGGGATGTACATAAGAGCCTCATGGATCTGGTCACACTTTGTCTACTGTACCTGTATATAGTGCTTGCTTCTTCCTATATAATCCCACTGCTGGCTTCCTGAGTCCCCATGGTACAGGATCCAGGTAGTGGTGTCTACCGTGATCCCACCTCTCTTAAGCTGCCCCTAGTTTCTAGGGTTTCTGATGTCAGGAAAGGGGCCCCAGGGTGTTCACTGTGATAGAGGGTCCCATTTCCCATGCTTTGCTGTCCTGTTTAGTCCACTGTGCTTCAGGACAGGGGTGGTCCCACCTCAGGACTAAACAGTCACTATGGGGTAGTAATTCCAGCCTTGAGACTTACTCCTAATGAGACTTGGCCTTGTGTCTGGGCTCCAGGATTTGTCAGCCTGGAAAGTGAGCAAGCCCTTTAGCTAAGCCTGTTGCTTCAGCTCTCTCAGGAATGAGGAGCTGCTTTCCTTGCAGGGTGTCACTTCCTCAGGGTAGCCACGCTTGGCAGATCTTCACAGATCAGGCCTGGTCATTCTAAATGTTTGTCCCATTGAACGCACACCTTTGTATAACAATTTGTGCCCCTGTCTGATAGTCAGTGTTAATGCTTTTCTGGGGTCATCTCACCACATAAACCTCATCAAACAGAAACAGCATCCTCCACGGGTCATGGTTCCAGCTGAGCTTGTGGCTCTGGGCTGCCACCCCTCCTTTCCCAGAGGGAAGCTGTTGTCAGTTCCTGGGTGGCTCCTGCATGGTGCTTGTGCACGGTGCTTCTGCCTGGTGCAGCCTCTTTTGCTTCACAAGGAGTTTCCAAGAAGCTCTCCCTGTCCGTCTCTGCAAGATGTTGGACTGCTGGGTATTTTCTCCAACTCCCAAAGCTAGGTGACAGCAATACTTGGTGGTGAGCAGCTCAGCTATAAAAAATATTTTGTCCTAAAAGGATGAACATTTAAATTAAGTTAGTTTCCCCCCATTTTACTCCCTAATCCTCAAACATCCTTACATAGTCATCTTTTATTCATACATTCCTATTCAATTTTTAGATTTCTGTATAACATCTGATTTATCTTTAAAGACACTCTAACATCTTTATCACTGATGCTGTCATACTAAACTTCCTTGAATCTTTATAAGATATACCCAACTTAGCTGAGCGGTGGTGGCGCACGCCTTTAATCCCAGCACTTGGGAGGCAGAGGCAGGCGGATTTCTGAGTTCGAGGCCAGCCTGGTCTACAAAGTGAGTTCCAGGACAGCCAAGGCTATACAGAGAAACCCTGTCTCGGAAAATCAAAAAAAAAAAAAAAAAAAGAAAAGAAAGAAAGAAAGATACACCCAACTTTCCCTCTCTCAAACACACCCTCCCCTGATGTCGAGATTCTAGAAAACAGAGACATTTTTGACCACTAAGTCAATGTGTGGTTCACCCAGAGCAGTGTCAGAAGTTCAAACTCATGAAGGGAATCTATAGAAAATGATAATGTTCTAGGTAAAATTCTCTTATCTCATTTAACTGTCTCATCAGTCCCATCCCACTATCTTATCTACTGATTAGTAGTTAACATGGGCTAACCTGGGGACCTTTTCCAAAGGGGTGAGACTTCCAAATTGATGACTAGTACTCCATATCCAGTCTGCTGCTTGCACTTATAGACCCAAGTTAATATATAACCATAAAGAAATAGACACTTGAAAATATAAATGAGTGTGTTTCTAGACTTGGTTAATAAACAGCAACAAAGATAATTAAATATACAGATGTAGACATTTAACACCAGCAGCACTATTTATATAGTCTTGTCGCATACCAACAGCACAAAACTATGCTCTTGTCTTCTAATTATTTAATGTACTTTGAATTCCAAGGGAGAGAAGAAGTAATCACAATGTGTAATGTGCTTCACTTATTCAGAGTGTACTGTGATATACTGTGTACTGATATATTGCAATGTCTGTCAAAAAATTGTCTAGACTTTAGGACCAGGCAGGCTCTTTTGTTTCCCAGTGTGTGAGTTTCCCAAGCTGTCAAATTGGTCTGAACTTGCTCTTTTACACCATACAGTGGTAGCCATGAGCACTAACAAGAAAATCAAACAAACAAACAACTAACTAACAAACACAACAGCCTCCAGGGTTCTCAAAGGAAGAGAGAAATTTGCTAGTCATGCCATTTCAGCATCTATTTCCAAAACACTCTCTTCCCTTTCCGTGACGTCATTTGTTCCTTGCTAGACCGGGAGATAATTAATTATCCCTCCTCACCAGCTATGTCTGCCCAGATCATGGCTGATGCTTAGCAGATAAACAACAGCCTCACCTTCCAAGGTGAGTAAGTAGTTTGTGTTACTTATATGGTCCCAGATCCTGTTGTCCTTTTCTGTGACTCCAGCTGTGAGCTTGTCTCTGTATGCTCCCAGTCACAGAGAACAACACAGGTCTCTGAGCTGTCTCCCATATACAGTGTGGGGATAATGGCAATGTTTTACTACCCCACATGGAGGTTAGGATACCATCTAATACTTAGGGCTGAATGAAGTAGCCATCTTTCATTATCCTAGGCGCATCTCTCTCTCTCACCCTATCATCACGCTCAGCTCTCACAGGGGAGCAGGCAGGGGCCACATACCTAGTATCTTAACTCATGGTCACTCCCTCCAGGTGCTGGACCAGGCTCATGTGCGGAAGCCCGTGAACGTGCAGATGCTTTTCTCCAACCCCCTGGACCAGCCGGTGAATAACTGTGTGCTGCTGGTGGAGGGTAGCGGCCTGCTGCGTGGCAGCCTCAAGATTGAGTAAGTCCTGGGCCCAAGAACCTCTGTGGGGGTGGACAAGAGTCGAGCAGGAGGGCCTACCCAGAGCCTTTAGGTAGTAGACAGACAGAGTACCCTCTGGCCTTGCAGCTTCATTCTTTGTGAGCCTTGGTACTCAAGAATCTGCATTCGGTTTGGAGTTCATCAAACTTGAAGTCTTCATTGCCAAGTGCTAAAATCTGATCTCCAGGGCTTGGCATATTTGGGAGACCATAAGACTACCTGTCCCTCCCTAGCTGGCTGTCACAGAGTCAAAGGGAACCAGCTCACCCTGAGAGGCAGCTAGAGGGTGCTGAAGAAATAGTGGCGTTTGCCTGACTCCACTAGAACAGGACTTGGAGTCCTCTAGGGCCCATGTAGCCTGAGCCCTTGGGATTTCACGTCAACACTAATCTCTGTCCCTTCCCTACCAGTGTGCCATCCCTGCGCCCCAAGGAGAGGTCCCGCATCCGATTTGAGATTTTTCCCACTCGGAGTGGCACCAAGCAACTGCTCGCTGACTTTTCCTGCAATAAATTCCCTGCTATCAAGGCCATGCTGCCCATTGATGTCTCCGAGTGACCGACCCAGCAGCACTCCCACAGACCTCGGTGACACAGACCAGACAGCGCTCTCTTGTGGAGTGAAACTGTTGCCTATTCTGTCCAGCCTGAGAAGCCCTCCATGTCCCCAAGGCTGCCAGACATGGACTTCTAGCAAGCCCTCCACCCTCCCCCCCATCCAACTCCCCACCCCCCCACCCCTCACTTCAAGCTAGGCCAGGTCCCCCCTGGTCTGGGACTTGATCAGTTTTGCACATTTCCTGATTGCTTCCCTTGGAGACGTCCTGTTACGTGAACCCTTGACCCCGCTGATCCCTTATAGCCGGCAATGCTGCGGACAGAGAAGCACCAGAGCTCAACACAAATTGGGAAGAAGGCAGCCTGGACTGCTTGCTGATCCCAGTCTGCAAAATGGATACCCTGTTCCTCCCTCAGCCTCTATGGAAGCCAGGGAGTAGTCACATACCACATCACTCGCACCCTTACAGTCAAAATAAATGCCAAACAAGTGCAATCATACACCACCAGTTCCAACCGGCTGCTTTGCCTGAGGGTGAGGGGCTGGGTTCACCTCCTCTAGAGAAGGCCCAGATTCAGGAAGGCCTTGTCCATTGGCACAGATGTCCACAGGAAATGTGTTAGCTCTTTGCGGCTTCAAGGGCAAAATTGGGGAACCACTGCCAGCTGGTTCTAGAAAACTTTCCCATAATGCCCCAAGTGAAATGAGGCTGTCACGGCAGGCTCTGAGCCAGTAGTTCTCAACCTGTGGGTCCCGACCCCTTTAGGGGTTGAGTGACCTTTTCAAAGAGATTGCCTACGACCATCAGAAAATGCAGATATTTACATTATCATTCGTAACAGTAGCAAAATTACAGTTACGAAGTAGCAACGAAAATAATTTGTGGTTGGGGGTCACCACAACATGAGGAACTGTATTAAAGGGCCACAGCATTAGGAAGTTTGAGAACCTCTGCCCTAATCACTGTGTGTGCTTAGGAAACTCTTTGGGACCTTTGTGCAGGTCTCAGAAAGAGAAAGAACTTCCAAGTATTTTTCAGGACACTTAAGGCAAAGTGGGCTCTGCCCACACAGGGCTGTTCTCTGCTGTGTTGGTCCATTTTCTGTGGCCCTACCGAAATATCTGGGGCTGGACCATGTCCAAAGAAGGGGGCTGTTTCACTCACAAATTGGAGGGATGAAAGTTGAAACATGATGACAGTGGCTCTAATACGAACATCATGGCAGTTGGTAGACATATATACAAGAGGAAAGAGTTACGTGGCAAGAAAGGAAGTCAGAAAGTAAGGTAGGGCCACTGCTGTTATGTCACAACAATCCATTCTCATAACATTGGGTCTCATAAGAACTGTGTATCCCTCCGGAAAGCAGCACCCATAATGGCTGCCTGGTACCCCTTTCCTGAAACTCTCCATCACCTCTTAACATAACCACACTGAGGACTTGGCTTCCAGTTCATGAGCCTTCAGACAAAACTCAAACCCCCTCAAACTATAGCACTCCCCTGGGCCAGCCTCTGCTCCCTGAAGCCAGAAGAGCCTGTGTTTGTCAGCCAGCTATAGCACTGTTGCCCTCAACAAACTCAAACAATGCCTCAGCATTTGCCTGTTGAAATAACCCCCAGCAACTGAGCACACACCTGCATTCCCAGCTCTTGGGAAGTTGTGACAAGGGGATCATGAGTTCAAAACCAGCTTGAATGAGCTATGTAGTGAGACCCTATCTCAAACAACCAAAATAGTCTCAGGCAGACTCCATTAGTTCACCCATAGATGTTCTGACCAGTCCCAATCAGGCTGTTCTGTTTCATTTTTGCAAATTTCAGGAACTATTCCAAACAGAAATTGCCACTTCACATCTGACCCAAAGCCCGCTCCCTTTATACTCAGCTCAGGCCTCCCTGGTGACTGTGAAGGAAAAGTCATCCTCGCCTTCCTTCCTTTCCTTCCTGTTGTTTGATCTGCAGAATTACAGCAAGGGGAAGTCACAAGGAAAACGACTAAAGTGACTTTCACTGGCACTGATGCCTCTCTTGTGAGCTGGTGTTTACAATTTACCCTCTGACATAGACAGCATGGCTTTGGCCCAAGAGGTTCACATGCTGGCTGCTCTGCCCTAGAAGAGTACAGAAGCACTGTATGATGGCTTCAGCTCCTGGCCCAGGAGGCTCACATCCCCTTGCCCACCAGTGAATGTGCATCGACAAGTATGCTGTGTTCACCAGCCTTTCCCTTCCCACCAGTCAAGCTGCTCCCGCATCCCACTTCCCATGGGGGAAGGCAGCACCTGCATCTGTATCCACATTTGCTCCCAACACCAAACTTTCCCCAGAACTCCTACCTAGCCCTGACTCTGGTGGCTGAGGGCAGCTGGCCCTAAGTCTCTACTGCAGAGAGGTCCCAAGCTAGGGAAGAAAAGATTATAACTCTGTTTGCAACCTCACAGTTCTGTCCCTTTCTCTTTTGGTGACTCCTGGGGCCTGCCATTCACCTTGAGTTGGGGATAAGGACATTCATTCTGCCTCAGAGACTCTGCCTCAGCCTCCAGTGAAGGCTGAAGTAAAATAGACTCATTAGAGCTCTGGCTTCTGATAGGAAAATTCAGAGCTCCCAAGCACTTCCCATCCACAGGAGGCTGGTCTAGGCTGAGTCCTCCAGCGCAGGGTGATCTGAGTTGTCCAGTTACTCACTCTGAGCCAGACTCTGTACTGTTCAGGGTTCAGAGCTATCAAAACCAATACAAGAGTATTGATTGTCTTTGGCTTTCCACCCTCAAGGAAAAGACAGAGCATTTAAAAAAATTCTATGCCACGTGTCTATCCAACCCGGGCACAGGTCTTGAGAAAGAAATCGAATAAACTTCTCACCATACTTAAGTTCTGGACTATTTTAAGAACAAAGTACACTGAAGAGATGGACCTGTGGCCAAGAGTAATGACTGCCCGGCTACCTGGGTTTGATTTCCAACCACAACATGGCAGCTCATAACCATATGTAACTCCAGGTCCCGGGGATTGGATGCCCTCTTCTGGTACCTGTGGAGGTACCAGGCACATTTGTGGGGCACATACATCCAGGCAAAACATCCATACACATAAAATAAAAATAATTAGAAGAAAACAGTATGACAGATGACATTTAAAATTATACATTTTATGTCTGCTCATGTTCCCACTGGCTTGAACTTAGTAACGTTGTCACAGTTAACTACTAGGTCAGCTAGGAAGTCTGGCCATTAGCTAGGTGAACTTGCACTGAGCTAATGCCATATAGTTTCTTTCACTATGGCAAAAAAAAAAAAGGTACCCACTAGTACCCCACGATTTCATTCCCCAACACATGGGCAATGTGGGACAAGGACATGGAGGAAACCCAGAGAAACCAAGAGCACCAAGAGGAAATTGAATCCTTCACATCTAATTTTTCTTTCCAAATTACCCATCAGGCAAGTCTCTATCCCCTACCCCTGAATGGTGCAGAAAGAAGCTTCAAGCTTGCATCGGAGGAATTGACCCTTGGCCTTTCCCAAGGTCAGACCACTGATTCCCAAATTGGGGTTGCCTAAAGCTACCCTGCCAGGGTTTTTGGAAAGCATTCTCTAGCCTTGAAGACCGGATTTATTGTTTAGAGCTAAGTGGGGGTACCCAATTTCAGTTGCTAAAGAAGCAAAATGAGAACCCTTTGAGGCCAAAAGAAAAAAAAAATCAAGTATGTCCTTGAAGATATCAAAATGGGGTTAGAAGTACATTAAAATGACCAGGGTACAAAAGAGGGACAGGTAGAGACTGGTCCTGAAGACTGTGGTCGGGCCTGGCCCCTGTGAAAGGAGAAGCAGAAGGAAGGGACTCAGGACACCGCATGGCTCTAGGAAAAGCTCAGCCAGCCCCATGGGAAGCTGTGTGTAGCGAGTTCTCCCATGGAAATATTTACATGGAGCAGACTTCCTGTGCTTGGTCATGGGTTGTCCTAGAAGCCCATAACCTCAGCTCAAAAGTTGAGATATGTTCCAGAGCATCAGGAAAATATGAGGTAGCCCATTTCCATGTCTGCCATGTGGCTCCTGAAGGAAAGTCTAACCCTTTTGTAAACTCTTACAAAGCAGATCCATTTTACCTCTGTCTGTTTTAGCCAGCCAAAGGGTACACAGAAGACAGAGTATGCATGAGATATGCATTCCAGTGCACACTGTGCCCATAACACCTCTGAGAAGAAGAGTGTGCTCCATGAGAACACCTTGATTCCTTATTTTAGTTGTCAATCTTATTGCACCTCACTCTTAACATGTGAAGAGATAAGGTAACTGAGCATCCAGTGGATCCCTGCCTTTGAGGAAGTCAGAGCTTTGACATTGTATTTGCTAATCCAAAACTATCAACCTCCAGAGTTGTGTTGAAGTGAGATAATATACATTCTGATTGGTTAAAGCACTTCCCATTGAGTATCCTAGTTAAATGTCCTAGCCAATGTATTGTTATATGGGAGCTGCTCACACAGGCCAGACATTATTCTAGGAGTTAGGCATACAAAGATGAGGGATCCCAGTCCCCAACATCATGGAGAACATCCCTCAGAGAATGGTACAGAGAGCAAGCATTGTGACAATGAAGATATTCAGTTAATGGGAAAGAAAGCAGAGAAAGGGAAACAGGAGACGAAGCCATATCACCTGTAAAAACAGTGGGTATTGTCATGATAGACTCCAACACAAAGTATTAATAACACATTAAACATGAAAAGCAAAAACACCTCAATTAAACTATAGCTACTGCATGACCCTCGAGAGAGAGATTCAGTGCTTAAGAGCATGTGTTGCCCTTCTAGAGCACCCAGATTCAACTCCCAGCTCCCACACGGTGGCTCACAACCATCTGTAACTCCAGTTCCAGAGGATCCGATGCCCTTTCCCTGTATAACATGAGACTCCACATGTTTGCAGACCTACATGCAGGCAAAGCATTCAAACATAAAATTAAGAATGAATATAATTTAAATAATTTTTAAAGATAACTACTGTCAAATTGGATTTTTAAAAGCAAAATCCAACTCCATGCCCCTACAAAAAGTGAATCTGAACTATAAAGTTGATATGAATTAAATGTAAAAGGATAAAAATTATGTCTTATACAAATGGTAACTGACAGAAATCAGGAAGGGTTACACAAATATGTAAAATAGTCAAAATGTTACCAGAGACAATAATATTTTCTAATGGTAAAATATCAATACATTAAAAAAATTATAAATAACCTGTTTTCTTTGACCATGAGGACATTAGCTTATGCTAATACCAAATACACCTGCCAAGCTTCCAAATGTATGAGAAGTAACTGAAAGCCTTCAGAATAGCCAATAGATGACAGGGAAATGTAAAAGAAAACTCCTCTGTAGAGTTTTAACATCTTCACACAGCTCATTAGCGTATGTAGGATGAGTTAAAGCACAGTCTGGAAGAAATTTATAGCACTATGCTCATATATAGATAGTCCCAACTCCTATTTTTTATACTTTATTATGGTACAAAATAATACATACTCAAAACAAAACATTTTCAAACTTTGAACTTTGATCTTTTTCTAGAGTGTTGGTATATAGTGCCACCTCTCAGAATGCTTAGGTAGCATTGTGTGGCTAGGCTATGTAGCTTGGTTGATTAGGCATATTACACACATTTTAGCTGGTAACATTTTTGAGGGTAAAACTACTTAATATTTATCAGTATATGTTAGCATATATTCATACACAATAAGGTTGCATTGCATATTCGTTACTTTTGGAGATTTTTGTGTCAAAAAAGCATAACAGAAGCACTTAAGGAAAGATGTTTATTTTGACTCACAGTTCTAGGGTGAACAGTCCACCATGGTGGAGAAGTTATGACATCAGAATCATGGAGGGTGGTCACATGACATCCAATAATCAAGACACAGAACATGTGAGTTCTAGTGTTCAGTTCACTTTCTTCTTTTGATTCTGTCTGAGGCCCTCAGCCATGGACCCACATTCAGAATAGGTCTTCCCATATCATCTAGGTAAGCCCCCACAGGTCTACCCTGAGGCTTGCTTCTTCAGTGGTTATTTGTGGACCAAGACCAATCCAAGGCTTTCTTGGAGACCCTGATGAATGGACAGGGGGAAAGCTAGCTCTGCGTCCTTCCCCAGGAGCAGTCCAGGCTGAGGCTGGGACAGAGCCTCAAAGGATAACAGCTCCTGAGAACCCAGGTTTCCCCTCTGAAGGCTGTGGTTGTTGGTCCTAAGGTAGGTGTGTCTGCGATAACCTGTGTTCTCTTTGTCAAAATCAATTGATTAACTTTATTTTGGTCACATTATCCCTGAAAACATACATATATGAGATGCTGTATTTCTTAATAATATTCTTTGGCATACTCTGTCAGCATATGCAGGATTTCCTGATGCCGAGTTTTCTATCATTTTTGTCTTCTCATCTTCTGGCTCAGCCCCTTAGGACCCTGTTACTGGAGAACAACCCCCTGGCCCAGGTCAGTTCTAGCTTTTGTCCAGGTGACAGTATCAACGATTGAACACCATGAGTTTCATACATGCATACACTGTATTGTGATCATGTCCAACCCCTGTCACTCATACTGATTCCTTCTCTCTCCCAATTAGTTCCTCTTCTGCCTTCATGGATTTTTGTTGTTCTTGATGATGACCAAACAGGTCTCCTTAGAGCTACTTATAGGAGCAGGAGTACCTCACACGGTTGTACACCGCAGACAAAATGAACCCATGAAATGTGTTCTTCAGCTCCAGTGCCCCTTCTTCTGGTAAGCTACGTAGCTGTTCCTTCTCCAAGCACATGCACATGCATATACATGCATGTGCACACACATGCATATGTATGTACACACACACATACACACACACACACACACAAAGGACCAAAAAGTAAATGAAATTGCGAATAATGAGTGTGGTGAAATGACTACTAGACAAGGCTGGAAAGAGTGTCATATATAACTCTCTGCTAATTACTGCTCCAAGTATTCTATAGATGTTTATTTAACCCTTGCAACAGTCCTTAAGGAAAGTGTTGCTATTATTTCAATTATACAAATGAGGCATGTGACGAGAGTTTCTAGGTCAGGGGCTTCTCAGGTTCAAAAATGGCAGAGCTAGGGAACTTCTCCAGGTAGACTGTCTCAATCTGTGCATTATGCCTAACCACCCACACAGAGGCTACTGTGGGATCCAGTGGTGCTTTTCATTGTGGGTTTACAAGGAGTCATGGAGGTAAATAACACAGCAACACAAAGATGGGGCTGGGTGCCACTGTAGACAATTTCAGATGTCTCCTCCCAGCAAGGTCCAGCAGCTGCTACACCACTGGCAAAGGTCCCTTTTCCCAGAATTATCCTCCTCACCCTCGCCCCCTGCTCTATCTCTAGGTCAATTTCTCTATAAATCTTGATTTCACCTGAATTTTTGATCTTAGCCATTCTGACTGGTGTGAGGTGGAATCTCAAGGTTGTTTTGATTTGCATTTCCCTAATGATTATCCCGAAAGTCTCCTATACTCCCCCCCCCCGCTCTGCTCCCCTACCCACCCACTCCCACTCCCACTTCTTGGCCCTGGCTTTCCCCTATACTGGGGCATATAAAGTTTGCAATTCCAAGGGGCCTCTCTTCCCACTGACGGCCGACTAGGCCATCTTCTGCTACATATGCAGCTAGAGATACGAGCTCTGGGGGTACTGGTTAGTTCATATTGTTGTTCCACCTATAGGGTTGCAAACCCCTTCAGCTCCTTGGGTGCTTTCTCTAGCTTCTTCATCGGGGGTCCTGTGTTCCATCCTATAGATGACTATGAGCATCCACAGCATTTGAAATATAAATAAAGAAAATACCTAATAAAAAAATAAAATAAATCTTGATTTCAGTTGCTTTAGGACTCTGGTCCCAGACAGTCAGACTCAACCCAGAACCTATGCTTCATGGGGACTCATGCCATTACATTTTGTTTTGTTTTTTTCTCTCCAGGGCCTTCATCAGTGAACACATTATACAGTGGTACTAAGAAGGAAGTGGGTTTAGAGAAGCCATCCCCTTGCCTTGCCTTCCTGTTCCTTTATGAGCATAATTGGGCTTTGATGCAACCTTCTCTGTCAATAGATACTGGAGTGAATGCATAATCAGAAGTGCACAAAGCTGATTGGGTGATATCGCAGTAAAACATATATGCTAGTCAACTTTTAGTTACTACAAGCTAACCTAAGACAGAGGAAAACTGTGGGAAGCCGTTGCAGAGTGGCAGTTACAGAGTGGCAGTTGGCTACTGCTGGCCACCACACATACATAGGCAGTAAAGGTTCTTTTGCCAAGATGAGGTTTTGAGAATTAACCAAAGTTAACCAATCAGATGAGAGACAAGTTAACCAATCAGATGAGAGAGAACGCCTCTCCTAGGCCTATATAAGCAGCACCAGTTCTGGGCTTGGGGTCACTTCGCCTCTGCAATCAAGCTCTCCCAATGAACGTGTGCGGAAGTATCCTGTTGCAGCGTCATTCTTCCTGGCCAGTTGGGTGCGCGCAAGAGAAAACCACCCACCCCATGGCCAAGATACAAAGAAAATGAGAGTCTAGTAACCCACCACCCTTAAGGAGTGCCCCATTAACCTAAAAATGCCCCACCAGGTCTTTCCTTATAAAACCACCACCACCTATTACTGTCATTGGCTGAGACTAAGACTTTAATATGGACCCTCAGGGGACATTGAAGATCCAAACTATAGTAATATGATAAGTTTGGTGACATTACTTGATAACTTGTGCTGTTCTGAGTTGTGATGAAAATGGAAATTTAATACAACAACCCATCAGCCCCCTCCTCAGATAGTCCATCTTTTCTGATTTGTGCTGAATAAACCTGCATCTTCAGCACACATCAGAAGATATCATAAAGGATCAATATACTGTGGGAAGCCACATGTGCCGTTGCAGAGTGGCACAGGCTTCTGCTGGCCACCACGCATACATAGGCAGGAAAGTTCTTTGCCAAGATGAGGTTTTGAGAATTGACCAAAATTGACCAATCAGAAGAGAGAGATATTGACCAATCAGAAGAGAGAAATTGACCAATCAGAGAAGAGAGAAAGTAACCAATCAGATATAGGAATGCAAATGAGGTCCTCTCCTAGGCCTATATAAAGCAGCACCAGGGCTGGGCTGAGGGTCTTTTCGCCTCTGCAATCAAGCTCTCCCAAAAACGCGTGCAGAAGGATCCTGTTGCAGCGCGTTGTTCTTGCTGGTCGAGTCGGACGCGTGCAAGAAGTGGTGCCGAGAACCCAGGACGAAACATCTCCAGGCACGAGCGAAGACCCCCTGCTACAGGGAGGATTCAGAACTGCATCGCGGGGAAGGAGCGGTTAATAAAGGTTCCCGTAAAACAGGCTGCTGAGAAGGATCCGGCGTGGATTCAGAACTCTTCAGCTGGGGAGCGGTGTTAATAAAGTGTTCCTGCAAAACAGACTGCTGAGAAGGATTCAACTGCGTGGATTCAGAACTCTTCAGCTGAGGAACGGTGGTACCGGTAAGTATAAAGAAATTAAGGTAAGTCTCTGAGAGGTATGCTTTCTTACGCAGTAGGTGTAGGAGTACCAGGAAGGCACATCAGAAACAGAGAGAAAGGAAAAAGAAGACGCGCGTAGAAAAATAAGTAACTTAAGAAAAAAAAAAAGAGAGAAAAAGAAAGGAAGCTAAAAATAAAGATACAAAGGATAATATAAAATATAAAGATATAAAGGATAATATAAAGATACAAAGGATAATATAAAGGATAATATAAAAAATGAAGAACAAAAAATTAAGTCAATTTACCCTCCTCTCGAGGACTTTGACTAAAGAGGCAGCCTTCATCAAAGGCTTAACGATAGCTCTCAGGGAAAGAGGAGTAACTATTAGAAGCAGCCACTGTGCAGAATTCCTAGAAGAAAGAGAAAAAATGAAAATAAGCTATTTCAGAGCCCTCCTAGGGACAGAAGGAAAACAGGAGACGTCCTGCTTCCTCTCTGACTCCTATGGAGAGATTCTTAGCTCTGGTTAGGATAACTGTGTCCCTTTGAGCTGTCTATTGTCTGTTTTTGGTGCGCCAAATTGTCTATATGTTTGTCAATTCATGCTTGGATGATTGAATGATTATTGTTCTGTGTTTCATGTTGAAAAAAAAATAAAAAGCAGTCTCAGTCTGCACAGCAAAAATTGAAAAGTTAGCTGCAAGGTGGATGGGAGTCAAGTACAGCTGAAAAAGCCCTGTTGAGGGCCGATTGCAAATGGAGCTTTTAAAGGGGCAGGCAGCCTTTTGCTTGTAACAGAAAGTTAGCTTAAAATTGGAAATTCAAGTTTAGAGTTATTCTAAACAACATAAGAAAACAGGTGATATGCAAAAGTAGTGTACAAAGGGTGGAAAGAGTAGGTTTGAAAAGAGAGTACACATCTTTACAAATAAAAGGAAAAACCTTTCAAGGTATAATGGATACAGGAGCAGATAAAAGCATTATATCCAGTAATTGGTGGCCTGCTTCTTGGCCTGTTAATCAATCATCACATAGCTTACAAGGATTAGGATATGAGGCTACCCCAACTATAAGTGCAAAATCCTTACAATGGAAAGATAAAGAAGGAAGGACAGGGCTTTTTCAACCTTATGTACTCCCTTTACCTGTAAACTTATGGGGAAGAGATGTGATGTCAGCCATGAACTTTATACTGACTAATGATTATTCTCAGAAAAGCAAGGAAATGATGAAAGGAATGGGATATATACCTGGACTAGGTCTAGGAAAAAATTTACAAGGTAGAATTTCACCAGTTAAAGCCACAGTAAAAGCAGATAAGAAAGGGCTGGGTTTTTTCTAGGGGCCGCTGAGGAGCCTTTGCCCATTCCGTGGTGTACAGAGGACACGGTGTGGGTGCCTCAGTGGTCTTTATCCTCTGAGAAATTAAAAGCAGCTAAAGAATTAGTACAAGAACAATTAGACTTGGGACATGTAGAACCCACACAATCACCCTGGAACACCCCTATTTTTGTTGCAAAGAAAAAGTCAGGTAAATGGAGATTGTTACATGACCTCAGAGCCATTAATGCACAAATGCAAGTTATGGGTCCTGTACAAAGAGGACTCCCCCTACTTTCAGCTCTACCTAAGGATTGGAAAATTATAGTAGTAGATATTAAGGATTGTTTCTTTTCCATTCCATTAAACAAGAAAGATAAACCTAGATTTGCATTTACCCTACCTTCTGTTAATCATATGGAGCCTGATAAAAGGTATCAATGGCGAGTGTTACCCCAAGGAATGGCAAATAGCCCTACCATATGTCAATTATATGTAGGAAAAGCTTTACAACCAGTCAGAGATGGTTTCCTTTCCTTAAAAATTTGTCATTATATGGACGACATTGTGATTTGTGGACCTGAAGAAGAAAGTATACAGCGAGCTTATGGCTTTCTTAATGAAATTTTAAAAAATAATGGCTTGATTATTGCACCAGAAAAGGTACAGCAGTCTAATGTTAGTCAATTTTTAGGAGCCACTATTACTTTACGGTGTGTTACCCCACAAAAGATTAGTATAAGAAAAGATCATCTAAAGACATTAAATGATTTTCAAAAATTATTAGGAGATATAAATTGGATTCGACCTTATTTAAGGATCCCTACTTCGGAATTAAAACCTCTATTTCAAATTTTAGAAGGTGAATCACATATTACCTCATTGAGACAATTAACACCTGAGGCTTCTGATGTTCTTAGGAAGGTAGAAGAAGCAATCCAAACAGCACAGCTAAATCGTATAAATGAGCAAAAACCTTTTTGCCTATGCATATTACGAACCATAAACTTGCCAACTGCTGTATTATGGCAAGATGGTCCTCTAGTATGGATACATCCACATATATTCCCTAATAAGACTATAGAGCATTATCCCACCATGGTGGCAAATATGGCCCATAAAGGCATAAAAAGTTCAATTACTCACTTTGGAAAAATGCCGGATAGCATAATTGTCCCCTATACTGCTGCACAAATGCAAACATTGTGTGCGACTATAGATGAATGGGCTATTCTTAGATGCAGTTATTCTGGTTTAATTGATAATCATTATCCTAAACATCCTTTATTACATTTTCTGTTATTACATCCAGTGATATTTCCAAAGGTAACGGCTAACACTCCTATAAAGGGAGCCATTGATATTTATACAGATGGATCCAAAACAGGAATTGGAAGTTATGTGATTAATGAAAAGGCTGTAAGGTTGCAATTTACACCAGGAGCCCCTCAATTGGTAGAATGTTTGGTGGTTTTAGAAGTCTTTAAAAGATTTCTTATGCCCATAAATATTATCTCTGATTCTGTTTATGTGGTTAATGCTGTACTAATGTTAGAGACTGTTGGAAATTTTAAGCAGTCTAGTCCAGTAACTGAAACTTTAATGAAAATACAAAATTGTATTTTGATGCATGAGCATCCCTTTTATATTCAACATATTAGAGCACATACATCATTACCTGGACCTATGGTTAAGGGTAATGCAATTGCTGATTCAGCCACCAGAGATATGGTTTTCCTATCACAAAATTCTATAGAAAGTGCAAAAAATTTTCATCAACTTTATCATGTCCCTGCTTCTACATTACGACAAAAGTTTAAGCTCACACGAACAGAAGCTCGAGATATTGTCCTACAGTGTGGTAGGTGTGTAGAATTTATTAATGCACCTTCCGTGGGCGTTAATCCTCGCGGATTGCGACCCCTAGATGTTTGGCAAATGGATGTCACGCATATCCCAGCTTTTGGGAAATTACAATATGTACATGTGTCCATCGATACCAGTTCTGGTGTCCTACATGCCTCTCCCTTGTCAGGGGAAAAAGCAGTTCATGTCATATCTCACTGCTTAGAGGCTTGGGCTGCATGGGGTAAGCCCCTAGTGCTAAAGACAGATAATGGTCCTGCATATACTTCTTCTAAATTTAGCCAATTTTGCAAACAAATGCAAGTGAAACATATTACTGGGCTGCCCTATAATCCACAGGGCCAAGGCATCATTGAGAGAGCTCATCGTACTTTGAAACAATATTTGCAAAAACAGAAAGGGGGAATAGAGGCTATGATGCCAAAGATGGCTCTATCCCTTACAATATTCACTCTTAATTTTTTAAAATTGGATGATGCTGGAAGATCACCAGCTGAAAGGCACGGACAATGGCCTCAATCGCCCAATGAAATGGTCAAATGGAAAAATGTCCTTGATAATAAATGGTATGGCCCGGATCCTATCTTAATCAGATCATGGGGAGCTATTTGTGTTTTTCCACAGGGTGAAGAAAATCCACTTTGGGTCCCGACGCGACTGACAAGGACCGTGAAAGAGCAAGATGAATTCCAAGATGATCCTGCTATTCCTGCTCCTGATGATTGAGACGGGGATAAGTATACCTTTGTGGGCCATAGTAAGATCATGGCCAGTACCTTTACCGGTACATTCCAATTCTTCCACCTTGCCTTTGTTTTATGCAACAGAATGTTTTCTGGATGCGCCTTGTGCACGACAAACTCCTCAAGAGCCACGGATGTATAATAGTACGAGTTTTCATTTAAATTATACACTATGCTTTGTGCATGATGTGGATAGACCTTTTACACCCTGTATATTTTTAAAGAAAAAGATTATCTCTAATTGGGCAGACCCCATTATCCAAAATAAAGTGAGCTCTGGAGTATTACTTAATGCTTTAACGCAAGTCGTCCAAGGAGAGCAATTAGGCACAGGTGGTGTTGGAAATAATATAACTTCACCTATAAACATCACCACTATTATGATAAAGGGAAAGGTGACTATTCCCAAAAGATCACGATGGCCTGTTGGCAATGCTACTGCTAAACGCAGCGTGCCCTGGTGACATCCGGACCTCACATTTCCTATAGTTTTTTCACCTTGTCAATCAAAAATTTTTCCTCGAAAAGAAATAGCAAAGGGTTTTGCTTTGTCACCTCCTTTAGATTTTTCTGTAATGAATGATAAGGAAGATGCTACAGGAAAAGAAAATATTTGGCCATATTACCAATGGATTTTAAGTAATGAGGCAGGTGCTAGTACCAGTCTGTCAGCCTTTGCACTGCTGACTGGAACCTTTCATGAGATATTGAATGTTTCTGCCACACTTTCCAATACCTCTGCTCATTTAGATAATGTGACAACTAATAGAGTTATCAGAAATATGACTACCTCTCCAGTAGAAGTTTGTGTTAGTCCTCCATTTTTCTTTATATTGGCTGAATTTCAAAATGATACAGAATGGTTAGATTGTACAAATATCACTTGTTTTTTGACGCAATGCTGGAATGGAACCAAATCCTTAGCCTTAGTGGTACAGCTACCAATCTTGGTCCCTGTACCTGTTGAGGCAGATCCAGAGAAGTTCCCAATAATGAGTCTAATTAGGCAGAAGAGAGATTTTGGAATCACAGCTGCCATTGTCATTGCCATTGTAGTGTCTGCAGCGTCAGTGGTTACCGCAGGAATTGCTATGGCCAATCAAGTTAATACTGCTGACACAATAAGTCAGATAGCAGAAAAAACGTCTGAGGCATTGCTTACCCTGCAAAGGGTGGATTCTCATATCGCCTCAGGATTAATGTTAGTGAATCAGAGAGGGGATATTTTACAACATAACATGGAACAGATGATGGATGTCATTCAAATGAGTTGTGTGGCATCCACTCCACATGTATGCATTACTCCCAATAGGTATATTAATAATTCTTTTATTAAAAGTACAGACTTATCGAATTATCTGAAGGGAAACTGGTCGCAGGAGCTGGACAGGCTGCAGAAGAGGCTGCAGATACAGATCCTGAACCTTAATGGAACCAGAGTGGAATCTGTGACCTTTGGAGACTTTACCTCTTGGCTTTCCTCTGCTTTCTCTTACTTTAAGGAATGGGTGGGAGTGATTTTGTTTGGTGCTGCCATATGCTGTGGACTGGCGCTCATGCTCTGGTTGGTATGCAAATTTAGAACACAACAAAAACGGGACAAGGTAATTATAACTCAGGCACTATTGGCTATTGAAAACGGCGCCTCCCCCAAAGTTTGGTTATCTATGCTCAAGAATTAGTCGGCATCTGAGTTCTCTGCTCTTGCGCATGAGAAAGACTCAACAATCATTGATCAGCCCTTGCACATTGATGCATACGACAGGGTGATCATGATTTCCCCACTAATTCATTTTTTGGCTGGCCTCTTTTGCAGAGTTCGCCCTAGGTCATTTAGCAGTTACTGTCACACAGCACTGGGGTATCCAGAGACGGGCAACTTTCCTCATGCACAGGCCAACCTAAGGCACGGGGCCCGGTGGCGATAGGGTTACCCTACGACGGGAAAAGACTGTGACCTTGGAGGAACGACCTAAAACAGGAGCCACAGCAGATGGACATAATTGCACAGGCCTAGTCCAGCCTCATTTTATTAAAACAGAAAGGGGGAGATGTGGGAAGCCACATGTGTCGTTGCAGAGTGGCACAGGCTTCTGCTGGCCACCACGCATACATAGGCAGGAAAGTTCTTTGCCAAGATGAGGTTTTGAGAATTGACCAATCAGAAGAGAGAGATATTGACCAATCAGAAGAGAGAGAAATTGACCAATCAGAAGAGAGAAATTGACCAATCAGAGAAGAGAGAAAGTAACCAATCAGATGTAGGAATGCAAATGAGGTTGTAAGCATCAACCAAACACAACACAATCCGGGTGTGAGACACGCCTCTCCTAGGCCTATATAAAGCAGCACCAGGGCTGGGGTGAGGGTCTTTTCGCCTCTGCAATCAAGCTCTCCCAAAAACGCGTGCAGAAGGATCCTGTTGCAGCGTCGTTCTTGCTGGTTGAGTCGGACGCGTGCAAGAATATACTACAAAATATTACTTCTTATCCTTATAGTCTGAATACTCAGGCTTTATATGTTGAGGACTGGATGACAAACCAAAGCTTTTCCTGAGTCTCTGACATATCGAGAATGGATTTATCTCCTTCTCTAAAACCAGGATCATGCTTAGCTGAGCTGATAATGACTTGGGACCAAGGCCTTGGGGAGCTATAGCTTCAGATCCTGAGAGCCCAAATCTTCCTCACTTACAGGGCTGTGGTCATTAGTCCCAAGCACCTGTATGCACAGTCTGTGATGTTTGTGAGATACCTTGGGTTCCCCTTGTGCAACAATGTTTGATTAGCTTCATACTGATTTTGTCCCATCATATGAGTTTCTGCTGAGTCTGTCCTATCTCTCCCCTAAAAATAATACATAAGACACAGGACCTCTCAATACGCTTGCTTGACATAAGACAGTTTATGCAAGGCCTCCTGGCCCCAAACTTTCTTCTCTATCATCTATCCTCTTTATCTCCTGATCTCCTTGTCCTCTCGCTCACGATCCTGTCACTGAAAACAACTTGCTGGTCCAGGGAATTTATAACCAGTCTACAATAGATTATCTTTCTTTCTAATGAAGTTTCAATTTTTGAACACATGCAATTACATTAAGGTATTTTATGCAAGCATGTTAACAACATTAAAACATCTTAAATATGTAAAAATATGAGAGGATTTGCTGTGTGTGTGTGTGTGTGTGTGTGTGTGTGTGTAAGTAGACAGTTATATTCTCCTACTCCTCCCAGAGGATATACTGCAGTATATTCATCTCAGTATTTTATAGTCCTTAGAAATGGGGAAAAGACACCTCCTAGTGGTCTATGGGAGAATGACATACATCATAAATCTGATGGCCTATGCTTGAGCTTGAATTCTGTGGGGTTGAGGGTTTAACACTACAGAAGGGTTTGGATTTTTAAAAATTCCGCATTGGCACACTTCATCCTTCATGCTGGGACCTTCTGGTATCACCAGGCCATAAAATCACCAGGCCAAAATTTCAGCTGGTGATAAATGATTAATGAATCCCTACTATGGTCAGGTTGTAAGGATTTGGCAGCAATGCTTGGTGGTTTCTACAGGCTCACAGTCATACAGACTGGCAGACTGCCGAGTCGGGGGGAGGTAGGGGAGAGATGACACTGTGAGGACTCAGATAGACCCTTACCATAAATCCAAAAGTAATAAATGCTGGGGAACAGTCAGGAGGGGTCATAGTGCATATGTGTCACTGTAATTGGCAGTGTTTAGAGTCACCTTGGAGACACACCACACCTCTGAGCATGCCTGAGAGGGTCCTTCCAGAGAGGGTTAACTGAAGAGTTGAGACTTACCCTGAACGTGAGGAGCACCATGCCTTGGGCTTGGGTCCTGGACTAAAGAAAAGAAGAACGTTCACAGAGCACACTGCCACACACCCCTCTATCTACTTCCGACTGTGAAATGGTTGTTGCTTGTTATACTTAGACCTGTGTTGAGGGAGTACAAATAAGTGGAAAATGTGCATTTTGGTGAGAGTACCAAGCCAAATGCTCATTCAACACACTTGTACCAGAAAGACTTATTCAACAAACTAGTGCACTGAGACAACCATAGGCTTGTGGATTCAGAGGGTCAGAGTCAGTGACGGTAGAGCAAAGACATGACAGCAGGAACAGCTGAGAGCTCATATCTTAACTGTCAAGCAAGAGGCAAAGAGAATGAGGTAGTCTTTTGAGACTTCAAATACTACCCTCAATGACACACCTCCTAATCCTTCCCAAACAATTCCACAAACTGGGGTCTCAAACATATGAGCTGATAGAGGCCATTCTCATTAAACCACTCCACTCCACTCCCTGGGCTCCATAGATTTGTGGTAATAACATAATGCAAACTACATTCACAGTCTAACTTCAAAAGTCCCCAAAGTCTTTCAGTCTCAACAGTGCTTAAAAGTCTAAAGTTCAAAATCTCTTCAGAGACTCAAGGCAAACTCTTAACTGTAGCACCCTGTACATGACATACTTCCAGCTCACAACATAAAGTAAATGACATACTTCCAACACAGAATGGTTCATAATATACACTGCCATTCCAAAAAGCAATAAGAGCATAGTAAGGAAATACCAAAACCAAAGCAGGACTAAAGCCCTGGAGGGCAACTCCAAGTCCTGAAGCTCCATGTTGGCTGTCAGATGTCAGAGGCTTAGATGGCTCTGTCCTTCCAGCTTTGCTGCCTGCAACACCATCCTCTCTCATGGGCTTGCACACACGTGCACTCATACACACACACACACACACACACACACACACACACACACACACACACACAGGGGATCATAAATAAATAAATAAATAAATAAATAAATAAATAAATAAACATAAAACAAAACAAAAAATGAGATGAAAATTACAGGAATTAGGAAATGTCCTTAACAATATTCTTACATGTAAATGGCTCAGCTCATTAATAAAGAGGCACAGATTGCCTGAACAGATTGAAAAGAAAACTGGACTCAACTTTCTATTTTCACCAAGAAACACACCTCACTAGTATCATCACCCAGGGACTAAGAGTCATAGTATACATATAAAACAATCTAACAAGCAAATAGAAACAAACAAACAAAAAAGCTAATGTAGCTATTCTAATATCTGATAAAGACAATGTCAAATCAAAATCAGTTAAAATATGAAGGTCACTACATTTTCAATAAAAGAAACAATTCATCTAAATGATTATTTTTGTTAGTTTACATACAGTTTAGTGCCTAGAAAATGTGCCTTTGTTTTCATATACACTCCAAACTGGAGTGTGACCTACCCTGCCCACATTTTGCACAGTGCCTTTATAGATTTATGGACTGGGAAAGAGAACTTGTGTTTCAGTGTGCTGAAATCTTGGTGGATGTCATCACTGATAACTTGTTGTGGATTCCAGGAAGGGTATTTTGTTCAAGGCAGCTGTCCCCACAACTGACATTGTCTTCAAAACCACATTTTAAACCTTTGGGTAATTAGATTTCCAACTTGGACCTTCCAAGAAGAACACTACTGCCTAACAGCAATTGGTGACAATAGCAGGGTGTGCCTTATTTTGATAACCAGGTAACTGTTCATTAAGAGTACCCTCCGTTTGTAAGCACCACTGACTCCCACTCTATTTAAGATGCTGGTGAAGAGCTCATGCGCTTGCGTTAGATATGAAGATGCTTACTTTCTTGTTCTTGTTGTATATCACTTCTGAAATGGTATTTCAATCAGGAAAAAAAAAAAAAAAACCTTTAAGAAGTTCTTATAGAACGATGACCAAAGTTTCTATTTTGCCAAAAGTTAAACACAAATAAATTGTCGATAAGTTTGTCCCTAATATATAAATTCAAATATGTAGCAAATGTAGCTCAAGGTGCCCTTTAAGAAAAAATGTTAATACTGTGTGAGTGAGCCTTCAACATCTTGTCAGTCCTTCCTGGAATGCTGTAGAGAAAGCTATTTATTCTGATTTGGTTTCTTTCCTAGAGCTATGGAGGTGGGCTCAGATCACACCTGCAGACAGAATATTTAGCCAGCAGTTTGTAGACTATTTACTGCTTTTACTCATCCTCTGTATTGTGCTCCAGACGAGGCATCCATCACTCTTAGAGGATAGCTAGCCAGAGATGCCTGGTGCCCGTAGGATGTAGCCATTGCTGTCTAAGACAATTTCATTGTTTATATGAGACTTTCATCAAGACTTGGTTCAAAGATGGGAGTTCAGGCATGGGTGAAACTGAGGAAGTGGTGAAGAGCAAGCTGCTTGCTTGTGGCAGTGCCACTAGAATGTCCTGAAATCTGTGTGTGTGTGTGTGTGTGTGTGTGTGTGTGTGTGTGTGTGTGTGTGCAAAGCAGCATTACTCAAGATGTCATCGAATCTGGTTCTAGTTTTTTTTATCTGTTCACCTAACATTACTGAAGCAATACAAATTTTGAAGATAGGCCTTTCTGCATCAGCCTAGGGCCTCTGTCCTGGTCTAACCCCACAACTTTGGTGTTGTCTTCTCATACTCTGTCCCATGTAACTCATTGGCTCCTGTATTGACACAGTAATACCTCACTTCTCTGTGCATTAGCTGGGAATGTTCCTGCTGTGGTGACCAGAATAAAGTTGTTTATTAACATAAGAAAAAGAAAATATAGCAATTGTAACTTTGTATCCATGCATAAGGATGAGAAGGAGCGGGACAGCTCACTGTAATATTAATGATAGCCAGCAGAGGGAGAGCTAGACTAGAATTACCCTGAAACCATTGACTTTAATGGGCAATCGAGACTGAGAACCAAGGCCCTAAAGAATGAATTAAAAGCACATTGGAAACTTCTTAAAATTACACAAATACCCTATTCTGACATGGGAAGGGCAGGGTGTTGGTGTGGATGTTAGATGTATACCGAGCACTCTAGCATCCATCTGTCACTAGTCCCAGTCACTGCTGCTTTCGTACCCAATAGTCTTGTACTGTGCTTTAGACTTTCATTCTCTGACTGTGACTCTAGTTAGAACATCAAGGACCCAGCACAGCATCCACATGTGTGCAACTGGGAGCACAACTTTGTCAGATCCTTAAAGGCATCTCAGAGTGCCTTCTCCTTGCTAGCTTGACAGAGACTAGAGTCACCAGGAGATGGTCCCCTGGGCGTGTGTGTGTGTGTGTGTGTGTGTGTGTGTGTGTGTGTTACTTTATGTTAATTGGTGGTGCCATTCCCTGGCTGGCTCCAGACAGCAGAGGTGAAGAAAGGGAGGAGAGCAACGGCATGTGTCCATCCATTGCTTCCTGCTTCTCGACTGTAAATGCAATGTGACCAGCTGCCTCAAGCTTTCTGTCACTAAACCTTCCCGGCAACAGAACTGGGACTGTAACACATAACTGTGAGCCAAAACAAATCCTCTCTCCTTTCAGTGTTGGGGGTTTTGAGTTATTTTGTTTGGTTTTTGGTTTTTGACAAGGTCTTGTTATGTAGCCTGGGCTAGGCTGGACTCATGCCATGGGGTTCATCTATCTCTGCCTCTCAAGTCCTGGGAGTAAAGGCATGTAGCACCATGCCTTGCCCTTGGTTTTCTTTTGCCTGGGCATCTTACCACGGGTGGTGGTTTGAATAGGAATGTCCCCATGAGCTCATGTGTTGAATGATTGGTCATTAGGGAGTGGTGCTACTTGACAGGGATTAGGAGGTGTGGCCTTATTGGAGTAGGTGTGGCCTTTTTAGAGGAAGTATGTCACTGGGGATGGGCTTTGAGGTTTCAGGGGCCCGAGTCAGGTCTTGTGGCTCTTTCTTCCTGCTGCCTTTGGATCTGGATGTAGAACTCTCAGCTACCATGTTTGCTTATGTGTCATCATGCTTCCCCCCATGACAATAATGAAACTGTAAGCAAGAGTCAGTTAATGCTTTCTTTTACAAGAGTTGCCATCATCATGGTGTCTCTTTACAGCAATAAAACACTGACTAAACCAGATAGGTACATAGGGCTGTATTGTCTTAGCCCCTACTTTATATATGTTTAAAATGTTCCATGATAAAATATACAGATCCATGAAAACACACACTCAGGAGATGAAATTCAGTAATGAAGTCCTCTACAAAGCAATGAAAGTGCTGTCAAACTTTGTGAGATCAGATTTGCAAAGTTCTTGAAATCAACCAAAGTTATAGCAAGCTGATAGACACTCATTCAAAACAAACTAAAAACAAAACCAAAAATCCTTGCTGAATCTCAGTAAAGGACTAGACTTGTGGCTTTATTCTTGATCCATTTCTCTTCCCCATTCTCTATGGAAGTTTTAAAACCAAGATGTCATAGTAGTTACACCGGTGGTCAGGTTTTGGCACTCCAGAAAGCTTCCCAGATGGCAGAGTGCTTGCTCGTCACACGTAAAGCCCTGGGTTTCATTCCTAACCCAGCCAAATAAAGGAGAGAGGAGGGAGGAGGGCAGTGCGGCAAGAAAGGTCCCTGTAGAGTATTGTTATTGTTGGATCTAGAAAGGTCCATTTCCTGAAGTTATCCTCATCTGGTCTGAGCTGAAGCTTTTTCTGCAGGGAAATCCTGTCCTTGGGATGTTTGCCAAAGCAGTCATCAGCAATTGTTCAGCATCAGGAGCTGCCTGGGACAGCGATGTCACTTGCGCTAAGCAAGAGTCTGATAAAACTGTAAGATTCTGGAAATAAAATGTCTGAAATGAAAAGATCTAACTTAATCCTGAGGATGGAGAAATATCTGTACCTATGCTATGTCTACATCTATATCATCTACCTATATCTATCTATGTAATCAATGTCTACGTCATCTTTCTCTATATCATCTATAGATCTCTATCCTTCTATCTATATCATTCATCTATGGCTGTGTCATGTAAACATGAGGGGATGCTCACAGAAAATTAGAGCAATCCCTAATATTTCTCATCTGTCTGGTCTTGATGCCCTGCTCAATGGTGTCAGACAGTTACATTTCTCTTTATCCTTTTCCTTTTGTTTCTCTGATGGGATTATCTCAATGGACTCTCTTCAAGGCCAC
Source organism: Mus caroli (assembly GCF_978045245.1). Taxonomy (NCBI): domain Eukaryota; kingdom Metazoa; phylum Chordata; class Mammalia; order Rodentia; family Muridae; genus Mus; species Mus caroli. The sequence goes on along the minus strand of NW_028227257.1, from coordinate 49,896,276 downwards.
TAATTATTTTTCCCACCATCTGTAATCCAAGCAGGACATGAAGGTTAAAGCAGAGTTATAAAACTGTGAGTCTCTTAGCAAAAGGTGAGAAGACTTACTATTATTTATGGTGGTTTAGATGGGAATGGCCCCACATGCTTGTATATTTGAATTGTCTGGTTTCCAGTTGGCAGAACTATTTGAGAAGGATTAGGAGGTGTGACTAACATAGAGGAAACATGACACTGGAGGTGGGCTTTGAGGTTTCAAAAGTTCATGTCAGGCCCAGTCTCTCTCCCCTCACCTCTTCCTCTCCCTCTCCCTGCTCCTCTCTCTCTCTCTCTACACACACACACACACACACACACACACACACACCTCATGGTTATAGATTAGATGGAAACTTTCAGCTGCTGCTCCAGTGCCATGCCTCCCTGCTGCCATGCTCCAGCCATGACGGTCAGGGACTAACTCTCTCAAACTGTAACCCAGTTCCCAAATAAATGCTTTCTTTCATAAGTTGCCTTGGTCATGGTGTTTCTTTACAGTAATAGATCAGTAACTGAGATACTATTCAAAGAGTGTAAGAAAATATGTGCTCAGTAGCTGACCACTAAGTCATCAGAGCAGAAATAAAAATTTCACACTCAAAAAAATATATAAATCTGATTATATGGAATGTCTTTTGATCTTTTGATAAAAATTATAAAACTCTCTACCCCAAAAGGCTTTACATGTGTAGCTTCTGTGTCAGTGTGCATCAATAGGTGGCAGAGAGGAGAGAGGCTGTGTCCTGACCTATGAACATTTGAATAAAAGAAGCAAGTGGTAGAGAAGTTGGAAGGAAAAAAAAGAGAAATAGAGGATGTGGTCACAATGAAGAGAGTCAGAACTGGAGACTCAGAGGTAGTGAGGAACAGCCTAATGTGAGTAGCTGGTGATGCTGCCTGAGACCATGGTGGGGTCCTGGCCTGTGCTGCCACTGGGGACTATGTCTGGGTCTGTGGCCCTACAGCATCAGGAGTCTGTTACCACCAAAGGCCTGGAAGATGTGCCTGGTCTGGGCAGCCACTCTGGGATATCTTGATGTCTGAGAGAGCTGTGCAGAACTGGACCCACCCCTTGCCTGGGAGTTATGGGAGAGCTGGCCCTGGGGATGTGAGGGCACAAGATCTGACCCTGCCCCTAGCCAGCTGAAGTACTCAAGAAAGAAGCCCCTGCATGTTGCCCAGGAAGCACAGTGGAACTGGCCATGGTTGCAGTTGCGGATAAGCGCTCCTGAAGGTATGAGTGTAGGAAAGCCCATCGTGCCACTTATCTCCTGAGAATTGAATAAGAGAGATACCCTCCTTCCCACAACTCCTTGCCACCTGCAGCAGGTGAGAGACCTGGCCCTGGGGTCATGAGAACAGGGGAACTGTCCCTGTCTCTCACTGACTTCAGCACTTGGGAGAGCAGGCTCTACATCAACCTTGGGCAACACAGTAGAGATGACCCTGTTGGCAGGATTTTGGGTGAGCCTATGCAATTACATGAGTGTGGGAGAGCTGGCCCTACCACTTGTCTGCTGTGTAGTGACATGAGTGAAGAAGAGATGATTCCCCCTGACCCCCAGCCCCTTGCTACATACAGCAGACAGAAGAGCTGACCCCAAGGTCATTAGAGCAGGAGAGCTGGCCCTGTCCCTTACCTACTGGATCTCTCAGGATACTGAGCCCTGAACCTAGCCTGGGCAGCATAGTAGAGCTGGCCCTGGATCTATGGGTTGCAGGTAAGCTGGTCTCTAGGGCATGAACATTGGAGATCCAGCCCCTCATTTGCCTTTATCATGTGAAGCAGGAGGGAGAGCTGGCCGCCCACTAGGATCATGAGAGCAGGAGAGGTATCCCTGCCCTTCACCTGATGCCACACTAAGAAGATCAGGCCCTGCACTTTACCTGGGAAGCACAGAAGATGTGGCCCGTTGTGAAAAGTGTGGGTGAGATAGCCCTGAAGGTATGAGTGTGGAAGGGCTGACCCTGCAACTTGTCTGCTGCAGCATTTGAGACAGGCAGGCCCTGTATCTCATCTAGACACAGTAGAGCTGGCTCTGCTGGCATGGGCATGGATGAACCAGCATGGAGGGCATGAGAGTGGCAAAGCTTGGTCTGCCCTTTGCTGGCTGCGGCATTGGATGGACCAGCCACGGCAGGGTAGGCAAGCTTGCTCTGGTGATGTGGGTACAAGAGAGCTATACCCACCTGCTCAGATACCTCTCAGGCCTAGATCCAGGGCTTTGAATTATCCATCCCAACCTCTACCTGATTGATGAACTGCTGGAGTGCATGAAGGAGCAGGTCCTACAGATCCAAAACTATAGGATCTCCATGACACAGGCAAACAACAGGATATCTGAGGGGAGTCTCAGTGAAGTTCCAGTATTGATAGAGTAGAAGGTAGAGGTCTTGTACTGGATCAATGACTGATTGCGATGAACATTTACAAGCAAAAAGGATGGACAAAAGTGTATACTGTGGGCCACACTGTGACACACTACAGCTTCTACAACAGTGTGGAGCCAGGATGCCTTGGTCCTCAACTATGGACATTCAAGGTTTATATCTGTGTACTACAGATGGTTTTCACCTAGCCCAGATTGAGAGGGTAAGGTATTTTCAGGAACTCTACATTATTTCCTATATCTTATTATGGCTAATTGGTTTGATAACCAATTAGAAGGTCTCTCTAATAAATAAGCAACCATGTAGTCTCTGTGAGTCTTCCCACTCTATTCCCTACATCAGTGACCTGAAGTGACCAGTAGCTAAGTTAGGAACAGTAAACACATTTGCCCAGGTACTCACCAAAGACCAGATATGAAACTTTTCTCATGAGTGTGTCTGATGGTCAGGGTGACACAGGCATCCTGACTAGTTAGGTCAAAGCAGTGGTGAGCTTTCAGTATTCTTTAATAAAGATGGAAGGACCCTGGCTGAATGACTCTAGTTTGGACTGCATTTGGGACAATCCAAACATGGGGAAAGGAACAGGTCTTAGAGTGTGTCAAGATCCTCAATGCCACCTCTCAGAGGAAAGGATGTTTCCCAAGGGGAAGAAGGAGCTTTTAAGTGCTCTTTGAGTTCTCTGCTCACGGTCTCTCACAAGTGTGGGATGGAGAATGTGCACCTGGATAGAGAGGTAGACCAGTTGACTAAATCCCATGTGTGGAAATGAGGGAGGGGGAGAAAAAGAAGAAAGAAGTCAGAGGGAAAATGGAGGCAGAGTTGTTAAACAGCTGTGTGGCTGGCAGTGATGGCAAAGCTGGAGTGAACACAAATAGATTACAAATAGATCCCCTGGAATCAAGGTTAGGAGTGAGGGGCTTGTGTAAGAGAATCTTGTGACATATTATAACATTTCTTCCATAACCAGGAGTCCAAAAGACAGGCCATGAAGGCTTGGGTATAAATTATCTCAGACTTCCTTCTTGAACTGTCACAAAAGAGGTCTAGTTATAGGATACAATTACAGCTTAATGTGCACTAGGCAACCAGAATTTCTTGGTCCAGGAATGGGTATTTGTTACAAAGAAACAGGTGTGTGTGTGTTGGGGGGGGGGTCATTGTTGTTTCACCTTTTGCAAGTCTGAGGATAAAACTTAGATCAGTTTTTCAATAACACATCCAAGGGACGAATTAGATTATGAGTCCTAGCAGAAGTAAGTCAATTATTCTTAAGGCATCCTTTGGAGGTATCAGATACCCAAGTCATGGGTGAGACTCAGTCTCATCATGCTTCCTGGACCGAGGCACTTGTTGTCTAAGACTAAAGACCTGTGACTCAAAGCGGTGAAACACAGTTTCACTCTATAGCCAAACCTGTCTAGTTAGTCAGGCTAGACCAACCTTCAAGTGATAAAAACTGAATCAGCTGTGCAGGAAAGGGAAGCTGTGGAGCTTGCCATCCTAAAGAAAGCAAGATCATGATTGCCCATAGGCCTTTCAGACCCAGAAGTCTGCCTAGGAAGGAAAATTGCAGACAAAATGTTCCTCAGTTATGTGTTCACCAAGGGCCAGGCTGAGGGAGGAGGCAAATGAAGAGACGGGGGAGCAATTGAATCCTCACAATGTATGAGGATTTGTCCTGGATGTTGCTGTCCCTGTCCACAATGTTAATAGTGAGGGGGGCATCTATAAAAAATAAGGGTATCCCTTACCACTTAAAAGGAGCCAACAAGAAGCTCACGGGGCTTCCCAGCCAGTCATGACAAGTGCCAAAGTGAAGACAAAGGTCAAGTGACCTAGACCAGCAAGTCACTCTTCAGTGACCATGTCCTGAGAGAGAGGACCAGAACATCAGAAGATAAAGCAATACGTAGGTTTGGGATCAGGAGGTCTTGCACAAGCTATGTCCTATGCCAAGCAAGCATGTTAAGAAATACAGCATCTTATATACTATTTCCAGGGAGAAATGGGACAGAGTTAGCAGAACCTATCATATAAAGGGACAAAGTCAGAAGGAAGCTTATTAAACAATGTTTAATGTACAAGGGGAACAGAGATTATCTCAAGAACATCACAGCTGGAGCACACCACTGCCTTGGGACTATAGTCCTATAAGATGGGGAGAGTTGGGTTCTCAGGATCTGAAGCTGAAGCCCCTTCAAGGCCCAGGACATCAGTGGCTCTGCCGAGCATGTTCCTGCTTTTACCATAAGGAACTGTGTTTCTTCTCCTTGGGGCCTCAGGGAAAGCTAGGACCAGCCCAGCCCACAACAATCAAGAAAGCAAGGGGAGAAATTTCCAGCCAGGCAACCAAAATGTTGTGTCAGGAAAAGGGAGCCTAACTGTAGAGATAAGTTATTTATTAGACAAGAATTGATATAAAATTTTAGTAAATACTTGGGCCAGAAGGATGGCCCAGTGGCTAAAGGCTCTTGTAGCATGAACCTCACATCCTGAATTCAATCCCCAGAAACCACATAAAAAAGGAGAGAAATGACTTCACAAGATTGTCCTCAGACTCCACATGTACAACATACACACACATACACACAACACATACACAAACACACACACACACACCCCAGATCACATCACAAATAATATTTTAATTTTTTTTTAAAGAATAGGCCATTTGGACAAAAAAATATCACAGGCAAATTCTCAGTGAATCAATCACCCCATTGGAAAGGAGTAGGGTCCTTTTGTAGCAATTAAAAGAATTTTCTTGACTTAGTCATATGGCCATTTTATAGCTTTGTAAATAGAGTTCAACAGGGCAGCTCACTATCTTGTTAGGCAAATAATTTTATGACACCACTTGCCCTTCCCGAGTCTATTTGGGATGATGTGTCAAGGGCCATTAGGAATTAGGTTTTAGTTATTTGTACAAAGCATTTCAAGTCACTGGGTCAAGCTCCAAACAGCTATGGTTTAACTATCAAAGACTGGAGAATTTAGCTTTTAATCTTTGACCCTTTTATTTCTGTCCTTTACCAATTTCCTGCATTTAAAACTCAGACAAAAACAGTAAGAGGTCTCAGAGATAAAAGTGTTTGCTACCAAACCTAATGTCCTGACTTTGATCCCCAGGTCTCACATGACAGAAAAAGAGGAACAACCACACATATGAGTGTACATATGCAAACAAGCTAAATAGATACATTTAATAACCAAATTAAATATCAGAGATAATTAAGTAAATAACTAAATTACACTCTTGGAAAAACAAGAACAAGCTAAACTTAAAAACATTAGAGAAAAGCAATTATGATTAGGGAAGAAATTAATGAAATATAAATTTTAAAAGTATGGTTAGAATAAAAATGGCCCCAATAGGCCCATAAGGAGTACCACTATTAGGAGGTGTGGCCTTGTTAGAGTAGATGTGGCCTCGTTGGAGCAGGTGAGTCATTGGGAAGTGGGCTTTGGTGTCTCCAAAGCTCAAGCCAGGCCTGGTGGCTCAATCTGCGACCTACATATCCACGTATAGAACTCTCAGCTCCTTTTCTGTCACCATGTCTGCCTTCATGTTACCATGTTTCCTGCCATGATGATAATGGACTAAACCTCTGAACTGTATAAGTCAGGCCCAATTCAATGTTTTCCTTTGTAAGAGTTTCCATAGTCATGGTGTCTCTTCACAGCAATAAACCCTAACTAAGACAAAAAGAAATACAGGGAATCTGTGAAATGCATTTGATTTTTTGAAAAGATTGACAACCCTTAGCCAAACTGACCAAAAGAAAGAGATAAAAGTCCTAAATTAGTAAAATCACAAATGAATAGGGAGACATTACAATAGATATCAATGAACTTTATAAAGCCATAAGCGTGTACTTTAAAGCTCATAACCCATTAAAAGTGAAAGAATGTAAATGAGATAGGTAAATTTCCAGATGTGGATAACCCACCAGCATTAATCCAAGATGACACCAAATATTTAAACTAATCTGTAACCACCAGCGATATTAAAGCAGTGAGTTTAAAAGTGTCCAGGCCCAAATGCAGTCACTGCAGAGTTCTGGTAGACCTTGAACAAGAGCCAACCCTTCTCAAACTGTTCCACAAAACAGAAAAGGAAGAAAGAGTTCTAAACTCATTTCACAATGCGAGCATTATCCTGGCACCAAAATCAAATTAATACACAATGACAAAAAGGGAAAATTATGGACCAATTTCCCTGATTAATTAGACACATATTTTTTCTATAGAATTCTTGAAACTGAATTCAAGATCACAAACAATTATCAAAAAGACCATTCAACATGGCCATGCTGTTTTCACTCCAGAGATGCAGGAGTGGTTCAGTATATGTAAAAATATATTATATGTGATTTATATGAATATTAAAATTTTTTATTTAGTTAGTAAAGTTAGTATATACTTAGTTATATACATATATATACTAAATTATACTTATTATATACTAAATTATATATCATACATATATTTACTAAATGTATATGTATGATATATAATATATTACATAAGTTATATAAACTAGTACATAATATATAATTATATGTTATATATCATATAAAAACATGATATATACTATATAATTATATATACTATATATATAATATCATATATATTTACTGAAAGAGATATAATATCCATCACATACAAAGAATTAAAAAAGCTAAGCAACCTAGTTGTGGTAGGTTCTCTGTATATATATCATGGTTTTTTACTTTGGGATTTTGTGGGACTCCAAATAGTGGACATGAAGGGAGGTGTCTCTAACTCACTCATCTCCTCTTGGGCCTCTTTTCCTCCTACTAGGCTGCCTTACCCAGCCTTGACAAGAGGGTTTGTGACTAGTCTCAGTGCATCTTGTTATGCTGTGTTCAGTTGATATTCCTGGGAGGCCTGTTCTTTCCTGAAAAGAAGCAGTGGATCTGGAGAAGAGGGGAAGCAGGGAAGCTGGGGGGAATAGGAGAGGTGAAGGGAGGGGAAGCTGTAGGCAGGATCTATTGTGCGAGAGAAGAATAAATAAAAAGAAAAGTAATGAGCTATGGAAATGAACAGAGAATTCTCAAAAGAAGAAAAACAGGTGGCCAATAAATATCTTCAAAAGGGTTCAACCCCTTTATCCATCAGGAAAATACAAGTTAAAATAGTTTATAGGGAAAGTGGGTATGCCCTGGGGGACTCCGCAGGTAGGGAAATGTGGGAGCAGGATGATTAATGAGACTGTGCTATGCTTGCAGACAGAAACCTAGCATAACTGTCTCCTGAGAGGTTTCATCCAGCAGCTGATGGAAACAGATACAGAGACCCACAGCCAAACATAAGACTGAGCTTGGCAAGTCTTGTGTAAGAGTTGGGGATAGGATTGAGAGAGCTGGAGAGGTCAAGGACATGACGAGAAGACCTACAGAGTCAACTAATCTGGACCCTTGAGGGCTCACAGAGACTGAACCACCAACCAAAGAGCATGCATACATGCATGGACTGGATCAAGGCCCCCTACACATTTGTAGCAGATGCACAGCTTGGACTTCATGTGGGTCCCTTAGCAATTGAAGTGGAGGTTGTCTATGACCCTACCTGCTATTGGATCCCCTTCCCTTAACTGAATTGCCTGCTTGGGCCTCAGAGGGAGAGGATATGCATAGGCCTACTGCAACTGGATGTCGCAGGGTGGGGTGGTGCCTATGGGAGACGTCCCCCTCTCTGAGGAAAAGGGAAGGGGGTAGTGAGGGGAGAGATTTGTAAGGATGAGACTGGGAGGAGAGGAGATACAGGGGGCTACAATCAGGATATTCAGTGAATAAATAAATACATTTTAAAAAATAGTTTTGAGACTCCAACACTCCAGTCAGATTGGCTATCATAAGGAGAACAAATGACAAGAGATCCTGGCAAGAATGTAAGAACAGGAAACTTTATTAACTGCTCGTGGGAATGTCTTAGTCAGGGTTTCCATTCCTGCACAAAACATCATGACCAAAAAGCAAGTTAGAGAGGAAAGGGTTTATTCAGCATACACTTCCACACTGCTGTTCATCACCAAAGGAAGTCAGGACTGGAACTCAGGCAGGGCAGGAAGCAGGAGCTGATGCAGAGACCATGGAGGGATGTTACTTACTGGCTTGCTTCTCTTGGCTTGCTCTCTTCTAGAACCCAAGACTACCAGCCCATGATGGCACCACCCACAATGAGCCCTCCCACCTTAATCACTAATTGAGAAAATGCCTTACAGTTGGATCTCATGGAGGCATCTCCTCAACTGAAGCTCCTTTCTCTGTGATAACTCCAGCTTGTGTCAAGTTGACACACAAAACCAGCCAGGACAGGGAGTATAAATCAGTACAGCAACTGTGGGACTCAGTATGGATATTTCTCAAAGACTCTAAGAACGGTCATATGACCCAGTTATCCCACTCCTGGGCAGACTCCAAGGACTCTATATCCGACCACAGCAAACTTGGACATCTATGGTTTACTCTACCCTCGATAGCAAGAAATGGAATTAGCCCAGACATCTACCACCTAATAAACAGATAATGAAAATGTGCTACAGCTATACAATGGAATTTTATTCATCCATACAAAAAGATGAAAATTTGCATGAGAATGGATAAAACTGGAAGATGTTATATTAAGGAAGACAACAGAAAATAAAACTTGAAGCCAGGTTCAGAAAGGCAAACACCATCTGTTCTCTCTCATGTATGGATGCTAGCTTATTTTTACATATATTCATTTTTGAGAGAGTTGGTATGTAAAGAAACCAGAAAACTAGAAAGAGGCTCATTAGTTGAGGGGGTCAGTAGTTTAAAGACGGTAGGCAAGGGTAAAACGGATGTGATAGGAAAGTGGCAGGGGGAACTACTGAGATGGGATGATTTAAGTGGGGAGCAGGGAGATGGGGAGGGTCCAACAAGCAAATATGTATGAAAATACCATAAAGGTCCCTGACACTTGGTAATCAAAAATCTATCTAATTATAATTTTGAAGCATCTACATGAATGCCCCAATTAAATGTTGTGTCTATAAGAGTTACCTCGGTCATGGTGTCTGTTCACAGCAGTAAAACCCTAAATAAGAGAGTGGATAAACCTTCTCCTAGAACTTACAGATCATTAAAGTCAAGTCTGGGAGTAGGGACTTGGCCTCCAAAACAATGCAAGCAATTACCATTGCGATTGGTTGCCCAGCATAAATGATGATAAGACTTCTTTGCCAGGGCTACTACTTGTTCTGGTTACAGGACATAGAGGAAGTAGGAAGACTGTTGAGGAAGAGCTGTCATTAACAGTCTAACTGAGCAATGGGCCTGCTTGCCAAACTACAGGCCAGTTAGGCAAGATATATTCACTAATGCAGTAGCAGTAAGTCTGCTATGTGGACAATCAATTGCATTCAAGACGGACTGAGTCTGCTCCACGGAACAGAATTCACATCTGGTATTACAACCGTGGTCAAAAGCTCATGGCTGAAGAGATCATAGATCCTAGTGAGGAAGCTACAGCAGATTTTCATTAACTAGACATGATGTGCCCATTAAATTGCCTTCTAAATAATTACACTTATCCTTATAGATTGGTGAGAAGGAAGAAAGGGAAAGCTGGATGCCCTGGAAGGAAGGTACTCAAGAGTGATGAGGACAAGAGAGGTTAATGGGATCATACAGTATATGACCAAAATATGCTGTATACATGCACGAAAATATCACAACACAACCCAGTATCATGTATAATTAACATACACTGATAAAACATTTATATATGAAGAAAAAGGTAGCATTAAATTCTGCAATGCAAATTTACATACAAAGGAAGAAATGTCAGGATATTATAAAAACCTTTTGTCGGTAACCTTAAAAAAAAAAAAAACAGGAAAATATGGCATGGAATATTCAAGCTTTGAACATAAATGTCAACACAATCCAGTGGTATCTCTTAAAACTAAGGAAGAAATTAGGCCATTTTTTTAGATAGCCACAAGACAACTCTTAACCAAATCATCTTCAGAAAATGCTTTAAAATACTTATGCGCACAGGGTTAGAGACGGTTTGGTGAATAAGAGCTCTTGCTGCTCTTTCAGAGGACCAGAGTTGGGTTCTTGGCACTCATTTCAGGGGGCTCCTAGCCATATATAACTCCAGTCCCAAAAGATACAATAGCTCTGGCTTTGACAGGCCCCTACATTCATGTACACACACCTACACACAGTCACACACCCCTACATATAATAAAGAATAACAAAAATAAAATATTTTTAATTTTTAAAATACTGTACACTAAGGAATGAATACTACAATCCAATTCACAAAGGCACAGAAGAAAACAAACTTCATGAGAGGAATACATGAACATAGGAGAGCCAGGAATTAATTCATCCTTTTCCATTCCACACCATAAAGCAGGAAGAGCCAATAATCCGTCTAACCAAAGTAAGCAATAAAGCTATAAGAATAGCAAACTTTTCAATGATGATATTAAATAAAAATGGGCTCTATTCATCCATTAAAAGATGCAATCTAGCTATCTGAATTAAAATACTTGATCAAACTATGTGTTGTCTCCAAGAAACATACCTCACTATCAAAGACATCCCGACAAAGAGTCAAAGGAAAGGCAGCAGTTTATGAAGCAAATGGAAGCTGTAAATGAGCTGGCATAGCTATTCTCATATTTGATAAAGTGGACTTCAAACAAAAACTAGTCAGAAGGGATAAAGAAGGCCACAAGTAGTGGTGAAGGGAACAATTTACCAAGAAAACACAACTCTAAATATACACCAAAATTGGGATTCTCAGTTGCATAAAATAAACACTAAAAAACATGAAAGATCAGGTAGATCCTTACATAGAAACAGTGGGGACTCCAGTGCTCCACTGCCATCTATAGAGAAATAGTTCAGATTAAAAAATCAATAAAGAAATTTATTACTTAACTATACCACAGATAAATTGGATATATAGGATTTCTACAGAACATTCCATCCAATGGAAAGGGAATACACATTTGTTTCAACAGTCCATGGGTCCTTCCATAAAGTCAATCACAGAATAGACATCAAGAAACTAAAAATAGAAAACATTTTTATCTTACCATCCCATCATAGAATAAAGCCAGAAACCAATAGCAAAAACAAACAACAACAACAACAACAAAAAAAAACCCACAGAAACAATATAATGTTCAGATATTAAATGATATGTTTTTGAGTGAGCAATGGGTCATTGAAGAAATCCAAAAGTGAAGAGACTTCCCAAACTAAATGAAGATGCTATCACAGTATACCAGAACCTTCAGGACACAACTCAGGCAGTTTCAATAGAAATAATAGGGCCCTGGCAGTCCTAACACCACCCCCTCCATCTCCTGTTACCCCTCTTTCCAAAATCTCTTTCCTACATTCGTATATTTTGCTTATGCCCCTCTGGGCTTGACCAGGGCCAAAATGTGCTAGGATTTGAACTATTTATTGAACTCTGATGGGTACATCAATGATTATTACAACTAAAGTTAATGTCTTCTCCTCTCTCAGAGTCCAATGTCCAATGGTGGCCTATAATTTGATAGAAAAGAATCCCATGAGTCTCTTTCTCATCCATTACCAGCTGTTGAGAGGCCCTGTCTTGTGCAGGCCCAGAGAAAGACGTAGTATTCATTGTGCCGCGTTTAGTGAGATTTCACTGCCTTTCTATCTTCTGGCCTTTACAATCTCTCTCTTTCTCTCTCTCTCTCTCCTCCTCCAGTGATTCCTATAAATGATGGTTTTTTTTTAGTGCTGACCTCATCTTCCATTTATTTCCAGTATTTTGGGTGGCTATGGGTCTCTGTATTTACCACCATTCACTGACAGAGCAGCTTCTGTGTTTGTGGTTGAAAGTACCTTAATCTAAGGCTGTAAACACAGGTATTCAGAAGGTAGCTTGGCATGATGCCCATTGAGCTAACTATTTGTAGTAATGTCCCTTATAGGACTTATTCAAACTGGAACTGACCCGGGCTAGCTTTCAAGTGCTGGAAGGCTGCTGGGGAAGAAAAGTTATCAGTGGACTTATCCATCAGTGTTAGAATATATTAGAAACCTTTCAGGAAATATTTGCCCAAATACGCAATAGTGGCACAATGGTTATGGGGATAACCAATGACTTCTAGATTGAATTTGAAGGCTGCTTTTCAGAAACAGTCCTATGCTTGGTGCTATGAGCCTAGTCAAAAATTCATGCCTAGAAATTGTCCATATTTCCTTTAAAATTTATTATTTTCTGTAATTATTATTAAATATATATACATACATATTAAATATACACACATATAAATATATGAATACAACCTGCTGACTCCACTTAGTGTTGCTTAAATGTACATGTTTTTAGGGTTAGTTACTTGAGATATACATACATATATATATATATATATATATATATATATATATATATCACTGTCTTAACAAAAATAATCTCACATTTATCACTCGTATATTCTTGAAAAACAAAACCATAGCAATAAAATAATTTTAATAAATAATATTTAGAAATATTAGCATAAAATATTTTTGAGCCCTCAACAATTTTCATTACCCTTGACTATTAGAAAAGTAAAATATAATTTAATTTCTTTCTAGAATTTGTTTTGGGAGAAACTCTTTACCAAAATTTATGTTGTCAAAACAAAATTTTTATAACAATACAACTTTCTTTCTTCAATGAATGTTGTTATTTTGTTTTGTTTTGTTTTTAAATGATTTTCAAGGTCCCTGAGAGGCCTCAAGCATGGAATAAGACTTACATGCAAGCCTGACAACCTGAGTTCAAGCCCTGGAGCCTAGAGTGAAGCAGGAGAGAGCCAACTCCTGAAAGTTGTCCTGCAACTTTTCTGTGTGGACCACAGCATGTGTACACATACACACCACACACTCACACACACACACTCGTACACTCGCACACATTCACACACACACACACACACACACACACACACACACACAGTAAACAAACAAGCAAACAAACAAATAAAATGGATTGAAAAGGACATCGTTTAAAAGTGAAAATTAGTGCTCTTGCTCTCTTGCCTCTCTTGCCACTTTGCTCCCCGTCTCTCCCCATTCCCTTCCCCCCTCTCTCCACGTGGCTATGTCTGGCCTCTACTTCTCTACTCTCTCCTTCTCTCTGCCTTTCTCTGCCTCTACTACTCTCTTAACTACCCTCCCCACACCCTAAATAAACTCTATTCTACGTTTAAAAAAAAAAAAAGAGAAAGAGAAAAAAAAAGAAAGAAAAAAAATCAGTGATCCATTGCCTTAACCACTCTGTCACCTCATTCCATCCCAAATCTCTGACTTTGCTGCCCGCCATTGGATCCCCTTACCTTAGCTGGATGTTTGGTTGGGCCTTAGTGGGAGAGAATGCACTTAGTCCTGCTGAGATTTGATAATCCAGAGCAGGGTGGTACCCAAGGAGGGCTTCCCCTTCTCTGCGGGGGGGGGGGGGGGGGGGGGAATGGGAAGGGCCTGGGGGTGGGAATTTGTAAGAGTGGGACTGGGAAGCCTGGAGGGCGTGGTTCTAAAAATACTCATTTTTAGAAAAATCATCTTGTAAGGGGGCAACATTTAAAATGTAAATAAATAAAATAATTTTTAAAAGTAACAATTGAAAAAAAAAGGAAATCATCTTGTAAATACTGTAGCTAGATTTTTTTTCTTAGCCTCAGTTCCCAGAATTAACATTTAAAAGCACCAAACCCAACCCATCCCACTGGGAAGAGAGCTTAAAGTCAACATTTTAATTAGTCACTATTTTACTTATGCATGACTGGGGTACAGTCTTCATAGTCAGTTTTCTTCAGCTCAAAAATCTACCGTCAATTATTAAGTCCCTGCATTTTAGTTAATTTCTTTTTCAAAAGAAAAAAAAAGAAATAAAGAAAGACAATAGCTCCTATACTTTGGTGTAATTCACAAATCACAGCTCAAACATTCACATTTGCATACACATTTTAAAATAGGCATGGAAATCCACTTCTGGAGGACATCCCAAAGCACATTTTGGAAGAAGCAAGGTTTATGAATGAGCTTACTGGTATATGAAATGTTAGGATCTCTTTAAGAGCAACAAAGCTTTTATCAAATATTGTGTCTTTACTCGGGCACTAAGGTGTCAGACACAGCCACACAAAACTCTCTCACCGAGTCAATGACTTTCAGGTTCTTGTCTTAAGAATTCAAAGAATGAAATTTATGGAGGGCAAGTTTTATAAATAAGTATTTTTATGGGAAGCTAAAAGAAAGAAGGAAGGCAGAGCCTCTGTGTAGCAAGAGTGGGTCTCAGGAGTGAGACAGCATTGAGGGTTACAATCTCTGTGCTAATAAGGCTTTACTGGATGGTAGCTCTGGAGAGGAATGTTCTGGTCCTTCCAGTTTCCAGTCTAAGTGTCCTGGTGCCTGTCAGTTTCAGTCACACCCTCATGTATGGTTTATAAGAAAAGGATTAAAAAAAAAAAAAAACCAGTGAGAGAGAACTTTTGGGGCTGGAGAGATGGCTCAGAAGTACTGACTGTTCTTCCAGAGGTCCTGAGTTCAAATCCCAGCAACCACATGGTGGCTCACAACCATCTGTAATGAGATCTGATGCCCTCTTCTGGTGGCTGAAGACAGCTACAGTGTACTTACATATAATAAATAATAAATCTTAAAAAAAAAAAAAAAAGAACTTCTGGTCAAGACAGGCTCCCAGGACAGGGAGCAAGCTGGAGATGAGAAGAATGGCAGCCTGAGGAAGGAGTGAGCCTAAGGCAGACTACCCTTGCAAGAGATCACTTGAGCAAGCCAGGAGAGCCTGAGGTAACCACCAGACCAGCTCCACTGGGGTCCAGACAGGGAGTTAGCCTGAGATGACTAGGCCCTGGGGGTGAGTGGGGGGCAGACCATGCCCTAGATAAGCCATGCCCAGGGCCATAATGCACAACTGGGGCATAACACACCTGAGACCACTCCTGAGATGATCCTAGACACTCAGAGCACCACTAAGAGGACCAAGTAAGTGGTGGAGAAATTGAAGAGAAAGAGAAGCAGAAGGATGTGGGCACAATGAAGAGAGGCAGAGCTGGAGACTCGAGGGTAGAGAAGAACAGCCTGATGTGAGTTGTCAGTGTTGCCACCTGGGACCATGGTGAGGTCATGGCCTATGCTGTCACTAGGGGCCAAATCTGGGTCTATGGTGGCTCTGCAGCAGCAGGAGTCTGTTATCACCAAAGATCAGGAGTGCGTTCTTAGTCTGGATGCTACCCAGGAACAAGTTGATGTCTGAGGGCTGTGCAGAAATGCCCTCACCCCTTGCCTGGGCATTGCAGAAGAGCTGTCCCTGAGGGCAGGAGAGCTGACCCCACAGCCAGCTACAGTACTCAGAAGAACACACACACACACACACACACACACACACACACACACACACACACACACTATGTTGTGGCTGAGCCAATTCTAGGATACAAGTGTGGGAGAGCTGGTCCTACCACTAGTCTCCCCTGGAGCAGCATGAAAGAGAGAGATGCCCTATTTTCCCCCTTGTCTCCCATTACCCACTGGGTAGTGGTGCAGATGAGAGAGAGATACCCTCCTCCCCTCCCTAGTCCTTTGTCATTTTTGGCAGGCAGGAGAGCTAGCAGAGCTGGCCCCAGGATCATGAGAACAGGAGAACTGGCCATGTCCCTCACCAACTGCAACACTCAGGAGAGTGGGCCCTGCACCTCCCCTGGGCAGCAGGGTAGAGATGGTGCTGGTTGAGGGCTTGATGGTGAGCTGGCCTTGAGGGCATGAGAGCAGGAGAGCTCAGATACCTCTCAGGCTTTGAATTGGCCTACACCAACATCTACCACATCAGTGACTAGTACCACAACTGCAGACTGCATGAAGGAGCCAGTCCTACAGACCCAAAATTACAGGCTCTCCACAGGCCAACAACAGAATATCTGAGAGGAGTCCCAGTAAGGTTCTAGTGTTGATAGAGTAGCAAAAGCCAGAGGCCTCACATCAGACCAATGTGTCATTGCAATGAACATTTGAGAGAAAGAAATGTGGATAAAAGAGTATACTGTGGGATACACTGTGACACACTACAGCTTCCACAACAAGGTTTTTTTTTTCTTGTTAAGTGGGGAGGTTACAAGGGTGGAGGGCAGGTATAAGGGGAAGGGGAGATGAGTGGGACTGTGGAACATGATGTGAAATTCACAAAGAATCAATAAAAAGTAAAAAGAAAAAAAGAACAGAAAGAACAAAAACTCATGGAAATTAAGCAATACACTACTGAATGATAATTGCATAAAGAGTCAATAGCTCAACATTAAACACTGCCCCCCAAATTAGACAGGAATAATCAAAGTAAGTGCTGAAGTCAAAGAAATACAAATAATAGCAAAAATACAAAAAATCAATTAAATCAGTTGATTATTTGAAAACATTAACAAAATTGACAAACTTTTAGACAAATTAACCAATTAAAAAGCAGAAAGGATTCAAATTAATGAAATCAGGGATGAAAAGGTGAATATTACAGTAGACACTAAGGAAATTCAGAGAACCATAGATATACACTTTACAATCAATATTCTACCCAACTGAAAAATCTAAAAGAAACATACAGATTTGTAGATATATATGCCCTGCAAACACTAAATCAATATGACAAAAACAAGCTTTTAAAGAGCCTTAACTCGGGCTGGAGAGATGGCTCAGTGGTTAATAGCACCGGCTGTTCTTCTGAAGGTCCTGAGTTCAAATCCCAGCAACCACATGTATTGCCCGCGCTTTTGTGTGTCCCCCTGGTAAGAACACGCTCAGGGCAACCGGAATCTTCTGCAGCACAAGCTTTATTGCTTACCCCATCAGGAGCCAGTGGAGAAGAGAGCCAGAGAGAGAGAGAGATGGCGGAGCCCCCTCCCTTTTATGGAGGACTGTCCTCCGCCTCGGACGTGTCACTCCCTGATTGGCTGCAGCCCATCAGCCAGAGTTGTCGTCACGGGAAAGGCAGAGCACATGGCGTGGAAAGCTACCCCCGCACATGCGCAGCTTGCTTGTTTACTACTTAGAACACGGGTGTCAGTGCCATCAGCGCCATCTTGTAATGGCCAATGTGAAGGCGGCTCCTTACATCTCCCCCTTTTCTTTTATATAAGAGCAATAGGCCACCCATAATAATGAGAGTGGAGATAGAGGTCAAATCCCCAGTGTGTAAAATAGGGGCTTTACACAAAACCTCCTCCCAGGCTCATCACCCAAAGGGGTCTTGGTCCGCTCCCGTGTCGTTTTTCCTGGGGGAAGGACACTTGGACACTCAACCTTCTTGAAAGATGACATGTCTCCCTAGAATAGGCTCATATATGCCACAGAGCCCTTCTACTGCAGTGCTTAGCCATGCAACTCTCTCGGGCTGCTGAAGCACACTCACTCTATCCCGTGCAATGAGACTAGCCTCGTGGGGTGCAAGAGCTGAGTGGCCAGCGACCTATTGCTTAAGCATAGATAACCATATATCAGGGGAAGCACCATGTTCTAGTGCTGCAAGCGCCTGGGAAATAATCACCATGTCTCTCCTAGTTTGGGCCTTAAGCTTACAGACCAATCAAAGAAGCAACACTAATCCACAGCAAAGAACAGCTCCAAATAATTCCACCCCCACCCATTCTTTAAAGAAGGAAAATGTTGAAAAGATAGTCCTTAGGTCAGGGACAGGTCCAAGTGCGTGGGGCAAGTCTCAATTTTCAAAGGGTCTGTTCAAATTTAGCCGTCCAATTCTGTATCTCCCAACGCTGCTCTCCCTTTGTTGTTATCGCACTGGACATCACCAAGACGAGGGACATCAGTATTCCCTTGGTCAGTCTGGATTTTTCGGGTGAGTCTTTCTGGTATCCAAAATGGGTTGTCTTCATTCTGTGGAAAAACACAAACAGCTCCCCTGGATCTTATCAAAATAGGATCCGGGCCTTTCCATTTGTTATTTAAAACATCTTTCCATTTAACCATCTCTTTGGGCCTATCTGGCTCTGAACAATGTCGTTCAGCCGCGGTATGGCCATGAGAATCAAGATTTAAAAAATTGAGTGTAAAGAGTGCCATAGACACAGACACTCTTGGTACTCGGGGTAGAGCCTCCTCGACTCCCCCTTTCTGTTTTATTAGATGGAAGTCCAGTCAGGTGGGTCACGTCCATCTGACGGCAGAACTGTTGGAATTTTTGAGATGTATAAGCTGGTCCATTATCAGTCTTAAGGAGTTTGGGTTTCCCCCAAGCACTCCATGCCTCAAGGCAATGTTGAATCACATGTGAGGCCTTTTCTCCAGTTAAAGGAGAGGCAAACAAAACTAATTGTATCTACTGAAAAATATTGGCAACTTTACTGGAAGGCTTAATCACTCCAGCCACTTCTAAAAAATTGAGGGGTTCTAAAAAGGTTTTTAAAACTTCTAAAACCACTAAACATTCTACCACTTGAGGTGAATTTTCATTATATTGTTTGGATACTACTTTACCATTAGCCACATAGGCACCTATGCCAGTTTTTGATCCATCAGTATATACCACAACCCCATTTTTAAGTGGGTTTCTTACTGTTATTTGTGGAAACACAACAGATTGATTTTGGGCGAACTGTAAAACTGGATGTTTTGGATAATGGTTATCTATTTGTCCTGAAAAGGAGGTAACTAAAACTGTCCAATCATTAGATGTGGCTGCCAAGGTTTGAACCTGTCAAAAGTCTAATCTCTCTGCTCTGGAGTCAAAGCAGCAGCGTTTGCTTGGGCCTGCGTTTGTGCAGCCTCTTGCCATAGAACTCTCCATTCCATATATTTGCCCATATTGGGGAGAGCGGCTTTTGCAATCATTTGCCAGTCGGCAGGAGTTAGTGCCATGCCGGCAAGCCTGTACTCTACTGGAGCATGAACACGCCCACCCTCAGCTCCTTCAAAGACCGGAAATGCCTGTTGCATCTTCCTTTGTTCCTCTCTTGGAATGAACGAGTCTGCGCACTGCCTCTCTGCGCAGGGCTGACGCACTACGCAGGGCGGGGGCTCCGCATAGGGCGGAGGTGCACTATGACCCTGAAGCCGACTGCCCTGAGGCCAAGCAGCAAGCTGGCCTTTGCCAGCCGCTTTTGGCTTTTTTCTTGACTTAAAAGCTCGAATTTCTCTCTCATAACGAGCTGCTCCCTCCTCCAAGTCTGTTTTCTCAGAAGGGCTAATTTCTTTATCTGATTCACAGCTACTAAGAACTGGCTCTTTAAACTCATCTCTTTTCTCCTCTTTCCTTCTAATCTTTCCCCAGGTATTTTTCCCTGACATTAATTTTTCTTTTTTCCTTTGTTTTTTTCTCCTCTTTCCTTCTAGTCTCTCCCCAGGTATTCTTCCCTGACATTAACTTTTCCTCGGGTTCAAGACCCGTGGAAAGGCCTGTATACTTATTTCGCGCGCCATGCTTTCTCTTTTTTCCTGCTCTCTCTCCCCGCTTTACTTCTGATAGACTGTCTTGAATTTTGTCCAGAATTCTCCACCCTGTCTTAACTGCTTGTTGACATATGAAAAGAAATAAAAGGGCTTTTAACACTAGAGAAAGTTCAAGACCAGACATACCTTGTAAAGCTGTAACGAACGCGCATCCGTTCCCCAGCTGAAGAGTTCTGAATCTACGCCGGATCCTTCTCAACAGTCTGTTTCCGGGAACACTTCATTAACCGCTCCTTCTCCGTGATGTAGCAGCTCGCGGGTTCCGGCACCATTTATTGCCCGCGCTTTTGTGTGTCCCCCTGGTAAGAACACGCTCAGGGCAACCGGAATCTTCTGCAGCACAAGCTTTATTGCTTACCCCATCAGGAACCAGTGGAGAAGAGAGCCAGAGAGAGAGAGAGATGGCGGAGCCCCCTCCCTTTTATGGAGGACTGTCCTCCGCCTCGGACGTGTCACTCCCTGATTGGCTGCAGCCCATCAGCCAGAGTTGTCGTCACGGGAAAGGCAGAGCACATGGCGTGGAAAGCTACCCCGGCACATGCGCAGCTTGCTTGTTTACTACTTAGAACACGGGTGTCAGTGCCATCAGCGCCATCTTGTATTGGCGAATGTGAAGGCGGCTCCTTACACACATGGTGGTTCACAACCATTCGTAATGAGATCTAACGCCCTCTTCTGGTGCGTCTGAAGACAGCTGCAGTGTACTTGGATATAATAATAAATAAATCTTAAAAAAAAAAAGAGCCTTAACTCCCAATGATACTGAAGTGGTAGTTAAAAGTCTCCCAACTAAAAAAGCCCAGGAAAGATAGATTCAGCACAGAATTCTAGCAGAACTTTAAAGAATTAATGCCAATGCTCTTCAAATTATTCTACAAAACAGAAAATGAAAGAACATTTCTAACTTTTTTTCAAAGAAGCCAGTACTACTCCTAAACCAAGACCATACAAAGACCCAACCCAAAAAAGGAGAATTCTAGACCAATACTTTTAATAAACATTCAAATATTCTCAATAAAATACTTGTAAACTAGATTCAAGAATTCATCAAAAAGATAATTCACATAGATCATGTTGTCTTCATCTCAGCAGCACAGGTGGTTCAAAATAAGGAATCAATGAATATAACTGTCTTAGTCAGGGTTTCTATTCCTGCACAAACACCATGACCAAGAAGCAAGTTGGGGAGGAAAGGGTTTATTCGGCTACACTTCCATGCTGCTGTTCATCACCAAAGGAAGTCAGGACTGGAACTCAGACAGGTCAGGGAGCAGGAGCTGATACAGAGGCCATGGAGGGATGTTCTTTATTGGCTTGCCTCCCCTGGCTTGCTCAGCCTACTCTCTTATAGAACCCAAGACTACCAGCCCAGGGATGGTCCCACCCACAAGGGGCCTTTCCCCCTTGATCACTAATTGAGAAAATGCCTTACAGTTGGATCTCATGGAGGCATTTCCTCAACTGAAGCTCCTTTCTCTGTGATAACTCCAGCTGTGTCAAGTTGACACACAAAACCAGCCAGTACAATTGACCCCTTGTCAACTTGACACACAAACACATCACTAGTAAGCCTCAACCCTTACATTCTTATTCATCTCCAAGATCTAAATAACTTTAAAAGTCCCACAGTATTTACATATTCTTAAATTTTCAATCTCTTTAAAATATCCATCTCTTTTAAAATCCAAAGTCTTTTTGCAATTAAAAGTCTCTTAACTGTGGGCTCCACTAAAACAGTTTCTTCCTTCAAGAGGGAAAATATCAGGGCACAGTCACAATCAAAGCAAAAATCAATCTCCAACCGTCCAACGTCTGGGATCCAACTCACGATCTTCTGGGCTCCTCCAAGGGCTTGGGTCACTTCTCCAGCCATGCCCTTTGTAGCACACGCATCGTCCTCTAGGCTCCAGATGCCTGTACTCCACTGCTGCTGCTGCTCTTGGTGGTCATCTCGTGGTACTGGCATCTCCAAAACACTGCATGACCCCTTCAGTCCTGGGCCTTCAATTACAACTGAGGCTGCACCTTCACCAATGGCCTTCCATGGCCTCTCACAGTGCCGAGCCTGAGCTGCTGTGTGACCCCTTCATGCCTTCAAAACCAGTACCACCTGGGTGACCCTTACACATTACCAAGTCCCACTGCAGAAGAAGTACAACCTTGCCTATCTCTGGAACACAGCCTCTTTGTGCTTTCAGAAAACACTTCCCAGAAGATGTCACCTCAACGATGCTGGTCTCTTCTTAATCACCGCTAATTTCTTAGCTCCAGCTAACCAGCATCAATAGTCCCAGTAATGCAAAGTTTTTGCTTTAGTAGTTCTGGTATCTTGTTAATCACAGCTGATTCTTCAGCCCCAGCTAAACAGGACTACAAAATCTTCACAATAAAAACAGCAATGGCCCTGAAGAGTCTCTTTAATTTTCCCCCTGAAATTTCACAAACCAGGCCTCCATCTTCTGCACTGTTCTCAGCATTATCTTCCAAGCTCCTACACAACATCTGACAGAGCTCTTAACAATGAATGGATCTTCAAGCCCAATGTTCCAAAGTCCTTCCACAGTCCTCCCCAAAACATGGTCAGGTTGTCACAGGAATACCCCACTATGCTGGTACCAATTTGTCTTAGTCAGGGTTTCTATTCCTGCACAAACACCATGACCAAGAAGCAAGTTGGGGAGGAAAGGGTTTATTCGGCTTACACTTCCATGCTGCTGTTCATCACCAAAGGAAGTCAGGACTGGAACTCAGACAGGTCAGGGAGCAGGAGCTGATACAGAGGCCATGGAGGGGTGTTCTTTACTGGCTTGCCTCCCCTGGCTTGCTCAGCCTACTCTCTTATAGAACCCAAGACTACCAGCCCAGGGATGGTCCCACCCACAAGGGGCCTTTCCCCCTTGATCACTAATTGAGAAAATGCCTTACAGTTGGATCTCATGGAGGCATTTCCTCAACTGAAGCTCCTTTCTCTGTGATAACTCCAGCTGTGTCAAGTTGACACACAAAACCAGCCAGTACAGTAACCCGCGACAAAAATAAGCCATAAAAGATAGAAACCACATGATCATTTCATTAGGCAAAATCTCATTCAACAAAACTCAGCATTCAATCACGATGTTCTAGGAACTTTAGTTCTAGGGAATCTAGGAATGCAGGGAACATATCAATATAGTAGGCAATATACAGCATACCTACAGCCAACAACTTGCTTAGTAGAGAAAAGTCAAAGCATATCCTACTAAAATAAGAAATAAGAATAAGAATGTCCACTCTCTCCTTCATAACTAATATTATATTTGAAGGTTAAAATAAAGCAATAAAAACAAATGAAGACAATAAGGAAGGTACAAACAGGAGAGTCAGAGGTCAAGATGTTCTTTCTAGCAGATAATAAGATTCTATAAATAGAAGACCTTAAAGACTCCTACAGCTAATTAAATGCATTCAGCAAAATAGCAAGATACAAAGTTACACACAAAAATCAGTAGCCTTCTTATGCATGAGTGAGAAACATATCAAGAAAGAAGTCAGGGAAACAATTGCATTCACAGTAGACTCAAAAGTATCTTGGAATCAATCTAATCAGGAAGTGAAAGTCTTGTACAATGAAAACTTGAAGGTATTGAAAAAGAAAATTGAAGAAGACACGAGAAGATAAAACCTCCCATGCTCATGGATTAGTAGAATTAGTATTGTGAAATGGTCATCCTACCAAAAGCAATTTGCAAATTCAATGCACTCCCCATCACAACTCTAATGAAATTCTTCACAGAAATTAAAATATAATTTTGAGCATCATATAGAAACATTAGGTTGTTTTAGGATAGCCAACACACACACACACACACACACACACACACACACACACTGCTGAGGGTGTGTGTATCATCACCCCATATTTCAAGTTAAACTAGAGCAATCATAATAAAAACAGCATGATATTGACATAAAAGTAGATTGTTTGACCAATGGAATAGAATTGAGGATTCACACATGAACCCAAACTCCAACAGGCACCTGATTTTTTTTTTTTTTTTTTTTTACAAAGAGTCCAATTATTCACATTAGAGAAAAGACAGCATCTTCAACAAAAGGTTCTGGTCAAACTGAATAGCTACGTGTAAAAGAAGGAAACTTGATCCTTCTCTGTCAGGGTGAGATGTAAGTCTTTCACAAAACTCGACATGAAATGGATAAAAGAACTCAACATAAAACCTGGTACCCTGAATCTGATGGATGAGAAATTATAAAATGTACTTGAGCTCATTGATATATAGGAAGGATCTTTCTGTACATGACTCCAACAACACAAGCATTAAAAGCAATGAGCAATAAATTGGGAATCTCATCAAACTAAAAGTCACCTGTACAGCAAAGGATACCATCATCTGAATGAAGAGGCAGCCTACATGGGAAAATAAATCCTTACCAGCTATGCACTGGACAGAGTGTTAGTATTTGGACAGAGTGGTAGTATCTGGAAGATATAAAGATTTTTAAAAATTAAAAATCAAGTAAACAAACCTAACTAAAACATGGAAGATGGAGCAAGGATGGCTGCAATGGCATATATTTTTAATCCCACCACTCAGGAAGCAGAGGTAGAGACAGAGGCAGGAAGATCTCTGTGATCTCTAGACCAGACTGCTCTACACTGTGAGTTCCTGAACAGCCAGGGCTATAGAGTGGGAACCTGTCTCACAAAGGGGTGGTGGTGGTGGTGGTGGTGGTGGTGGTGGTGGTAGACTAAAACAGACTTCTCAAAAAGACATAATGCAAATGACTGAGAAACATGTTTAAAAGTATTCAGCATCCTTAGCCATTAGGAAATGCTAATTAAAACTATTTTTCAGATTTTGATTTACCCAAGTTAAAATGGCTAAGAACCAAAAATCTTACACAACAAAAACCACATGATGACAAATGCCAATGCGAATGCAGGGAAACAAGCAATGTCCTCATTGCTGGTCACAGTGGTTGAAATGCAGACTGGTACACCCACCATGGAGATCAGTGGGGAGAGCCCTAGAAAAGGCAGAAGAAATAGAGCTATCAGATAATTCAGTGGTACCTCTCTTGAGTGTATGCCCCAAAATATCCTACTATAGAGATTCTTGCTCATCCATGTTCAGTAATGCTCTATTCACAATAACCAAAAAATGGAAACAGTCTAAATGTCTATCAACTGATGAATGTATAATGAAAATGTGTTACATCTACACAATGGGATACCACTCAGCTGTTAAGAGAAATTATAAAATTCACAGATAAATGGGTAGAGGTGAAAGCAATCACTATGAATGAGATAGTCAGGCCCCAGAAAGATAAATGTTTATGCTTTCTCTCCTTTGTGGAAGTTAGTTTTAAATCTTCAGATACCTGTGTTTCATTTGAAATAGCCACAATGGTCAAGAAAGTTAGTAAGGGAGCATACGGGTCATCTTGGGAGGGAGATAGAACAAAGTGTTATAAAAGCTTAAAAGGTACAGGAAGAATTTATGCAGAGTGGGGTGCGGGAGAGTGAGGGAATCTGGGATTGGGTTATAACTAACACTAAAGACATTTTAAAACTCAGGCACATATGTAAAGAGTTTAAACATTACCCCCATTGTAATTTGAATATGCTTGGCCCAGGTTGTGGCACTATTATGAAGTGTGGCCTTGTTGGAGGAAGTGTGTCACTGTTGGGGTGGGCAATGAGCCCTCCTTCTAACTACATGGGAGCTGGTCTTCTCCTAGCAGCCTTCAGATGAAGATGTAGAACTCTCAGCTCCTCCTGCACCATGCCTGCCTGGATGCTGCCATGCTCCTGCCTTGATGATAATGAACTGAACCTCTGAACCTGTAAGCCAACCCCAATTAAATGTTGTCCTTATAAGAGTTGCCTTGGTCATGGTGTCTGTTCATAGCAATAAATCCTAACTAAGATACCCATAATGGAACAACAGTGCCTCTACAAGACTTCACAGGATAACAAATAAAAAGATCAGTTCCAGAAATGGGCTGTCTCCTTTGAATTCACTGACAAGAGAGATCCAATGGACCCCAAACTTTACAGGCTATTTCCAATACTTTTGGTTAACCCACCATAACTTGACAGTAAGACCCTGAAATGGAAACTTCTAGTTTCTTTAGAAAGTTATGTCAAATGATGTTTTGCTGAGGCACACAGGTGAAAGGATGTCTTGCTAAAGCAAACACATGAAAGAATGTTTTCCTGAAGCAGACACAGGTGAAAGGATGTTTTGATATAGTAAACACGTAAAAGGACCCAGAATGAAGGAGTATAAATATGACCCCACAGCACTGAGCTTTGGTTTGCTCTATCTCGCTAGTCTTCACTAACCACAATCATGGATTGATTTGCTTTACATAGCGTTGTTGAGCTCAACTTGTGATATTGCTGCCATTGAGAGAAACTCACCCAATAACTGCTTTCAAGGTTCCTTCAGGCAACTTGTCACTTCTGTGGCCTCACCTCAGACCAGTTGGTGAGCCTGGTGGTTTCTTCTGGATTGAGCTACAGCTGCCTGGTCCCTGCTGGCTAAAAGGACTGGACTGTTGCTACTGGTTTGCACCTATTGTCTGCCTGCCTAGAGGACTGGTCTGCAGCTGCTGAGTCGTATTTGGTGTTTGCTATGGGACTGAACTGCTGAGCAAGAAGATCAAGATCACCCCAAAGAACTATTGCTGAATAGGTCCACTTCCCCCACATCCTAGTAACTTTTCTCTCCCACTACCTCTGTTGAGTGGTGGGCTAGAGGAAAGGTTAAATCCTTATTAAATGTAGATTTCAAAAAAATGTATGCCTACAAGACCCTATTACTGAGGACACCATACACTAAGTTCATATAACAAGGAGAAAGCAAGTTGAAACTCACCTGGAAGTCACAGCCTACTTACTAGCTTTTGTAGTGCTGTAATGTTCCACACTACCAGAAGAGAAAGGCAGTCACAAATGTTATGCAGGTTTGTTCCCTACAAGCTACAACAGTGATCAGCCTGACAAGACATGTCCACTGGTACATTAATGGCATAAATGTTATGGGAGTTACCAACTATGTACCTAAGGCTAGCTACACAAGTTGAAACCATTACCTGTCTGTGTTATTATGAACCATAACCTGTGGCTAGACAGGTCATAGGCCCTAAGGAAGAATCTAATACAATTACTCTGCTAAATGGACATAGTATTAAACCAACCCCTAATGACTTATCATTATACCCACAAATTACTGCATTAGTCATTCTTCATCAGAGGAGCTTCTTCATCCAGTAAATGTTAATTAACAAAAACACCCACAACTGACCAAGGTACACAATAAAAGACTGGAACTCTCAGGTCTAAACAGAACATCTATATTTCACTCCCTTTACCCAAGACTCTCCTGAGTATGGCAGAATTGGCAGGTGGACTGAGGACACAGAAAGATTGCAAAGGTACAAGAAGCCTATAGAACACCAAATGAATGGGACCAGAAAAGAAAATCCTCTCGTCACATAATACTCAAAACACTAAACACACAGAACAAAGAAAGAATATTAAAAACTGAAAGGGAAAAGGGCCAAGTAACATACAAAGGTAGACCTATCAGAATTACACAAGACTTCTCAACAGAGACTATGAAAGCCAGAAGAAACTGGTCAGAGGTCATGCAGACTCTAAGAGAACACAAATGCCAGCCCAGACTACTATACCCAGAGAAACTCTCAATCAACATAGATGGAGAAACCAAAATATTCCAGGACAAAACCAAATTTAAACAGTATCTGTCTGCCAATCCAGCCCTACAGAGGATCCTAGAAGGAAAATTCCAACACAAGGAAGGTACCTGCACCAAAGAAAGGACAAGATATTAAGCATCTCACTACAAAGCCAAAAGGAGGGAAACACAAGCACATAAAGCCACCTTCAAAAATAAACATATCAGGAGCCAACAGCCATCTCTCTTTAATATCTCTGAATATTAATGGACTCGACTCACCTATAAAAAGACATAAGCTAACAGACTAGATATGAAAACAAGATCCAGCGTTTTGCTGCATACAAGAAACACACCTCAATAACAAAGACATGCACTATTTCAGAGTAAAAAGGATGGAAAAAGGTCTTCCAAGCAAATGGTCCCTGGAAACAAGCAGGAGTCACCATCCTAATATCCAATAAAATAGACTTTCAACCAAAAGTTATCAAGCATGATGAAAAAGGATACTTCATATTCATCAAGAGGAAAATCCACCAAGAGAAAGTCTCAGTTCTGAACATCTAATGCCCCAAATGCAAAAGCACACACATTCATAAAAGAAACTTTACTAAAGCTCAAAACACACATTGAACCCCACACAATAGTAGTGGGAGACTTCAACACCCCACTCTCACCAATAGACAGGTCATTGAAACAGAAACTAAACAGACACAGTGAAACTAAGAGAGGTTATGAACCAAATGGATTTAATGCTGGGCATGGTGGCTAACGCCTTTAATCCCAGCACTCAGGAGGCAGAGGCAGGTGGATGTCTAAGTTCAAGGCCAGCCTGATCTACAAAGTGAGTTCCAGGACAGCCAAGGCTATACAGAGAAACCCTGTCTCACAAAACAACAACAACAACAAAAAACAACAACAAAAAACAACAACAAAAACAAACAGACAAACAAACCAGATATCTACAGAACATTTCACCCTAAAACAAAGGAATACACCTTCTTCTTAGCACCTCATGGCACCTTCTTCAAAATCAACCATATAATTGGTCACAAAACATCCCTCAACCGATATAAGAAGATTGAAACAATACAATGCATCCTATTAGACCACCATGGCCTAAGGCTGGTCTTCAAGAACAGCAAAAACTACAGAAAGCCCATATACACGTGGAAACTGAACAACTCTTTACTCAATGATAACTTGGTCAGGGAAGAAATAAAGAAATTTAAGACTTCTTGGAATTTAATTAAAATGTTGGCACATCATACCCAAACTTATGGAACACACTGAAAGGAATGCTAAGAGAACAGTTCATAGCACTAAGTGCCCTGGTAAAGAAACTGGAGAGATCTTACACTAACAACTTAACAGCATACCAGAGAGCTCTAGAACAAAAAGAAGCAAACTCAGGCAAGAGGAGTAGAAGGCAGGAAATAGTCAAACTCAGAGCTGAAATCAACCAAATAGAAACAAAGAAAACAATACAAAGAATCAACAAAGCCAGAAGCTGGTTCTTTGAGAGAATCAACAGGATAAATAAACCCCTAGCCAAACTAATTAATGGGCTGAGAGGCAGTATCCAAATTAACAAAATCAGAAAAGAAAAGGGAGACATAACAACAGAAATGGAGGGAATTTTAAAAATCCATCAGATCCTACTATAAAAGCCTATACTCAACAAAGCTGGAAAAATCTAGATGAAATGGATAGTTTTCTAGACAGATACCACATACCAAAGTTAAATCAAGAGCAGGTAAACTATCTAAACAGGCCCATATCACACAAAGAAATAGAAGTCATTAAAAACCTCCCAACCAAAAAAAGCACAGGGCCAGATGGATTTATTGCAGAATTTTACCAGACATTCGAAGAAGACGTGATACCAATTTTCCTCAAACTATTCCATAAAATAGAAAGAAAAGGAACACTACCTAGCTTGTTCTATGAAGCCACAATTACTCTGATACCTAAACCACACAAGGACCCAATCAAAAAAGAGAACTTCAGACCGGTCTCACTTATGAATATAGATGCAAAAATACTCAATAAAATTCTTGCAAACCGAATCCAAGAACACATCAAAACCATCATTCACCACAATCAAGTAGGCTTCATCCCAGGAATTCAAGGTTGGCTTAATATATGAAAATCCATTAACTTAATCCACTATATAAACAAACCCAAAGAAAAATATCACACAATCATCTCCTTAGATACAGAAAAAGCATTTGGCAAAATACACCACCACTTCATATTAAAAGTATTGGAGAAATCAAGATTTCAAGGCCCATACCTAAATATAATCAAAGCAATTTACTGCAAACCAAAAGCCAATATCAAATTAAATGAAAACATACTTGAAGCAATCCCACTGAAATTGGGGACAAGACAAGGATACCCACTACCCACACATCTATTCAATATAGTACTCAAAATGATGGATAAAATAATAAGACAACAAAAAGAGATCGATCAAGGGGATACAAAATGGTAAAAAAGAAATAAAGGTATCACTATTTGCAGATGATATGATAGTATGCATAAGCGACCCCAAAAATTCTACCAGAGAACTTCTCCAGCTGATAAACAACTTCTGCAAAGTGGACAGATATAAAATTAACTCAAATAAATCAGTAGCCTTCCTTTACACAAATGATAAACAGTCTGTGAAAGAAATTAGGGAAACAACTCCCTTCACAATAGCCACAAAAATATAAAATATCTTGGGGTAACTCTAACCAAACAAGTGAAAGAAGCCTATTTGATAGTGGTAAATGATGGTTTTGATGTGTTCTTGGATTCAGTTTCAAGTCTCTCAAGAAGAAATCAAAGATTTCAGAAAATGGAGAGATCTCCCATGCTCATGGATTGGCAGAGTTAACATAGTAAAAATGGCCATCCTACCAAAGGCCATCTACAGACTCGATGCAATCCCCATCAAAATCCCAACACAGTTCTTCAGAGACAAAAAAAGAGCAATTCTCAAAATCATCTGGAAAGGCAAAACAAAACAAACCAGAATAGCGAAAACAATACTTTTCTTCTTCTTCTTCTTCTTCTTCTTCTTCTTCTTCTTCTTCTTCTTCTTCTTCTTCTTCTTCTTCTTCTTCTCCTTCTTCTCCTTCTTCTCCTTCTTCTCCTTCTTCTCCTTCTTCTCCTTCTTCTCCTTCTTCTCCTTCTTCTCCTTCTTTCTTCTTTTTCTTCTTTTTCTTCTTCTTCCTTTTTTTTTTCTTCGAGACAGGGTTTCTCTGAATAGCCCTGGCTGTCCTGGAACTCACTTTGTAGACCACGCTGGCCTCGAACTCAGAAATCTTCCTGCCTCTGCCTCCTGAGTGCTGGGATAAAAGACGTGTGCCACTATGCCCGGTGCGAAAACAATTCTTAACAATAAAAGAACGGCCGGGGGCAGGGGAATCACCATCCCTGACCTCAAGCTTTACTACAGAGCAATAGTGATAAAAATTGCTTGGTATTGGTACAGAGACAGACACTTTGATCAATAGAATAGAATGAAGACCCAGAAATAAAACCACACACTTTCAGACACTTAATCTTTGACAAAGAAGCCAAAAATATGCAATGAAAAAAAAATAAAAGAAAGCATCTTCAGTAAATGGTGCTGGTCTACCTGGCTGTCTGTATGGAGAAAAATAGAAATAGACCCATATTTTTCACCTTGCCAAAGCTCAAGTCCACGTGGATCAAGGACCTCAACATAAAACCAGATACATTGACTCTAATAGAAGAGAAAGTGGGAAAGAGCCTCGAACTCATTAGCACAGGGGGAAATTTCCTAAACAGAATTCCAATGGTCCATGCTCTAAGATCAAGAATTGATAAATCAGACCTCATGAGACTGGAAAGATTCTGTAAAGCAAAGGACGTAGTCAATAAGACAAATCACCAACCTACAGATTGGGGGAAAAAAACTTCACTAACCCCACATCCAATAGGGGGCTAATATCCAAAGTATATAAAGAACTCAAGAAGCTAATCACCAAAAAAAAAAAAAAAAAAAAAAAAAAAAACAACAAATAACCTAGTCAAAAAAATGGGATATAGAACTAAACCGAGAATTCTCAACTGAGGAATCTCGAATGTCTGAGAAGCACCTAAAGAAATGTCCTTAGTGATCAGAGAAATGCAAATCAAAACGATCCTGAGATTCCACCTTACACCAATCAGAATGGTTAAGATCAAAACCACAGGTGAAAACACATGCTGGAGAGGATGTGGAGAAAGGGGAGCACTCCTCCATTGCTGGTGGGATTGCAAACTGGTAAAACCAATCTGGAAATCAATCTAGACGCTCCTCAGATAATTGGAAATAGATCTACCTGAAATTCTTGGGCATATACTCAACAGATGCACCACCATGCCACAGGGCACAAGTTCCACTATGTTCATAGTTGCCTTATTTGTGATAACCAGAAGCTGGAAACAATCTAGATGTCCCATGACAGAAGAATGGATACAGAAAATGTGGTTCGTTTACTACTATTCAGCTATTAAGAATGAGGACATCTTGACTTTTGCAGGCAAATGGATAGAACTAGAAAATATCATCCTGAGTGAGGTAACTCAGACCCAAAAGTACACGCATGGTATGTACTCAGTAATAAGTGAATGTCAGCCAAAAAAAAAAAAAAAAGTACAGAATATTCAAGATACAGTCCACAGAACTCAAAAAGGTCAACAAGCTGAAGGGCCCAAATGAGGACACCTCAGTCCCATTTGGGAAGGAGAAAAGAAAGCAATCACAAGTGGGGTGAGAAGGAGGGACCTAGAAGGGAAAGTGGACAAGGAGGTTGGAGGAGGGAGTCGAGGTAGGTGGAGAGGGGAACCTGATCTTGTATTGGGTGAGGGAAAAGGACTGACGCCCCCAAGACCAGAAGAACTGAAGCCCCCAAGACCAGAAGAACTGAAGCTCCCAGAACCAGAAGAAAGAATGGAAACAGGCAACCTTGGGAGAAATGAGGTTGTGGGGGGCTCCAGAGTGCACCAAAGACCTAGGAGGTGAGAGAATCAAAAGAACGGACCTTAGATGAAATGCCCAACAGTAGGGAGAGGGAACTTATAGAGCCCACCTCCAACGGGAAGACAGGACATCAAATGAGGGAGAGGGGGGCCATCCACAATCACAACTCTGACCCATAATTGTTCCAGTCTGAAAGAATTGCAGTGATGGAAATGGAGAGGATCCTGAGGAAAAGAAGGTCCAGCAACAAGCCCAAAGTGGGATCTAGCTCAAAGGGAGATCCTAAGACCTGACACTATTACTGAAGCTATGGAGCACCCACAAAAAGGGGCCTAGCTTGACCGAAGAACTCCAGAAGACCCAACAAGCAGCTGAAAGAGTCAGATGCAGATATTTGCACCCAACCAATGGGTAGAAACAGCTGATCTTTGTTGTTGAATTATGGAAGGCTGAAAGAAGCTGAGGAGAAGGGCAATCCTGTAGGAGAACCAGTAGTCTCAATTAATCTGGACCTCCAAGATCTCTCAAACACTGGACCACCAAAAAGACAGCATACACCATCTGATATGAGGCCCCCAACACACATGCAGTAGAGGACTGCCAGATCTGTGTTCATTCAGAGATGATGCACCTAACCCTCAAGAGACTGGAGGCCCCAGGGAGTTTAGATGTCAGTGGGATTAGGGGTGGGGATATCCACGTGGAAACAGGGAGATGGGGAGGAGGTATGGGAGGTTGGACAGTCAGAGGGTAGGAATAAAATATAGGGTGTAAAATAAATAAATAAGCCAGGCAGTGGTGGTGCACACCTTTAACCCCAGCACTCGGGAAGCAGAAGCAGACAGATTCTGAGTTCGAGGCCAGCCTGGTCTACAGAGAGAGTTTCAGAACAGCCAGGGCTATACAGAGAAATCCTGTCTCAAAAACATACAAACAAACTTACAAAAACCAAAAATAAATAAATAAATATAAAATAAAATAAATTAAAAATAAAAACAACTCAAAAAAAGCAATAGGTGGTAGATAATTACAAGGAAACACAGATTTCTGGACACAGATGCACAGTTGTACATAATGGGTTCACAATAGATAAGACAGCATGCCCCAATCCCTGATGTTTGCTAACCTGACAGCCTTAGCCTAGGGTTTCCAGGCCAAGGGGAGATCTTGTCTTTAAAAAGGTTGGTCAACTTGATTGTATCTGGAATGAACTACAATCTGAAAGATCCTGACAGGATGTAAAAGGTCACAGAAGCCCTGAAACTGGCAAAATAGATTTCATTGTTAGTAGAAGTAGCTTCACTGATTTAGAAAAATAGAGGTGCACAATGCTCTGGCCGCTCCTTGAACCTGTGTGTCTGCCAATGTTCTAACCAGGTGTGTGCCCACTGCTGCACCTCACTGCCAGGTGTTTGTGATAATGGTTGCTGGGATAGAGTCGAAAAATCTCCCCAGCAACCACAGCCGGGCCAATCCGGAGTTGCTACACCTGCACCAGACTCTTTCCTTGTACCCCTCCCATACCCATTTCTTGAGAATAGACATTGTTTAGATCTGGAAATCCCCTACTCCCCGCTTCTCCTTTCCCCCCGAGGGCGACTCCTTTACCCCTGCGTGGGATATGAGTCGTTCCCAGAGCTCTGGCTTTCCCCGAATAAAGCCTCATGTGGGCACACACCTGGATTAAAGAACAGTCAGAACATTGGCAGACACACGGGTTCAAGGAGCAGCCAGAGCATTGGGCACCTCTATTTTTCTAAATCAGTGAAGCTACTTCTACTAACAATGAAATCTATTTTGCCAATTTCAGGGCTTCTGTGACCTTTTACATTCTGTCAGGATCTTTCAGATTGTAGTTCATTCCAGATATAGTCAAGTTGACCAAGCTTGGTCTCTAGTGAGTTCTTGGGGGTTCACTATTGTCCCGAGGCTTGAGTGAGGGGCTCCTCTCGGGGTCTTTCAAATCCAGAATTGGAAGGTTCACCCGTGATCCTAAACTTGAGGGGGGAAATACAAGTTTCTCACCTGGATCTGGGCATGGAGATCTAGAGGCATAGTGGCCATGAAATGAGGTAGTACACGCCTTTAATCCCAGGAGACTGAGGCAAGGAGATCACTGAGTTCAAGGTCATCTGGTACAAAGCAAATCCCAGATCTGGGCGTGGTGGCGCACACCTTTAATCTGGGCCACATCTTCTGCTGAAGACCTATATAAGGACATTGGAAGAAGGAAGATTCTCTATTCTTTGCCTGTTTGCCTTGTAGGACAGAGCATCTGCTAGATCCTTGGCTTTCCCTTCACAGCTGCTGCTGGCCGTTGTTGGAGAGCTGACTTGGAAGGTGAAGCTTATTGTTGAAGATGGCAGACCCAGATGTTCTCACTGAAGTTCCCGCGGCATTGAAGCGGCTAGCCAAGTATGTCGTCCGGGGCTTTTATGGTATTGAGCATGTCTTGGCCTTGGACATCTTGATCCGGAACCCCTGTGTAAAAGAAGAGGACATGCTGGAGCTGCTCAAGTTTGATCGGAAGCAACTTCGATCCGTTTTGAATACTTTAAAGGGAGACAAGTTCGTCAAATGCAGAATGAGGGCAGAGACTGCTGCAGATGGGAAGACCACCCGCCATAACTACTACTTCATCAATTACCGCACTCTTGTTAACGTAGTGAAATATAAGCTGGACCACATGAGAAGGAGGATTGAAATGGATGAGAGAAGTTCCACCAGTCAGGCTTCCTTCAAATGTCCTGTCTGCTGCAGCACTTTCACTGACCTAGATGCTAATCGGCTGTTTGAACCTACGACAGGAACTTTCTGCTGCACCTTTTGCCACACAGAGGTAGAAGAAAATGAACCAGCAATGCCCAAAAAAGATGCTCGCGCGCTTTTGGCAAGATTTAATGAACAAATTGAGCCCATTTATGCATTGCTTCGAGAGACAGAGGATGTCAACTTGGCCTACGCAATACTTGAACCAGAACCCATGGCAATCCCAGCCCTGAAGCTGAGCAAGGACCGAGCAGCAACTGCTGCTGGAGCTGCTGGCCTGGCAGGTGGATGTCACCGGGAGGCACAGACCAACAAAGCCCCCTCCTATGCGGATTTGTATACTCAGAATGTTGTCATCAACACGGATGACCAAGATGTTATGCATCACACCTCGCTGGAAGGGAAAGCTGCCAAACAGAGACCCGTTTGGTTGAGAGAGAGCACGGTCCCAGGGGCGTACAGTTCTGAAGAGAGGAAGGAAGGTGGCATGGATGTGGACACAGTTCAGGAGCGCAAGCAAGCCCGCACAAGGCCTGATGACAATGAGGTGGTCATGCGCGTTCTACTCATTCATGAGAAAAAGACTTCTTCGGCGACCACAGCTGGCTCGGTGGGAGCAGCGGCTCTGGCGAGGGCTGCTAATAACAGTGACTCTGAGAGTGAGACCAGTGAGTCGGACGACGGCTTTCCACCCCGGCCAGCAGCTGCCGCTCCTCCTCATCGCCATGAAGATGAGGAAGACGAAGAGTTTGAGGAAGTAGCAGGTGACCCCACTGTTATGGTGGCTGGCTATCCATTTTCCTTCAGTGAAGTTAGCCAGCGGCCAGAGCTGGTAGCCCAGATGACACCAGAAGAGAAGGAAGCATACATAGCCATAAGTCAGCGCGTTTTTCGGGATCTCTTTGAGTGAGCTTTCCCTGCTTTTTCCTGCCGTTAGCCCATTTCAGAGAGAAACTTCCCATCAAGTGCTTAAGGGCCTTCCCACCTCTTTATGTAAAGCACCTGTTAATCTAATACAGACGCATAGTAAGAGAAAATGATTTTATTTATTTATTTATTTATTTTTACTGTAAGGAACATCCCAGAAAGGTAGAAAGGTTATATTCAGTTCCCTCTTATTACTAAAGTATTAATATCTTTCTCTATTTCCTTATCTATTTTTTCCTTTTCCCTTTTAAGACATATTTTTCTCACCCTGACTAAAATGTTCCTGTCTCTTCAGAACCCTACTTTGGATTAAACATCCCCTAGTCTTGTAGCTGCACTGTGGTCAGGCATTTGAGACAATTCCTTATATTCCTGTCAACCAAAGCAGCTTACCAAGAAACAGACCACTGCTTAGGGGAACACCCAAACATGTCACCTTCCTCAAAACTGAGTGGGGTCCACTCTCCTAGGAGTACAGGAGAAAGGGGTGCCTGAATCTTAGGGTTGTGTGTAAACTAGAATCCATGTCTGTAGAAGGCATAAGGCTGGTAGATTGTTTCATTTTCATAGACCTTTTGAGCTATACTTTAGGTGACAGATAACAAAGCAGGTTAGGTAAGGAGTCTCCAGTGTTGAAGAACAGAGCACTGGGAACTGTGCCTTAGAGCTGCCTCAGAGCAATTTGGAAGTCTCAGATTTAAAGCTGAGACTGGCCCCACTTCCCCCACTTCCCCCACTTATTCCGTAGACCTATGCTAGTGCTCTGAATTGAAGAGCCTTTCCAGTCCAGAGCAGTAGAGAAGTGCTGATTGCCCAGCTCTCCTCACTCTTCCAAAGGTCATCAAAGCCTTTATTTGTCTCTCTTTCAAACATTCAGTGCCTCTACTGTGTTGTTGAGCATTGTAACCTCAAGGAATGTAGTCATTAGCATGGTGTTATTCCTGAAGGCACAACTTTCAAAATAAAGGTTTTCATATAAGGTCTACAACAATTAATTTTTATAGTATTTTCCCTTACATTGTGACGTTTAGTTATCAATTTGTTGTATATGTGTGAAGCTAAGAACAAAGAATCTGAGCCTGGTGTAACGAGATGACATTGTTGCCTGGTTGTTGGATGACTGAACATTGACAGTCTACTTACTGCAGGTCAAAGCTGGTTAACTTCTAGCTCTAACTTCTTGGAGCACAACTAGAATGAGCACTCTCCCCATTGAAAGATGTTAGAGGCTTCTGACTGGCCATCATCTAAGAGCATAGGTGTAATTCTATGTGATTTAAACTTTTTTTGGCAATGCATTGCCTTAAGAAAACCTTTTTATGTATTTATATTAAATTCACAAACTGTTAAACTTTAAAGTTTTGTTTTTTAAACTTTCATGGTTGTAGAAAGATGTTAATTTGTAAAACATTAATTTTAAAACTATGCTCTTTGTTGCATTTTATCTCAGATTGTATTATAATTATAATTATAAATGTATTAACAAAGGCACTCATTTCTCATTAAAGCTGCATTTGAAATAGAAAAAAAAAAAAAAGACAGCATGCCCAAGGCCTGTGCAGGATCAGGTCAGACAAACTTTCTTAATGAAAAGGGGAAGTGAGCTCAAAGTCCCAGGCCTAGCTAAGGAGATATAGAGAGAGTTAGTAGCTGCTGGGGACAGAGAGTCAGTTTTCCTTAAGGGTGCAGCCCCTGGTGAGTAGACCACCCTCCAGTGAGATCCATACATCCAAGACTATATGGACAGCATGAGCTATACTTGATATGTTAACAAAAGAAAAAAGACATTAAATTGGGATGAGTCTGAGAGGAGCTGTGGAGGCTACAAGAAAATACATTGTATGAAATTCTGAAAAATCTAATAAAAATGAGAAAAGTAAAAAATTGATGTGACTTGAATATGATATAAACATTGCAAATAGCTCAGCTGAAAGAAGATTTTCGATTGGTTACTTTATTTACCTTTCAAATGTAATCCCACTTCCCAATTTCTCCTCCACAAACCCCCTATCACATCCTCTCTCCCCCTGGTTCTATTAGGGTGCTCCCCTACCCATCCACCCACTCCCATCTCACCACCCTAGCATTCCCCTACACTGGGGCATGGAGCCTCCACGGGACCAAGGGCTGCCCTTCCCATTGGTGCCAAATAAGGCAATCTTCTGGTACATATGACAGCTGTTTTTTTTTTTTTTCTAAACAAAGAAATAACACCAGCTGCAAAAATCCCAAGAAGTTGACATAAGAAACAAAAAGAGCCAAGACATAACTCCTCCAAAAATTACTAATCCCTCAATAATAGCATCTAATGAGTGAGTTATATACAATTCCAGACAGAAAACTCAAAAGAATAATTGTAAGTATGTTCAAAGAAAACTTAAGCTCATTATTGAGAACACAGATAGCTAAGTGAAATAAAGAGATAGGAAGTCTAAAAGAGGAATTTGACAAAAAAGAAAAAAAATACAGTACATTAAACAAAAAGGCTCTATAGAAAGTCCTAGCAACAGAATGGATCAAGGAAGAACAAAACCTCGGAGATTAAAGACTGGGTGGGGAAACTGGGGCAACCAAACAAGGGCAAAAATAAAAGCATAGGAAGTTACCAGTGGGGATTCTAAGATATTTGTGTGTAGTGGCTATTCCTGGTTGTCAACTTGACTATATCTGGAATGAACTATAATCCAGAATTGGAGGGCTCACCTGTGATCCAGATCTTGAGACTGGCAGACACAAGTTTCTGACCTGGATCTGGGCATGGAGATCTTGAGGCCTAGTGGCCATAAAAAGCTTAGGCTCAGGTGAGGTAATACACACCTTTAATCCCAGGGGAACTGAGGCAAGGAGATCATTGAGTTCAAGGTCAGCCTGGACCAAGCAAGTCCCAGATCCAGGAGTGGTGGCACACACCTTTAATCTTGGACACACCTTCTGCTGGCCGTCTACATAAGGATATTGGAAGTAGGAAGATTCATTCTTCTTTGCCTGCTTGCTTTGTGGGACTGAGCAATTGTTAGATCCTTGGACTTCCACAGCTGCGGCTGACCATCCAGACACAGGAGGCACTTAGGGCATCAAACAGCTTCAGCCAGAGACAAACTGCCACTTGTCATATTATAATCAAAACACAAGACACAGAGGGGTGGTGGTGGTGCACACCTTTAATCCCAGCACTTGGGAGGCGGAGTAAGGCGGATTTCTGAGTTTGAGGCCAGCCTGGTCTACTGAGTTCCAGGACAGCCATGGCTATACAGAGAAACCCTGTCTCGAAAAAACAAGAAAGAAAGAAAGAAAGAAAGAAAGAAAGAAAGAAAGAAAGAAA
This sequence comes from Mus caroli, assembly GCF_978045245.1. Lineage (NCBI taxonomy): Eukaryota > Metazoa > Chordata > Mammalia > Rodentia > Muridae > Mus > Mus caroli. Next base: position 49,856,647 of record NW_028227257.1, on the reverse strand, counting down.
GAAAGAAAGAAAGAAAGAAAGAAAGAAAGAAATCTCCCAGCTGAGAAACAGTCTAGGGACGCTTGGTACACGGAAGAGTTGTATAAGACCTTCAAAGAGAAACTAGTACCAATATTTCTCAAAATATAAAATAGAATATGAAGGAACCATCTAAATTCATTGTGAAATTCCAATATTACCCTGATTCCAAGACCAGATAAAGACACGCCAAAAAAGAAACTTGCATAACAATTTTCCTGACTAACATAAACACAAAAATTCTCAACAAAGTAGTTAACAAATAGAATTCAAATTTTTCCTACCTCTCAAGTTTGCCTGTTTCCATTCTTTCTGCTGGCCCTCAGGGCTTCAGTTCCGTACCCAGCCCCCAATACCTGATCATGTTACCCGGCTTCCCATGCCTATTCCCTCTTCCACCCAGGTCCCTTCCTTCCTCTGCCCCTTGTGGTTGCTTTCTTCTCCCTCCCAAGTGGGACTGAGGCATCCTCACTTGGGTTCTTTGGCTTGTTAACCTTCTTGAGTCCTTGTAGGCTGTGCCCTGGATATTCTGTACTTTTTTTTGGCTAATATCCACTTATTAGTAAGTACATACCATGCATGTCCTTTTGGGTCTGAGTAAACTTGCCCAGGATAATATTTTCTAGTTCCATCCATTTGCCTGCAAAACTCATGATGTCCTCGTTCTTTTTTTTTTTCTTTGTTTTTCTTTTTTTGGTTTTTCGAGACAGGGTTTCTCTGTGTAGCCCTGGCTGTCCTGAAACTCACTCTGTAGACCAGGCTGGCCTTGGACTCAGAAATTTGCCTGCCACTGCCTCCCAAGTGCTGGGATTAAAGGCGTGTACCACCACGCCCGGCAATAAGATGTCCTCGTTCTTAATATCTGACTGTGTAAATGAACCACATTTTCTGCATCCATTCATCCATTGTGGGAGGAGGAGGGACCCTCTAGAATGTACCAGAGACCTGGGAGGTAAGAGACTCTCAGGACTCAAAGGGAGGGACCTTGGATGAAGTGCTCTACAGTGGGGAGGGGGAACTTGTAAAGCTTTCCTCCAGTGGAAGGACAGGACATCAAGTGGAGGTGTGGGGTTGCCATCCCACAATCAAAAGCTCTGACCCAGAATTTTCCTGCCTGAAGGAACTGCAGGTACAAAAATGAAGAAGAGCATGAGAGAAAGGAGGTCCAGCAACAGGCCCAAATTGGGATCCAGCTCAAGGGGAGGCCCAGGGCCCTGACACTGTTACTGATGCTGTGGTGTGCTTGCAAACTGGAGCCTAGCATGGCTGCCTTCTGAGAGGTCCAACAGAGTCAGAGGCAGATTCTAGCACCCAACCAATGGACGGAAGCCAGGGACCCCTGTGGTTGAATTGGGGAAAAACTGGAAGAAGCTGAGGAGGAGGGCAGCATGGGAAGACCAGCAGTCTCAACTGACCTGGACCCCTGAGATCTCTCTGACACGGAGCCACCAACCAGACAGCATACACCAGCTGTGATGTGAGGTCCCCAACACATGTACAGCAGAGGACTGACTGGTCTGGCCTCAGTGAGAGAAGATGTGCCTAACCCTAGAGAGACTTGAGGCCCCAGGGAGTAAGGAGGATTGGTGGGGTGGGGGTGAGGGGTGATGACATCCTCTTGGAGATGGGGGGTAAGGGAAGAAGATATGGGATGGGTAGCAGACCAGGAGAGGGGGGGATGAAGTCTGGACTGCAAAAACAGGATTAAAGAATAAAAAAATTAATTAATTTAAAAAATACAAAAATTTCTTCTAGAGATCATTCCTCATATCCAAGTTGACATTTCCAGAAACACAGGGATGATTCAATTTATATAAATAAATAAATAGATAAATAAAAATTATAAATTACATAAATTGATTCAAGGACAGAAACCACGTGGTCATCTTCACAGGCACAAAAGAGGCTTTTGGGGGTGGGGGATGGGAGTGGACTTTGAGGAGTGGAGGTGGGGGAAATTGCAGTCAAGATGTAACCTTTGTAAAGAATAAAAAATTTTTAAATTAAAAAAAGAAAGAAAATTAATGCACAAAAATCAGTAGTCTAACTTTAACCCAGGAATGAGGGCGCCTTCTGCAGTGGACTTCCCTCAGGACTGACCTGGCTGCCCTTGGCTTTCATGCCTCCATATAAGTTTTTAAATTATTTTTCCTGTGTCTATGAAGAATGGCTTTGTGATTCTTCACAGAAGATATTTAATACAATAATCTATAGTAATTGTCTTAAATCTGTAGATTGCTTTTGGTAAGATGGCCATTTTCATGATACTAATTCTTCTAATGAGTGAGCAGAGTGTTTCTTTCTGTCTTCTAGTGTCTCCTTAATTTCTTTCTTCATTGTCTTGAAATTTTCATTTAATTTCCTTTATTAGGTTTATTTCTAGATATTGAATTGTTTGTATGTGGCTATGGTGGGTGGGATTATTTCTCTGATTTCTTTATTTGTGGATTTGCCATTGGTACATATGAAGGGTACCCACTCTTGTATGATAATTTCATATCCTGCAGCTTTGCTGAACGTGTTTATCAGCTCTAAGGGGTTGTTTGTTTGTTTGTTTGTTTGTGGAGCCTTTAGGGCCTCTTGTATATATAACCATGTCATCTGCAAAAGGGGACACTTCAGGTTCTTCTTTTCCCACTTGCTTCTCTTGTTGTTTGGACGTAAGTCTTCAAGCCCTGTATTGAATAGCCATGCAGAGAGTACCCCTGTGTAATGTTCCAAGTCATGGATTGACATGCCTTGGAGGCCTTTCTCTATTTAGTATTATAATAGCCACAGGTTTGTCATATATACCCTTTATTACATGGTGGCATCCTAGTCCGTTCGTCACTGTGACCATGGATATGGGATGTTTTTTCAAAAGCTTTTTCAACATCTACTGAGATGATCCTATGGTTTCTGCCTCTTTATTTCACCAATGTGATTAATTTTTTTATTTGTTTATTTATTTATTTATTTATTTATTTATTTATTTATTTATTATGTCAAACCATCCCTACATTGCTGGAATAATTGGAATCCAATTTGGTCATGCTGAATGATCTTTTTGATACCATGTTGAATTCAGCTTCAGGATATTTTATTAATGAATTTTGTATTTATGTTCATCAAGATCATTCTGTGATTTACTTCTTTGTGCGTGTGATGTCTTTACCCGACTTCCACATCAAAGCAACACTAGCTTTATAAAGAGTTTGTGAAGTCAACTTTATATGCCCCAGTACAGGGGAATGCCAGGAGTGGGTGGGTAGGGGAGCAGGGCGGAGGGAGGGTATAGGGAACTTTTGGGATAGCATTTGAAATGTATATAAAGAAAATATCTAATAAATAAATAAATAATTTTAAGAAAAGAATTTGTGAAGTCTTCTTTGCGTTTCTATTTCTTTTGGAATCTGCTGAAATACCTCCCTTTTCAACTCTCATTTTATTTATTTGGATCTTCTTCCTTCTTTTACTTAGCTTGACTAAGAAGTTTGTTGGTTTTATTTATTTCTTGAATAAGTCAGTCTTCATGTCATTAATTCTTTGTAATTTTTTATTCCTATCTTGTTAATTTCAGCCCCAATTTCGATGATTTTTCCCATCTACCATTTAGAGGTCTGGCTTGTCCATATTCTCCTGAGGCCTTAAGGTGTTCCATTACATTACTGTTATCTATTCACTTGAGAGCTCTCCAATACTTTCTTCTTTTTTTAGGCATAATTTTATTCAAGGAACAAAGTATTTGATATTAAAATATATAAAACCAAAATACCTAAATAAATTATTGAATATTGGAATATTACATAGCCAAGAATTGGTTGACTTATTTTTTATTTGTTTGTTTTTGTTTTCTTTTTTTTTAATTAGGTGCTTTTCTCATTTACATTTCCAATGCTATCCCAAAAGTCCCCCATACCCTCCCCCCCACTCCCCTACCCACCCACTCCCACTTTTTGGCCCTGGCGTTCACCTGTACTGGGGCATATAAAGTTTGCAAGTCCAATGGGCCTCTCTTTCCAGTGATGGCCAACTAGGCCATCTTTTGATACATATGCAGCTAGAATCAAGAGCTCCGGGGTACTGGTTAGTTCATAACGTTATTCCACATATAGGATTGCAGATCCCTTCAGCTCCTTGGGTATTTTCTCTAGCTCCTCCATTGGGGGCCCTGTGATCCATCCAATAGCTGACTGTGAGCATCCACTTATGTGTTTGCTAGGCCCCGGCGTAGTCTCACAAGAGACAGCTATATCAGGGTCCTTTCAGCAAAATCTTGCTAGTCTATGCAATGGTGTCAGCATTTGGAGGCTGATTATGGGATGGATCCCTGGATATGGCAATCTCTAGATGGTCCATCCTTTTGTCTCAGCTCCAAACTTTGTCTCTGTAACTTCTTCCATGGGTGTTTTGTTCCCAATTCTAAGAAGGGGCAAAATGTCCACACTTTGGTCTTTGTTCTTCTTGAGTTTCATGTGTTTTGCAAATTGTAACTTATATCTTGGGTATTCTAAGTTTCTGGGCTAATATCCACTTATCAGTGAGTACATATCATTTGAGTTCTTTTGTGTTTGGGTTACCTAACTCAGGATAATGCCCTCCAGGTCCAACCATTTGCCTAGGAATTTCATAAATTTATTCTTTTTAATAGCTGAGTAGTACTCCATTGTGTAAAAGTACCACATTTTTTATATCCATTCCTCTGTTGAGGGGCATCTGGGTTCTTTCCAGCTTCTGGTATAAGGTTGCTATGAACATAGTGGAGCATGTTTCTTTCTTACTAGTTGGAACATCTTCTGGATATATGCCCAGGAGAGGTATTGCGGGACCCTCCAGTAGTACCATGCCCAATTTTCTGAGGAACCGCCAGACTGATTTCCAGAGTGGTTGTACAAGCTTGCAATCCCACCAACAATGAAGGAGTGTTCCTCTTTCTCCACATCCTTGCCAGCATCTGCTGTCACCTGAATTTTTTATCTTAGCCATTCTGACTGGTATGAGATGGAATCTCAGGGTTGTTTTGATTTGCATTTCCCTGATGATTAAGGATGATGAACATTTTTTCAGGTGTTTCTCAGCCATTTGGTATTCCTCAGTTGAGAAATCTTCGTTTAGCTCTGAGCCCCGTTTTTTAATGGGGTTATTTGATCTTCTGGAGTCCACCTTCGTGAATTCTTTATATATATTGGATATTAGTCCTCTATCTGATTTAGGATAGGTAAAGATCCTTTCCCAATCTGTTGGTGGCCTTTTTGTCTTATTGACGGTGTCTTGCTTTACAGAAGCTTTGCAGTTTCATGAGGTCCCATTTGTCAATTCTCGATCTTACAGCACAAGCCTTTGCTGTTCTATTCAGGAATTTTTCCCCTGTGCCAATATCTTCGAGGCTTTCCCACACTTTCTCCTCTATAAGTTTCAGTGTCTCTGGTTTTATGTGGAGCTCCTTGATCCACTTAGATTTGACCTTAGTACAAGGAGACAGGAATGGATCAATTCGCATTCTTCTACATGATAACCACCAGTTGTGCCAGCACCATTTGTTGAAAATGCTGTCTTTTTTCCACTGGATGGTTTTAGCTCCCTTGTCGAAGATCAAGTGACCATAGGTGTGTGGGTTCATTTCTGGGTCTTCAATTCTATTCCATTGGTCTACTTGTCTGTCACTATACCAGTACCATGCAGTTTTTATCACAATTGCTCTGTAGTAAAGCTTTAGGTCAGGCATGGTGATTCCCCCAGAGGTTCTTTTATCCTTGAGAAGAGTTTTTGCTATCCTAGGTTTTTTGTTATTCCAGATGAATTTGCAGATTGCTCTTTCTAATTCATTGAAGAATTGAGTTGGAATTTTGATGGGGACATTGAATCTGTAGATTGCTTTTGGCAAGATAGCCATTTTTTTTTTAAATTTGGCTCATATGATTTTTTTTTAAAGATTTATTTATTATATGTAAGTACACTGTAGCTGTCTTCAGACACTCCAGAAGAGGGCGCCAGATCTCGTTACGGATGGTTGTGAGCCACCATGTGGTTGCTGGGATTTGAACTCTGAACCTTCGGAAGAGCAGTCGGGTGCTCTTACCCACTGAGCCATCTCACCAGTCCAAGATAGCCATTTTTACAATGTTGATCCTGCCAATCCATGAGCATGGGAGATCTTTCCATCTTCTGAGATCTTCTTTAATTTCTTTCTTCAGAGACTTGAAGTTCTTATCATACAGATCTTTCACTTCCTTAGTTACAGTCACGCCAAGGTATTTTATATTATTTGTGACTATTGAGAAGGGTGTTGTTTCCCTAATTTCTTTTTCAGCCTGTTTATCCTTTGTGTAGAGAAAGGCCATTGCCTTGTTTGAGTTAATTTTATATCCAGCTACTTCACTGAAGCTGTTTATCAGGTTTAGGAGTTCTTTGGTGGAATTTTTAGGGTCACTTATATATACTATCATATCATCTGCAAAAAGTGATATTTTGACTTCTTCTTTTCCAATTTGTATCCCCTTGATCTCCTTTTATTGTCAAATTGCTCTGGCTAGGACTTCAAGTACAATGTTGAATAGGTAGGGAGAAAGTTGAATAGGCAGCCTTGTCTAGTCCCTGATTTTAGTGGGATTGCTTCCAGCTTCTCACCATTTACTTTGATGTTGGCTACTGGTTTGCTGTAGATTGCTTTTATCATGTTTAGGTATGGGCCTTGAATTCCTGATCTTTCCAAGACTAGACATTCCTCATGATCATGAGACTGCTTTGATTGTGACCCACAGATTTTGATTTGCTATGTTTTCATTTTCATTCAATTTTAGGAAAATGTCTTATTCCATCCTTGACTTCTTCAGTGTCCTGAATGTGATTAAATAGTGTCTCATTTAATCTACATGCATTTGTATACTTTCTGTCATTTTTGAGCTGTTTATATCTGAGCTCATTCCATTATTGTCAGAAAGCTCCATTTGCTTGGAATACCTTTTCCACCCTTTCACCCTGAAGTGATGTTAGTATGCGGGCTCTAGGGATCTACACTCGGGCTGTCATGCTTGCAGATCCACTAATGCGTCTGCTCAACCTAGAAGATCTGCATATTCAAAAACATAAATAAAACTAACAAATGTCTTAGTCAAGTTAAGTAAAAGAAGGAGAAAGAAGATCCAAGAGCTTATTAAATGTTCAATTTGATTAAATTTGATTACCTGCCAAATCAAGATGGAGAACATTTTATCCTCCCCAATTTTCCCATCCTTTTTATTGTTATAAAGCATGAAGTTTGCCATTTTAGCCACTATTACTTGCTATCTTATGTTGTGTGTTTGTACACGTGTATATGGTATATATCTTTGCACATATATTGGCACACATATGTGCAGGTACACAAGCATGTGTATATACATGCATGTAGAAGACAGAGGTTGATTTCAGGTACTATCTCAATCACTCCCCACTTTATTTACTAAGACAGGGTTTCTTTCTAATCCAGAGCTCACCAGGTAAGCCAGCATATTAATGTTGATACAATTCACCAAACTTAATAGTAAAATTTTAATTTTACTCATGACAATGGAGTGCTTAATTATATGAGAATTTTATCATATTCAGGTTCATATATCCACCACCTCAGTTAATATGTAGGGAAACTCTATCACTAGAAGTCTGAATCCCTCATGTTGCTCTTTCCTAGCTAGAGCAATCCATGCACATCTTTTAATAATAACTCTAAATATTACTTGTCTCAATTCCCTCAATAAAAAGACACAGACTAGCAGACTGAATGAAAGCAGAATCCATCTTTTTGCTGCCTCCAAGAAACACATCTCATCACCTAAAACAAACATCATATTTTGACTATATTTTGTCTTAAGATACTTCATTGAAACCAGACCTCAGGATATAAGCCTGTACTCCCAACTACTATGTAGGCTAAAGCAGGAGGACTACAAGTTTAAGGACAGCCAAAGCAACCTAGGGAGACCATGTCTCAAAATGAAAGGTTAAATGGGGGCTGGTGGCATAGCCCAGTGGGAGAGTAGTTGCCTGGCATGAGAGAGGCTGGAGGCCAATCTCCAGAACTGAAAAAAGAAGAGAGAGGTTTTATTGATAATTTATCTCTCTTTCTCTCTCCCCATATACCCTCTCTCACACACACACACACACACACACACACACACACACCACATGCACACCCACATAAACCCGCTCACTCATGCACATACACACATGATTGAATCTTGAAGAGTATGGGTCGTCGTGTGTGTGTGTGTGTTAAAGAGAGGTGGGGGAGGAAGGCAGGGACAAGGTCATGTGACATTTTGTTGCTACTCCATAACTGTATGTTGCATGTATGGAGGTCAGGGAACAAGTTTTGAAGTCAGTTCTTCTTTTCTCCTGGTTTCTAAGGTAGGATCTCTCTGGCTTCTGCACTACTACACCAGGCTGACCAGCCCATGAGATGCTGGCCAGTATTCTGTCTCCACTTCCCATCCCTCCAATAGGAATGCTAGGGTTAACTGTGCACCACCATGTTTAGGTTTTTACATGGGTTCTGGAGATGGAGCTTGAGAACAGGCTTGCACAGCCAGCACATTTATCAGCCGAGTCTTCTTCCACACCAGACTGTCCTTTTAACCCAATGGTTCTCAACCTGTGGGTCATAACCTCTTCGGCAAACCTCTGTCTTCAAACATATTTACATTATCATTCATAGCAGTAGCAAAATTATAGTTATGAAGTAGCAACAAAAATAATGTTATGTTTGGGGGTCACCACAACATGAGGATCTGTACTAAAAGATCTCAGAAATAGGAAGGTTGAGACCCACTGTTAATCCTGTGTGTGTGTGTGTGTGTGTGTGTGTGTGTGTGTGTGCTTGCTTGCCAAGTAATACCTCCTCTTACTGTGTATTATCTGTGCCCTGGTATCATGCAGTCTCCTAGAGGTGTTTGTTTGGATGCTTACTTAGCAACCTTGTTCTTGCTTCGTGTTAGCAGTATTGTTTTCACACTCTAATACCAAGAATAATAATTTTTATGAAGTGTCTTCTCATCACCTAAGCTGTTTCCTCTCAGTTTTTCATTTTGTTGTACCTATTTCTTCTTTCACCTTCTATGTTAGAATCTTCTGATGTCTAGTAAGTGCTGCCTGATCATATTTAAGAGTGGGCCAACAAAGGTGATTAGACGTTCTCGGGGCATACTTGTTGAATCAGAGCATCCTTGTGGGCTGACTGTTAATCAGAGCTATTTAGCTGGGCACACTTTAGCTGGCATTGTCCACCAGTCTTTCTTTTTTATTTCGTCAGACTCCTGAGAGGGGTTTGTTTCTGGCCGCAGCATCATGGCTGTAACCTGTAGGCAAACCATGGGTAAGTCAGTGTCTCGGCAGCCACTGTGAAGACGCCCTTCCATTTCCAGTGTGACATCCCAGCTTGTAACAGCTCTTACTATCTTACTTCAGGAACAGACCTTCAGCTCTACTTTACTCTCTCTAAAATTACTAAGCTGTGCACTTTTGTTGAGCTGGGAAAGAAAAAGTCATCTGGCCCACAGAGTGAGAAGCCCTGGGATTGGCTGTTTCATAACAGACTTTTGGCCAATTTCTTTTTACTTTATTACCATAAGCCCAGCCCCACTCTAACCTTCACTTACAGAATGATCTATTAGATTCCAGAGGTTTTTGAAGAGGATTCTTTGGTGAATTCTGGGTAAGATTGCATCCTTGCCTGGACCTCCCCATTATCAGGTTAAGAATCATTTTTCGTATGTACTAAGCCATTTCCTGGACTCCCCTCTGCTTTCCAGGCTCTCTATGTTTGTGCATTCATGCCCTTTATGAAATGAAGGAATTTCTTTTTTATTTTTAACCAGTACATAAGAATTGTTCATGAAGTATTTTCAGGGTACAATGTGGTATTTTGATCCATACATATATAATGTGTTGGGTAAAATAGTAAATTCATTATTTCAAATATTTACCATTTCTTTGTATTGGGAACATACAAAGTCCCTCTTTTGCATACACTGCAGCAGACTGTAAGTTATCTTTAATCACACACACACACACACACACACACACATTGTGCTATTTATAGAATACTAGAACTCTCCTGCCATTTGGTGGGATGTCAAGAAATGGCCACTAATGGCCATTCCAGTTGCTGATGCCCGGGCCTCTTTATTTCCCTGTCCAGCACAGCTCTCAGGATGGGTTTTGTGTCCATCAAGCAGCACTCTTGTCTGGGCGTCTGGAGCATGAGGATATGTGTGACTTTGTGTTTTTCTGGACACAGCCCAAGCTGAAAGACTCTCATGTCTAAGTGTTTCTTCTTTTCTACATTTTTATGTCTCTTAAGAGCCTGGAACTTTTTCTAAGGACAGGAAATAATAGGAGCTAAATTATAAGAGCATTTTCCCAACCAATTCAATCTGAGACATAATAATAATAATGATAATAATAATAATATTAAAACATTTGTGACTTTAGGACTCAGAGGAAAAGCATCATTTGCCCTGCAGAATTAAGTTACTTGCATTCTGTTTCCTAGGAAACCTTTGATAAAAAATGTTCTTTCTCAATGCTGAGCTGTTTATGAGGCTCTTAGAAATGGCCATGTTCTCCTGTATTGTCATAATTATTTTGTGTTTGCCTGTTTTCCTTTCTTATAGCATTGAGTCCCTGTTTAGGCTAGGAATTGTATGTTACTCATTTTTATCTTCCCCTACCCATTACCATCTTGACAAAAGCTGGTCTTAAAAAACCTTTCAGAAAAGAATACATGAGAAATGGCAGGATTCCCAACAAGGAAACTGCAGGACTGCGTCTAACTTCCTATTACTCTGTAGCGCCTTGCCCAGCACTGTGTGTGTGTGTGTGTGTGTGTGTGTGTGTGTGTGTGTGTGTGTGTGTTAGGTAAGAAGATAAACTGCAGAATCTTAAAGCAATAGCTAGAACAACAGAGACAGAGCGTGGTCTCCTCCTTGTGTTCCTGATGAGACTGTCTTTAGCTACAGCAATGCTATCTATAGATTAAAGAAACAAAGGCACTTTAAAAGAATTACTGGACTAGAAAGCTAACTGTGACAGCATGATTAAGAATAAAGAACAAATACTAAGCACTGGTGAAAAGAATGTGTTCTAAACTCAAGCTGCCTGAGTTCCACTGGCATATAGCAGCTGTGCGACTTTAAGGGCTCACAAGCAGAGACAACTCAGATGTCCAGGAACCCAGGAGAAGCAGATCACAGCAGTCTCTGGCACACAGTACAGAGTAAATGGTAGGAACTTCTGAAAGGGGCGAAGAACAGACTTTTAAACCACCAATGTAATATTTACAAGCCCTGATCATATTGAGTCCCAGGGGGAACCAATCAGCCCCCATTAACTGCACCTTTGACCCTTCCACAAGGTCTTGGGGACAACACAGTCCCGACAAGATGGATGCTCAGACCACCAGGCTTGCTCTTCTCCAGGACTGTATCTGGTGAGTTCCTATGACTAAGACTCGTGTGATCTCTTTACAGAGATATTTACCTTCTCTGACCCACAACTGGTGATGTTTGATGAATGCCTTGCCTTCAGGTTAAAATGTTGGCTCCTAGGCCTGGAGGCTGTGGCCCCTGCCATGGGCCTCCAGTTGAGAAGTTCTCAGTCTGCATGGTTTCTGTTGCAAAGAGAGACCATTCCTAGCTGGGCAGTGGCGATGCACACCTTTAATCCCAGCAATTGGGAGGCAGAGGCAGGCAGATTTCTGAGTTCGAGACCCAGCATGGTCTACGGAGTGAGTTCCAGGACAGGCAGGGCTTCACAGAGAAATTCTGTCTCTAAAAGCCAAACCAACCAACCAAACAAACAAAACAGAGACCATTCCTAGCCAGAAGACATTTATATAACATCCTTACTCCTTCTCCTTTGGTATGTGGTAATTTTTTGATACCTCCTGCTGTGGACATGAGTTTTGTCCCAGGCCTACGTGGATAAGTTGTCTATTAAGAGAATGAGAAGGTCCAGTTGTGCTGGTTAATATCTGGACTCTCATCTCTTGAGAGGCTAAGCAAGGAAGATCTTGAGTTAAGGCCAACCTAGATGCATATCAAGACTTGTCTGAAGAGGATGGCGAGGGGCCACAGACCTACAGAATCGGCCGCAGCTTACAGCCGCCAGGGCAATGTTCAGAACCTCACAACTGGCCTGAAAAAGATCGGAAACTAGTAGCAGCTCCTAGCCTTCCTGTCCCTGCTCCATCAGTGCCAGCAAAACTGGTGTCAATATCCTTTAATTGCAGTCTTCTGCACAGACTCCTGCTTGTCTGAGCCTGATTTAACAAGCACAAGTCAAATCCCAGTGGTTCTACACGCGAGAGAAACTGGGACCTGAGCTGCTGTGTTCTAAAATTGGATAGTGACTCTGAAACTAGAAATTTACAGCATCCAGAAAAAGTATTCAAAGGGGGCTGGGTAAAGGCTGGGGAGATGGCTTGCTGGGTAAGAGTGCTTGTTCGTTGAGTGTGAGAACGTTGAGTGTGGATCCCCAGCAGCCACATAAAAAATAGAAGGGCATAGTCATGCATGCTTGTAGCCCCGAAAAGGGAAGGGGGCAGAGACAGGTAGATCCTAGGCACTCATTGACCAACTAGCCTCACCTAAATGGTGAGCAGTGAGCTCAGCAAGAAAGATCCTATCTCAAAACAGTAAGACAGAAAATGATTAGCACAGGATTCCAAACGTCATCCTCTGGACTTGGCAAATAAACAAGCGTGCGCGTGTGTGTGCGCGCGCACACACGCGCACGTACACACACACACCATATACAACACATACACACACACACACCCCATATACAACACACACCCCACATCCACATACTATACCACACACACACACACACATACACACTTGAATTTTGCAAAAAGACTAGGCAACTAACAACATGACACTTCATGAAACCAAATCCCCTCTTTCATTTTATTACAAAGCATTTCAAAGATCAAGACTATCATATGCCCACCACCTAAGGTCCCATCTTTCTACACTTGTTTTATCATCTGTGCATCCAGACATCCAAACACCCTTTCTTTTCCATTTCAAGATAAATTTGCAGGCATTACTCTTGGCTGTTAAATTCATAATAAATGAAATATGCAATTTTTTCACTACTTTGTTTTCTTTTTTTTTTTTTAATGTGGAGCATGGAGTGTACGGTGTGCCTGTGTGGAGGTCTGAGACCAATTTTCAGGAACTAGTTGTCTCCTTCCCCATGTGGATCTTGTACCTAGTGAGCCATCCACCAGCCCAAAATATACAAATATACAAATCCTAAACGTACGTTTGCTAAATAAATTATTATAGCATTTTCTTCCAGCCTCCCCCCACAGCCTCTATCCCCACACCAACCCCAAAGACACTCACTGCTCATTTTTCCTTCTGTAGCTATTCAACAAGAGCCCCCTTCATTTTGGCTTTTCGCTAAAACTATGTAGCTACTGCTATTTTCCCAGCTCTTAGAATTTGGCTCAGAGAAGAGAGATCAGGCAAAGAACTTGCCTGTTTTCTCTCTTGTCTCTTTTTCCTTCCTACTGTAGTCATGGATGGGCTTCTCCTCTAGAAATGGTGGAAAGAAAACTCATTAAATGATACGTCCAGTGATCTCGTAGCTTATAGTTATACTCATTGTCAAGTCTACTAGGCACATCTCTTGTTGTTGATTAGAATTTACTAGACCTTCTCTTGGCAGCACTCACTTTTAAAGACCACACTGGTTTAGGAAAGACTACATCAAACAAAAACATGAAACCAAAACACCTAGCCAAACACTCCATTCTGAATGACAGTCCATTATAATTGGACTCTTCCCTGTCTCTGAGTTACTGAAAATTTTGGCATCCAGGGGTAAACCCTGTTAACAGGGGATTCAGGTAAAAATACTTCAAATACACTGTTTCCATCGTGGGATGCACAAACCAATGTGAACTGAGGAGAAGTTTTAGAATCAGATGACATCTAGACATTAGTAGAAAACACAGGCATTTACATTCCAGTGATTGACCCTCTTATGGGCACAGGAAAGTCTCAAATGGATTTGGGGAAAATCAATAAATGGGAAATGGATGAATGACAAAAGATCATGAGGAGTCTCCTAAGCATCCAAAGCAAAATGTGGGGGAGGAGGGTTGTAGCTACTAAAGCAGCTTGAGGTTCATAACGATGTTTGGTAGATGGAGAGACGGGCAATCTGGCAATGCCTTTACATGGGGTGGGGCAAAGTGTCTTTTCTTCTAACTTCTTCATAACGACCAACACACACACACACAGAGAGAGAGAGAAAGAGGGGGGCTGCTGAGGATACTACAAGGGGGCTATGGCTTTCTCCTGGATGGTCGCCTCTATCCCCAAAGTCTGAACTCTGACTATCTCAATTACCCAGCAGGGTCATTGCTCCTGGGGCAAGGCAATGAAGAAATGAGTTAAGGCTTCATCGTCTTTTATTGGTTGTCTAATGACTTCATCCAGAGCCGAAGAGATCAGTGTCATCTTCATTTTACAGCTGGATTAGCAAAGACCCAGAGAGAGGATGGCCTACTGCGAGGCTAGTCGAGAAGTGTCATCTGACTCACTGTCTTGTGAGAATGAGTGACTCCTGGCTGGAGTGCACAGCAGCTGGCTGTTCAGACTTGGGAGTCTGCTCATGGGCAGCAACAGGTCTATGGTTATTAGAGCCTCAGAGCTTGGAAATGGGGTTCCTAGCACCTGGGGCCTGGGGTACCCCTTCAGAGTGTGAGATCACCTGGGGCTGCTCTTATGTTTAACCTCAGCTTTCTCCCTTGTGATTTGGGTCAATGTGACATTTCCCTTAAGCAGATCACACTGGAGTCCCATAAGGTTCAAGCCAGCAACTCCAAAACTCTGTTGAGGGGCTAAACATGACTCAGGGGGTTGTTTACTTTGTTTTTGGTTTTATACCAAATTAAGGAGGGTGTTTTGGCTTTTTAAATAGCTCTTTCAATGGAAGGTTTAGTTGAGATCATTTTGATTTCCATCAGAGAGGTCCCCATTTTGTTTGTTTGTTTGTTTGTTTGTTTAACAATTCTGCAAATTATGTAGTCACAAGAAAACTTCACTCATGGGAGAATTTTTTTTAAGGTAAAACCCAAACACTTTCATTGTTGCAGAATTTCATGAAGTCTTGGGAACTTAGATTTCTCTCTGAAGACTGCAGCTTTCTAAAATTTAATATGTATATTAATTGCCCTACAAATTGCTCAAATGAAGATTCTGGCTTAGACAGCTTTCCGTTACCATAACAAATATTTAAGATAATTACTTTTTAAAAAGAGCGGGGTGTGCTGGCACATGTTTTGGGCTGTTTCAGTCTATGATCGATTGATTAGGGTGCCTGCTACAGAGCATCACATCATGGCAGGAGCACAGGGCTAAAGACCACCCACCTCTCGGCTAGGACTGTTGAGGACAAGGAAAGGAAGGAGGAGGGGCTGGGTCCCACTAAGCTCTTCCGGGAGAACAGTGATCTGAAGACCATCCCCGCCTCTCAACCATCCCTGCCTCTCCATCATCCCCATCCCTGCCTGTCCATCATCCCCATCCCTGCCTGTCCACCATCCCCGCCTGTCCACCATCCCTACCTGTCCACCATCCCCACCTCTCCACCATCCCCGCCTCTCCCCCACTTCCCAATAATCGCAAGAGCTGGACACTAAGCCTTTAACACATGGGCCTTTCGAGGACAAGATCCAAGCTTACAATAAGGAGTCTAAGATACGGCCTGCATCCCTCCCGGTTGCTTAGAGACACAGAGACTGCTGGCTCAAGGACCACACACTAATAAAGCCACAGCTCAGCCTCTGACACCAGACAGAGCAGGGTAAATATCATGAACCATGGAACTACTATAGAGCTCACTTCATAACAATCAAACCAACAATAAGCTTAGAAGTAAACTCAAGAAAATTATTAGTTTCTCTAAGGTGCTTGCTTTGATTAAGCATGTGACCCAAGGGGAGGGGCCGCGCAGGCTCCCTGGAGAAGTTCCGCTTTCATCTTCTGTTGCACATTAAGAAGCCCTTGATTCTCTCTGTTCTCCTCAACAAGATGGGAGAATTTTGCACAATCTGCTGCCCGTGGAATGGAGAGTTCGGTGTTAGGAGGCAATGGGAGGTCTGTAGAATACGAAGTTCTCATATCGGTCTCTGTCAAAGGATTCAAGCGGGGCGAAATAACCCATTGTCAACAAACCTATGAGGTTTGTTGACAGACAGGTGAAGGGAGCTTCCAACAGCTGAGAGCCCTGGAAGTTGTTGCAACCAGGCCAGGCTTTCAGGAGGGGAACTCAGCGGTGCTAGCGTTCTCTGCACAAAAACAAGGACAAACATGGGGCAGAGGGACTAACCTGAGGTACCCTGATATGAGAACAGAACAAACGTGAGAAAGGTTTCTTTGCTGGTTTCTCTTCCTATGACTTGAAGATAGAACACGTTTATGTAGAACAGCCAGCACAGGAGGTGAGAAGAAGAAAGTAAAGACAGCAGTGCGTGGGCTCTGCAGGCTCCACGGGCTCCGAAGGCTCTGCAGCGTAGCACACGGAGGCCTGGGAGATCTCTGGGCTTAATCCGCAGCACTGCAAATCCCAAAACTAAACAGCCCAGAAAGGATGCCTTCAGAAAATTGTTATATGTCTAGCACCCCTCTAAGTGTTTGACATTAGAGGAATGCAATTCTCAGAACAACCCTGAGTGATAGATGTTTTTATCCTCCAACTTACAAGTGAAGAAACTGAGGCACTAAGATTATTTACCAACAGGGTGGTGGATGGAGCTGAAATTTGAGTCAGGTAATCTGACTTCAGAGCGAAGACCTCAAGCAAATCACATGACATAGTATCTCTGAACACGTGATCTCTGCCTACTCTGCTAGGCACTAGCTATACTCTGATATCTACTGTTGGCTGTGATATCCTGCCTCAAACTCAGCTGGTAGTATATAGTGTTTCCTCCTCCCCCTCCTCCTCCTCCTCCCCTCCTCCCTCCCTCTTCCTCCTCTTCTTCTTCTTCCTCCTCTTCCTCCTCCTCCCCTCCCCTCCTCTTCCTCCTCCTCCTCCTCCTCTTCCTCCTCCTCCTCTTCCTCTTCCTCCTCCTCCTCTTCATCCTCCTCCTCCTCTTCCTCCTCCTCCTCCTCCTCCAGATTGTGTCTTACAGGTGTGGCCCCTACAATGGCTTTGAACTCAGCAATCCCCTTGTTTCCTCCTGTGTGCTGGGATTACAGACATAAGCCACCATGTCTGGCTCTACCCCAGAACATAAGATTAAATATCACTTTTGGAAATAGTTCATTCAGCATCTTCAGGCCCTGTGCTATTGGAGGTGATGGTGGCAGGTGCTGCTGACCCTGTCTGTGTGAGACAGACAATTCATACAGAGAAACAAAAAGACTTGGTAAACATTAGAAATGGGTTGTAAAAGGTATTGAAGGCCAAAGTCAAGGGTTTGCAGTAGACTCTGTCGGTGATGACGTGTGCCATGGGACGTTCAGGACAGGAGTGCTGTGTGAGAAATGGCACCTTGCAAATAAATGTGCAAAGAAAGACAAAGAAAGCCAGGCACGCTGTGGTGGTGTTACTCTTTTAAGTAATCTTTTTGGAAAAAAAATAGTATAGACACACAGTAAAGTATTCTAAGAGCTCGAATAGCATTTCTGCCTGCTCTGGCCTTCGTTTCCCTCCTTAGCACCTTACTTTCTGTCTTTAATTTCACAGTGTATCTGGGACACTATTTCATGTCAGCATGTATCCACCAGCCTCTTTCTGCTGAACAGCGGCATTGTAGTTTCTTGCATGAATACATCTGATGAGGACAAAGGGACACAAAGGGATATACAGAGAGGAAGAGAGAGAGATACACATAAATAAATAAATCCTTGTCCTAAAAATACACAAAAAACACAGGAGAAAAGAATACACTTCTTCCAAAGACAGAGAGAACTGCAAACAACCTAAATTCCCATAGTCAGGGAAGGGCTAGCTAAATCACGTAAATGCACGCAGTTGGACGCTGACATTGGCGATGCTTGTCTTCAGTCTGTGCTTTCACAATGAAGAGCCCAGTGTGTGATTAACTAAAAATAAGGCATCTTACAAATAGCTTCTTTGTGCAATTAGGTTTCTATAAACTCGTTTATATGTTTGTGATGACATATATGCATGTTTCCTCTGTCTCCATATTGCTTGAGCTCTCTGTATGATTGTGTGTTTTTTCATGGTAACAAGCATGATTTACTGCTTTTGAAACACCGAATTGCTCCACAGGCACAGGTTTCTGTAGAGCATGCACCTGCTGTGTGCTGGTTCTGCTCCAGGGGTTTCCACTGGGCTCCTCTGAGCTGGTCCTAGTCTTTGCCTACTGTTTCTCATCTCTAGCCTGATTGTTTAGAATCAAAAGAATGTTGGGATTGTAAAAACCTAGCTTGGATCCTTATTTGACAGGTGGGGTCACCAAGGCCTGTAAAAATGACTTACCGAAAAGGTAAGTCATTTATTGAGGGTGACACAGCCATTTACCCCCCAAAATAACAGCCAAGCACTCAACCAATCTGTGCTACTGTCCCTCAGTCTGAGTGCAGATCCCTTCCGTGCAGGTTAGTCATCGTAAATGCCTCATCTCCTGGGAGACCTTGTCCAGGCAAACCTGGGCTGGAACATAAAAGGACCCTGAATAAGACTGTCATTAGTGGGGAGGAGCCTGGTCCTGCCAGGTTGAAGCATCTTTATTAGAGCTCTGACTCTGCCTAGGTGGCAGGCTGCAGGGCATTAGCAGAGGAGCTTCCCTGGACTAGCGCCAGAAGTCAGTTAATTATAAGGCAGCGTGGACCTAAAATGGCCCATTAAATGTGTTTGCATTGCACCAAGCAGAGCTCAGCCTCTTTGCCACTTTCTAAAAAAGATTAATAATAATAATAATGCTTTTGACCTTTTATATCCTTTCCTGGATGTTTAGGTGACCCCTGGCATAGTCATATCACAGGGTACAGTCATGGGCACTCCATTGTCCACTTGCCCTCCCCCCAGCATCACTCACAGGTACTGTCCCTCCTACCTTGGCTCAGCCCACACCAGGGCTCTCAGAGCTCAAGTCATCCATCAAAGCATTTCCCCCACGAAGAGAAACTTCCCAACCAGCTTCTATAAAACTGAAATTCCTCTATTTAATTGCACATAAAATTCTAGAGAGCTAGGATGGCGGAGTTCTGGGGCTCAGGATCTTGGAGCTAGAATGGCCCTAAAAACTAACACTATCCATTCGGTTTATAGCTATTGATCCCCTAAGGTTCTGGAAAGGGAGGAAGCTTGCCCAAACCACAGACACACAATTTGGAACTAGCTCAGAGAATTAGCAGATCAGCCTTGGCTTTTAATCAAAGAATAAGCTTTTCTCTCTTCTTATTTATGTCTTCCCAAGGATCCAGGTCACGGATCCCTCCTCCCAGCAAGTGAGCTGTGCTAGGGAAGCCTTACAAGATGCCCAAAGCTAAACAAGACTTTTCCCAGGGAGGTATACCCAATGGTCACACCACTTGTCTTCTACTTTGAGGCTTAGGCCTCCCATATAGGTAAGAATGTTTGCACACATTGAAGGAAATAGATGCACTAGGGGGATGCCCTAACTCCCAGATTCCCAGGGGTGAGAAAGTACTCATCAGTATCTGCTGGGGGAGGAACAGTTGAGTCTAGCTTGCAAAACATCTATCTCTGCCCACTGGTTACCTTAATCACTCCCTTAGGAGCCTCAGTAATAAGAGGAGTGTGTATTCCTTTTGCTAAAGAATTCCTCAAAGATGGAGAGGACCGAAGCTTCAGACGAGGCTGTGTGGGTTCAAGCTGCCCTTCTAGAGCTCAGGGCTCCTCAGCAGAAACAAGACCTGTGCTGGGTATGTGCAGGGATTGCAGAGGATGTGAAGTGATAGGTGCCGTCCCTGTAAGATCATAGGACCTAGAGGACAGCTGTGGTCATGTGACTGACTCTTCTCATCTTGCCTGAAGGAGAAGGGACAACCTGGACTGGGTATCATGACTCCTGGACTCTGGTCCGGACACTGCAGCTTTACTATCATGTGCCTCCAAGTGGCTCTGAGCTCTCATGTACTTGAGGGATGTGAATGGTAAGAATGGCTGACCATAGTAACCATTAGCTCCTCCAATTCTCCCTGGTCCGCTTAGCATTAGTCTTGTGACCTTCCTGGGCCTGTTCCTCCTGTAGCGCAGCCCTCAACCCCATGTTTCAAAGGCATCTTGACTGGGTCCACTCCCACGCTGAACACCTTCTAGGTGCAAACCAAAGCAATTACTGGGTGATTATGTGTCTCATGGATGTCATTGCTGGGGTGAGGAGGCCACACCTCTTCTCCGGAACTCCAACTTCACTGCCTAGGAGTGTCCTGGGATGTTCTTCATTAATGTGGATCTGACTGGAGATCCTGACGATCTACACTCTGCTGCACAGGGAGCAGGCGTCCATCTGGCTGTTGCATGGCAGGTGAGTGGGCAGGGGCTGGGGACCTCAGGTGATGGGTGTCCCTGTGAGGGGCTTTCACACTTGTGGGACAGGAGGGGTGCTGTTTGGGAGGAAGTTTGGATCATTGCTTGTTAGGCTCTTAGATTTTGTTAGTCCTCAAGATATTCTCCCATAGTCATCAAAAAAATGGAAGAGCTAACCTGTCAATCATGGCCAAGGCTCAGGGAAAGTCAGACCTGCCCCACGATATTTGATGAACTGAAGAAGGCAGGAACTAAAACAAGAGGGAAGGATTTACATCTACACACACACACACACACACACACACACACACACACACTATATTTGGGGACCATGGGCCAGATGAGACATAGAAAAAGGAACCTCATGAGCCATGTCCTCTCTTAATTTGAACCCATGATCTTGAGGGCAAGAACAATTTTCTCTGAGGTGAAAAGAACCAGATGACCTTTAGGTGAGATTTTCCCTTGGTGCCTCATCTAAACTATAGGAGATATAATAGGGATGATTTCACAGGCCTGCTAAGGTAGGGGATCTTCCTTCACTCTGCCACACAATAGCTCATGTGGGCCTAAAACACAGTAGACTCAGAAAATGTGTCCCCACAGAACAGTTCCAACATGGAGAAGAGAAACAGCAAACCTGTTAGGTTCTGGAGCCCAGTAAGGAGTGCAGCAGAACCAGGAGCCCACAGTCAGAGATCTCTAAGGGATGTTCCCAGTTTCACACCTTCTATTTTCCACTGTTCAACAAAGTCAGTGCTGAGGCTCCACTGTCAGATCTGTAACGTTGTTTGATAGGTGATCACTTGTCTCCGTTTGTAAAATATGGGGGTAAAGGGCTAGAGAGGTGCCCAGTAAGTAAAGGCTTGCTGTGCAAACGGAAGAGCCTGAGTTCAAACCCCCAGAAGGCATGTGAAGCCAGGCATAGTGACACACATCTGTGCTCCCAACATTCTACAATGAGACAGAAATGAGAACAGGAGAATCCCAGAAGCTCACGAGCCAGCCAGTCTGGCATGCACAGCAGCAGGCAACAGACACCTTGTCCCCAACAATGCAGAAGGTGAGGACTGACTTCCGAAGATGTCCTTTGACCTCCAACATGCGTGCCTGAACTAACTCATACAAATGCAAACATATATACACACATCATACACACACATGAAATGCACACATGAAATGCGCACATCATACACCCAAATGAAATGAAATGTGGGAGTGAGAGCTGCTATACCCAGCATATAAACTGGATATTTTAGTGAATTCAATTCCTTGGGCTGTCTGGACCTTCTGTCTTCTTTGGAGTGTTCCCTCTGTAGAGCATGGATATGTTAGATACCAGAGCCTGATAGCAAGTATGTCAATTACAAAAACCCTCTCCTTTGCCCCATACAGGCAGATATCACTAGTTGATCCCAGGTCCCTTTCCTACAGAGCCTGTTTATGGTCCTAGAATTCTCTTCAGCATGGGTCTTCAGTATTACTACCAGTATATAATACTATCAGTATTATCAAATGCAATGAGACCCTTTAGCCATTGATGAATTATAATAAACTTTCAGATCAGAAATTTGAGATGGTGAAATACTCCATGTGGGATTAGCTCTTAGTTACCATTGGTCAAAGTTGACGGCCCACTGTCTACTTTGTGAGTGACACTGGTTTCCAACAGGACCAGGAAGGAAAGGGAGATTAAGCAGTTGCCCAGGAAGGCCTTAGGCAACTCTCCAATTAATCATTTAGCTATGGAGCTCAGGCGCTCATGATGCATACTAAGGGCAGAGTCATAATGGGACCCATTAAAAAGCAATTATACTGAGGCCCGAGTCTGGAAGATGTCACCGGCTTCAGGAGGGTTTCTGTGCTCAGTCTCACTAGGTACCATGCCAGGCTGGGACAGAGAATTGTCACTTAGCTCTGTGGTGTTATTGTGGCAGGGGAATCTAGGGTAGGCGTAGAGATCATGGCAGAGAGCAGGTGAGAGGGACACAACCTTCTATATATAGGCCTTCTTGTTACGCTGATCCTTAGGTACCACTGATAAATATGTAAGCTAGAAGAGGAGGGGATGAGGTTGGCAGGGACAAATATGAGAGGTGAGGGCCAAATTGAGAGTAGCCTAAAGTGCGATGGCCTGTTTCTAGAATTCTTGTCCCTGGAGGTGGAGAAATGACATGTTAACATTCAAACAATAGAAAAGATCTCTTGACCACTTTGAGCTCCAGTGTCTCCATAGCAACAGAATGGATTGAGCTAAGCATCAGTCCAAGGCGGGCAAGCAATAACCGAAGCCAAGGCTGAATAAGAGAGAATGAAGAGAAAGCCAGTGTAGTGGGTAGGAAGGCAAAGAGAAGGAAAGCGGTCTTTGGAAAGGAGATGACAATCTTAAAACCCTCATGCTCATAACTGTGGGTCCAGAACTGTGCTAAATGCCTCATGCACAGGAATTGTACCCCATCTGGTTGGAACCTGCTGTTGTACAGTGTTTGTTAATGGCTTCTCCTTCCACTCTCAAAATCTCCTTGCTTAACTGGTACAGTTGGTCATTGCCTGCCTTACTCAATGCTTCTCAAACCATAGAAGGAAGATGTTACAGCCACCACTTCCCAGGAAAGGAAATCTGAACTGCAGAGAGACCCAACCATTTTCACTGGGCCACATGACTCACAATGGCATTAATTAGCCAAACACTGGAGTGGCAGCCAGGAGGTATTGCATAAACACTGAAGACAGTAAGGCGATTAACAACATATTTGCTGAGTCCCTAGGATGTGTCAGGTGATGGTCTGAATACTCTGCATTATTTCATTTAATCCTCTATGCTTAGTGGCAGAATTATCAACAAACTGATTCTTCCACCAGGAGCTTGAGTTTCAGAGGGACCCACTAGCTTGCTTCAGCTCACACATCCCACAAGGAATAAAACCTCTATTGGAACTCAACTGTATACCTCTGAGCCTGTGTTCACAGTACCTGACCAAAATTCAAAGAGAGACCAAGAGAGAGCAAAAAGGGGGAAAACCTAGGAAAGCTGTGGGGAGTAGGGTGTCTGTGGGGCTTGTGGTGCTCATACTATGCTCATATCTGTCTGCCTGGTGGGCACAGCATCTGACCCAGGGTCTTGGATGCTCACCCTGCATATATGCCTGAGGGAGAAGACCTAGGGGCTGGTAATATGCTCTCTACGTTGTCCTCAGGCCTTGGGTTCAGTCAACCAAAGAAGTTTCCAGATAAAGTATTGCCCATCTCAGCCCCTCCCTGGCACCTGGCAAGGAGCTGTGTAACCATCTTCACATCTGCACACTGATTAGAAGATATAGAGGAGCACTTGAGGACCAGAGGTACTTGTTTCAGCAGCTAGCCACAGACTCCCCAGACTGTAAGGTCCTGCTGGGTCATTTCACAGATTGAACCACTGAGGCCCAGAAGAGAGGAAGGAGCTTGCCCTGGTCCCACCAGGACTTCACAACAGTTCTGCCACTCTTACCAGAGGATACATATATAGCCTGCTGCTTGTCCCATGACTTTTCAAAAGTAAGACATTAAGGAAAAAGATAGAGCTGAGCATAGTCCCTGCTTGCATCAGGGACTATGGGGTGGGTATGGTATGGGCAGCTGATAAAGTATAGGGGGATTCTGGTCCTTTGAGGGTGGGCCCCAATTGCTGGTAAGCATTAGACTCCTTGTCATATCCCATACCAGGAAGAGGGAGAGAGAGAGAGAGAGAGAGAGAGAGAGAGAGAGAGAGAGAGAGAGAGAGAGAGAGAGAGAGAGAGAGATATTTATCCACTTCTATCCACTTACCTAATATTCATGGAGCATCTATGAATTCCCAAGCCCTAACCTAGGCTCCTAAGACACAGGGCAGTTAGAAACCAGGGATGAGCTTCATGAATCTTAGTACAGAGGAGGAAAACACATAAGCTAACAAGTCTACAGCATCCTTGAACATGGGTTACAGACAGATGCTTTTGTTTCAGATAGCAATATCTGGGGTGAGATGAATGGCAAGTGACAAACTGTACCCTTCATATATATCTGCTTCCTCCTCTACACTGCTCCATCAGGTGTTTTCCTCCCGAGTTGTGTCTCTATGTTCCCCTAGCTATGGGAGGACCCCAGTTAGGATAGGATTGTAATCACCAAAATGGTGGCCTTTTCCCGTCTCCCTGCTCACCATGTCCTGACTATCATCTTACTGTGATGGGACAAGTCAGGAAAGTATGATGCTGATGGATCTGGATGACTTGGATCACCTCAGGAGCATCTCCAGGGCCAGATCATACAGATTCAGAAATGGTGACCTCTTGGACTGTGGAGAGGTTTACTGCTGCCATGAGATGTCAGGAAGCTTACAATTTCTAGGTTTCTATCTCTTCATAACCACCAAGGCATAAAAGGAAGAGCAGAATTGCAGAAGTGGGAAGAAGCTGAAGGGATGCAGATATTATCAGCAAGATGAAGAGCTTACTAACATGGGATGGGTAAGCTACTTCTTTAAGGGCTACAAGAATTCAGTGGAAGAGCAATGAGATGGTCCCTGGGTATAGGCGGTAACAGTGCTTAATGTGCAAGCCTGGAAACTGAAGTTCAATTCCCAGAACCCATGTAAGGGTGCAAGGAGAGAACCAACCCCATAAAGTAGCCTCTGCCCTCCACATGTGTACTGTGCTCCCCACATGTGTGCTATGCCCCCCATACCCCCTTATACATTATGCATGCACATGCATGCCCATACACACATCACACATGCAGAGAGAGAGAGAGAGAGAGAGAGAGAGAGAGAGAGAGAGAGAGAGAGAGAAACAATTGAAGAGAAAGAGGCCCTGAATTTGAGAGAGCAAGGGGAGGAAATTGGGGAATATGTTGTGATTATATTGTAATATCAAAAGATTTTAAAATATAACAAAAAATCATTCAAGATCTTCAAGATCATCCTTGACTATAGAGTGAATTTGAGGGCATCCTGGATTGCATGAACTGTCAAAGAGACAAGAAGAAGGGGAGAGGGAGGGAGAGAGAGAGACGTGATCTGAGGAAACTTGACCCTGGTCTGGGAAGCTATGAGAGAGATGGTCTCTGAGATTCAGGGTTAATGATAATGGTGGTTCTGACTCATCCCACAGGAGTAGGGAATAAGGTTATTGGGAGGTAATTAACTCAGCCCTGTCTGCCTTGGGGTGGGTAGAAAGGGGGTGGGATTTGATGAGGGTACATAAGCCTCAGATCATGGGAATCTGTGTTGGTTTCCTATTTCTTTGTCACAGATCAAATCAGCACCTATAACCTTTAAGACATCTGTTTCCTTCTCAGAGATAGGCAGGAAAGGGCAGGATGAAGGAGAGATGTGGGGGTTGGGGGCTAGGCAGGGATGTGGCCAAATATTGAGAAATAGCATGGTTGTAAGGAGAATGAGGGAAGCCTGTAAGTTGGAGGGAATTCAGGGTAGGGAAGGAGGAGAGAAGGGCAGGGATGCTAGCGTGGACTCTGACATGTGTAACAGGCATGTGCGATGCTGAGGGAGCCTGCAAGCCAGCATGCACTTTGTTGACAGGTACCACAGGAAGCCATTTGTCCCTTCTGCCAGTGATGAGGGAGATGACTCCTCTTGGTAGTTGGGAACCAGCTTCACAAGTTCCTGAGAAATGCTGGCTTTTATCAAAAATGGCCATTGAGAAAGAAAGAAAGAAAGAAAGAAAGAAAGAAAGAAAGAAAGAAAGAAAGAAAGAAAGAAAGAAAGAAAGAAAAAAAAAGAAAGAAAGGAAGAAAGGAAGAAAGGAAGGAAGAAAGGAAGGAAGGAAGGAAGGAAGGAAGGAAGGAAGGAAGGAAGGAAGGAAGGAAGGAAGGAAAGAAGGAAAGAAGGAAGGAAAGAAGGAAAGAAGGAAAGAAGGAAAGAAGGAAAGAAGGAAAGAAGGAAAGAAGGAAAGAAGGAAAGAAGGAAAGAAGGAAAGAAGGAAAGAAGGAAAGAAGGAAAGAAGGAAAGAAGGAAAGAAGGAAAGAAAGAAAGAAAGAAAGAAAGAAAGAAAGAAAGAAAGAAAGAAAGAAAGAAAAAGAAAACCAGTAGCCAACATCAAAGTAAATGGTGAGAAGCTGGAAGCAATCCCTCTAAAATCAGGGACTAGACAAGGCTGTCCACTTTCTCCATACCTATTCAACATTGTACTTGAAGTCCTAGCCAGAGCAATTCGACAACAAAAGGAGATCAAAGGGATACAAATTGGAAAAGATGAAGTCAAAATATCACTTTTTGCAGATGATATGATAGTATATATAAGTGACCCTAAAAATTCCACCAGAGAACTCCTAAACCTGATAAACAGCTTCGGTGAAGTAGCTGGATATAAAATTAATTCAAACAAATCAATGGCCTTTCTCTACACAAAGAATAAACAGGCTGAGAAAGAAATTAGGGAAACAACACCCTTCTCAATAGTCACAAATAATATAAAATATCTTGGCGTGACTCTAACTAAGGAAGTGAAAGATCTGTATAATAAAAACTTCAAGTCTCTGAAGAAAGAAATTATAGAAGATCTCAGAAGATGGAAAGATCTCCCATGCTCATGGATTGGCAGGATCAACATTGTAAAAATGGCTATCTTGCCAAAAGCAATCTACAGATTCAATGCAATCCCCATCAAAATTCCAACTCAATTCTTCAACGAATTAGAAAGTGCAATCTGCAAATTCATCTGGAATAACAAAAAACCTAGGATAGCAAAAACTCTTCTCAAGGATAAAAGAACCTCTGGTGGAATCACCATGCCGGACCTAAAGCTTTACTACAGAGCAATTGTGATAAAAACTGCGTGGTACTGGTATAGTGACAGACAAATAGACCAATGGAATAGAATTGAAGACCCAGAAATGAACCCACACACCTACGGTCACTTGATCTTCGACAAGGGAGCTAAAAACATCCAGTGGAAGAAAGACAGCATTTTCAACAAATGGTGCTGGCACAACTGGTTGTTAACATGTAGAAGAATGCGAATCGATCCATTCCTATCTCCTTGTACTAAGGTCAAGTCTAAGTGGATCAAGGAACTTCACATAAAACCAGAGACACTGAAACTTATAGAGGAGAAAGTGGGGAAAAGCCTTGAAGATATGGGCACAGGGGAAAAATTCTTGAATAGAACAGCAATGGCTTGTGCTGTAAGATCGAGAATTGACAAGTGGGACCTCATGAAACTGCAAAGCTTCTGCAAGGCAAAAGACACCATCAATAAGACAAAAAAACACCAACAGATTGGGAAAGGATCTTCACCTATCCTAAATCAGATAAGGGACTAATATCCAATATATATAAAGAACTCAAGAAGGTGGACTCCAGAAAGTCAAATAACCCCATTAAAAAATGGGGCTCAGAACTGAACAAAGAATTCTCACCTGAGGAATACCGAATGGCAGAGAAGCACCTGAAAAAATGTTCAACATCCTTAATCATCAGGGAAATGCAAATCAAAACAACCCTGAGATTCCACCTCACACCAGTCAGAATGGCTAAGATCAAAAATTCAGGTGACAGCAGATGCTGGCGAGGATGTGGAGAAAGAGGAACACTCCTCCATTGTTAGTGGGATTGCAAGCTTGTACAACCACTCTGGAAATCAGTCTGGCGGTTCCTCAGAAAATTGGACATAGTACTACCGGAGGATCCAGCAATACCTCTCCTGGGCATATATCCAGAAGATGTCCCAACCGGTAAAAAGGACACATGCTCCACTATGTTCATAGCAGCCCTATTTATAATAGCCAGAAGCTGGAAAGAACCCAGATGTCCCTCAACAGAGGAATGGATACAGAAATTATGGTACATTTACACAATGGAGTACTACTCAGCTATTAAAAAGAATGAATTTATGAAATTCCTAGCCAAATGGATGGACCTGGAGGGCATCATCTTGAGTGAGGTAACACAATCACAAAGGAACTCACACAATATGTATTCACTGATAAGTGGATATTAGCCCAAAACTTAGGATACCCAAGATATAAGATACAATTTGCTAAACGCATGAAACTCAAGAAGAATGAAGACCAAAGTGTGGACACTGTGCCCCTTCTTAGAATTGGGAACAAAACACCCATGGAAGGAGTTACAGAGACAAAGTTTGGAGCTGTGATGAAAGGATGGACCATCTAGAGACTGCCGTATCCAGGGATCCATCCCATAATCCGCTTCTAAACGCTGACACCATTGCATACACTAGCAAGATTTTGCTGAAAGGACCCAAATATAGCTGTCTCTTGTGAGACGATGCCGGGGCCTAGCAAACACAGGAGTGGATGCTCACAGTCAGCTATTGGATGTATCACAGGGCTCCCAATGGAGAAGCTAGAGAAAGTACCCAAGGAGCTAAAGGGATCTGCAACCCTATAGTTGGAACAACATGATGAACTAACCAGTACCCCGGAGCTCTTGTCTCTAGCTGCATATGTATCGAAAGATGGCCTAGTCAGCCATCAATGTAAAGAGAGGCCCATTGGACTTGCAAACTTTATATGCCCCAATATAGGGGAATGCCAGGGCCAAAAGAATGGGAATGGGTGGGTAGGGAAGTGGGGGGCGCTATGGGGGACTTTTGGGATAGCATTGGAAATGTAATTGAGGAAAATATGTAATAAAAATATTAAAAATTTAAAAAAAGAAAGAAAGAAAAAGAAAGAAAGAAAAAGAAAGAAACAAAAAAGAAAGGAAGGAAGGAAGAAAGGAAGGAGAAAAGAGAAGAAAAGAGAAAAGAAAAGAAGAGAAGAGGAAAGAAAAGAAAGGAAAGGAAAGGAAAGGAAAGGAAAGGAAAGGAAAGGAAAGGAAAGGAAAGGAAAGGAAAGGAAAGGAAAGGAAAGGAAAGGAAAGGAAAGGAAAGGAAAGGAAAGGAAAGGAAAGGAAAGGAAAGGAAAGGAAAGGAAAGGAAAGGAAAGGAAAGGAAAGGAAAGGAAAGGAAAGGAAAGGAAAGGAAAGGAAAGGAAAAGAAAAGAAAAGAAAAGAAAAGAAAAGAAAAGAAAAGAAAAGAAAAGAAAAGAAAAGAAAAGAAAAGAAAAGAAAAAAGAAAAGAAAAGAAAAGAAGGAAAGATTATGCAAAGGAACTAGAATTTTTAAAGGTAGGCATTTTTGCCTGCTGTAATGGTTACTCCTCTGGTGCTGTTTTAAAATTCCATGACTAAAAGTAACTTATACAAGGAAGTGTTTCTTTGACTTACTATCCCAGATGGATAAGAGCCTGTCACAGTGGGTGAGCATACAGTGGGTCAGCACGGGAGCAGGCAGCAGGCCCCACAGCCAGAGCAGGAAGCTGAGGGAGCTCAGATGCTCCAACAAAGCACAAAGAAGAGAGAGAAACCTAGAAGTGGCATGAGGCTTTCAATATTAAAGCTCACCCCCCCCTCCGTGACCTCTGCAAACAAGGCCACATCGCCTCAACCTCCTCAACAGTGACACCAACTAGGGACCAAGTGTTCAAAAGCCTGAGTCTAGAGAGGACACTTCTCATTCAAACCACCACATTCTGCTTCTTGGTCCCCACAGGCTTGTCACCACACCAAATGCAAAATGTGTTTGATGTAACTTTAAAGGCCCCAATGGCCTTTCATAGTCTCAGCACTGTTTAAAGGTCCAGAGTCTCTTCTGAAACTGAAAATAATCTTTTAATTGTAACCCCTGTAAAATAAAAAAGCAAATTACATACTCCCAACATATAATAGCATAGAACATGCATTACCATTCCAATAAGGAAGAATGGGGACACAGAAGGAAATACTGGACCAAAGCAAGACCAGAACCCAGTTGGGAAAACATCAAGTCCTGTAGTTCCATGTCTACTGTCAAAGGGCTTAGATGGGTCTACCCTCTCATCTTTTCTCCCTGTAGCACCCCTCTCTCTCTCTCTCTCTCTCTCTCTCTCTCTCTCTCTCTCTCTCTCTCTCTCTCTCTCTCTCTCTCTCTCTCTCTCCCTCTCTCTCTCTCTCTCTCTCTCCCTCCCCAGGCTGGTTTCATTCCCTGTATGCAGCTTTTCCAGACAGATGTCCGGCTGCTCTAACATCTCCAACATCTTTGATCTCCAATGCAATCCAGGCTTCACTTGCACAGTTACTGCAGTGGCCTATGAAGGCCTCGTCTCCTTCAGGACCTTCATTCAGAGACTCCCCTACCACATGATTTGGCCTAGCCACTCTCTGAAACTACATAGGAATAATCTATAGCCTATTTATTTTCCCATCCTTCATGCCCATACAGCCAGCACTAGTTGATCAACACTGCCAAGTCTGGATCCAGTGTGGGATAGACCCTGGTCCCCTTGAATCACATCAGCACTGACATTTTTGTCAAGTTCCTTTCTGGGAAAAGAGAAATGCTGTGTTCTTTCCCAGGTTAGAAGCTTAGCTGGGTGGGTCTTCCCTTTATTCCAGTGCAGAGCAAACCTCTCCTTAACTGTGCTCTTCTCAACAGGTTCAGCCTCTCTTCTCACTCATGCCTTGGTTATAACATTAAGCACCTTAGTGCTCCTTTTCCCTCCAAACTGCATTTTGTATTTCTTTTTGACCCACTTGATCTTTCTCATTGTAGACCTGCCAAGGGGTTATAAGTAATTACCATACCAGAGATTCAATGTCATAAAATCTTGAAATTTTCTCCACCAATGAGAACATTTCATTTTTTAATTTAGCTTCAGACAAGTTCTCAAGATAAGGGCAGAAGGCAGACGGATTCTTTGTCGAAATATCATGTGAATGGCCTCTAGCACAGTTGCTCTTAAAATTGTTACTTCCTTCCTAAACCTCTTGAGCTAGGTCTCTACAATCCACGTTACTCTCAGCGTGCTATCTCGGGGTTCCTGCCAGGACAGCCCAATCTCTGCTTACACAGTCAACAGCTTTTCTAGTTTAAAATTCCAGAGCATTCCACATTCTTCCTAGAGAATAGCATGGGCAGGCTCATCACAGCAACAGTCCACTCTCTGGTACTAATTTCTATATTAGCTATTCTGTATTAGTTACTTTTCTATGGCTGTCATTAAAAAAAAAACAAAAATAAACAACAACAACAGTCTTAATTGCTTTGACAAAACAGTCAAATAAGACTTAAACAGTCTTATTGCTTTGACAAAATACTCGAGAGAGTAACTTAAAGAAAGAGAGATTCATTTTGAATGACCTGTTTACCATATTTGAGCAGAAAGTCATGGTGTCTGAGAATTTGGTGGAGGATATTTTTACCCCCATGAAGACAGGAATCAGACACAAGAAGGACAAGACAATCCCAAGAATTCATACGCCACCCAGTGAGTGACCTATGCCCTCTACCTAAAACCCACCTGAAGCTGACTGGCTTGCTTCCCCTGGCTTGCTTGGTTACCTTTCTTATACAGCCCAGGCTCACCTGCCTAAAGATGCTAGTACCCATAGTGGGATGGGCCCTCCTATATCAATTAAAAATGAATAAAATTCCCCTCTGATATGATATGACATTGACCAATCTGATGAAGGCAATTCTTTAATTAAGGTTCTATCTTCCCAGATAACTTCCCAGATGTTTTTCACAACATGAAAAAAACTAACACACAGTATAAGATAGCAATTCTGACATCTCTCTGCTAAACTCTTAGGTAAGCAAAATGGTTAAACAGTAATAGATTACAAATACTCTCTGGTCACTAATCTCTTGAAACTAATTTGATACATATTACTGAGTCCAATTATCATTTTAAAATTGTTATATTCTAATTATACTATAAAAGGTAAATAAGAAATCAATTTTAGTTCAATATAGTTAAGTCTATGAATGCTTATTGCAACTTTGTCGGAATGCATGGCATCCTGGTCATGTGACATGTAAAGTACCATGGAGTCACCAGCCACAAAGGCAGACTTACTCCTTCCTGTGGGGTGTAGTGGGGACCAAAGTCAACTCAAACAGTGTCACTATTCATGACAGAACATTTTGGAAAACCCCAACAATAACTAAATACTTTTCATAAAGGAGAGAAGGTTTATTTTGGTTCATGTTTCAGAGGGTTGTGAAAGTATCTTTCATCCTCCTGATGTAATTGCCATTTTGGAAATTTATTGCCTCTGTCTGCTAACCTAGGCCTAGTCCTGGAAGCTTCTAGCCGCCATACAATCTTATCTAAGCCTAGAATGTTCTCAACCTCTGAGACTTACTGCTGAATAAGCTCACCCTTTCTAGTTCTTTCTGAACTCTAACTGGCTGCTTCAACTCAGCTGTTCTGGCTCAAACTCCTCTCTAAATTGAATGATTCAATCTGGCTTCTCTCAGCTTCTCATTGAATTGTTTTGCCTGGCCTCATACTAACTTTAGCAACATGTTCTAGTCTGACTTTTTCTCATTCTCTGGCTCTTTCTAGCTTCACCTATGTCTAGCTTATTTTCTCTTCAACTGTCTCTGTAAAGCTCTCCAGGTAAATCTCTCCGTCTCTCTCTCTCTGTCTTTCTCTCTCTCTCTCTCTCTCTCTCTCTCTCTCTGTCTCTCTCTCTCTCTCTCTCTCTCTCTCTCTGTCTCTCTCTCTCTCTCTCTCTCTCTCTCTCTCTGCACTGCTCCCTCTTATAACTTCTTCCTCTCTCTTCTCATGAGAGTGTATCCTATTCTATCAAATCTTTCTCTGATTTGTCACTTTGTCTGCCACTCAATTAGACATCATTTTTAAACACAGGTGCTTTCTTCTACAAACTAACTTTAGCTTTATTGTTTGGGATTAAAGGTGTGTACTAAAGGGTCTGTCTGTATTCCAGCCAGACGGATTAAAGGTGTGTGCTAAGGCTGAACTAGAAACAGGTTTTTCCAGTAAACAATACAATCTCAGGGTTCACAGTGTGATCAAATATCCTGCAGCATTCCCCACCCCCCTTTTTTTTTTATTTGAGCTAAAAATTGTACCCAGTTTAACTTCTACAACAGAAACAATATCAATCCCATGAATCTAGCAGCCTGCATGTCCTTATGAAGATCTGTTGGTAGGATGATGCTTCATCACTGCAGCCCTGATCATCTGCCTTCAGCAGCAGTTCACTTCAGCAGCAAGGTTTTCGGTCTGCCAGTCTGATGAGCAATCTGTCCTTTTCCATTCAGCTTGTTGAGCTGTCCCTATGCAAGGGGGATCTGCTTTCCTTGTTGTCTGAGTTGCAGTCTTTCTTTGTCTCTTTCTTCCTTGTGCCTTTCATGTGGAAGCTGCTCATACTTAGATTGGATCTTTATCAATTTTGATAGGACCTGTAGTCTTTCATCACTTGTGGAAATACAGAAAGAAAAAAAAAAAAACAAAACTCGTCCCCAATGTAATACATTCTCTGACTGACTTCCATTCTGATGTTAAAACATCTTTAAAGTATACAAGTTGATCTAATTCAGCAGGGTTTTTTCTATAGTCTAGTGTCTTTTAGCTGATCTTATTCCCCCTTTCTGTTTATCAAGGTGAAATTAGATCTTTATGAGTCCATACATAAACTAGACACACCAGAACTAAACTAAACTAAAAACAGGTTTTTTTCCAGTAAACAACAGAATATCGAGGTTCACAGTGTGATCAAATATCATACAATAGAGGACTCAGTTTGGCTGTACATGTGCCTGATGGAGACATCTTGGTACCAAGAATATGTGACAGAATATGTTCCTTTTGAGGTGGACAGGAAGCAGGGGGCAGGGGTGGGGAATAGAAGAAGGAATGTACTATACGACAGTGTACATGGGTATACATGTAACACAGCCTATTCCTCATCTCCCTCCAAGCTTTGGTGGTCTCTTGCTTGTAACAATCGACTGTCACAACAGGTTTTCCTAAACTATCAAAAGTCACTGTAGACTGTTGGGTCCCAGGTACTCAGTCGGCCACTCTATATACCCAAACAAATAGATCTCAAATAGATAAAGGATGAGGGTTCTGGGATGGAGGTCAGATTCATCATTCTGACACCTAGAGTGGCTCTACCAACTGAAGACTTATCCTCAATGCTACCTTCCCAAGGAAGTCTCGTTTGTCACTCTTTAGTCTGCCCCTCTGTCATTGTCCTTTCAGCTCCTGTGCCCCTAACAGCATGTATGGCTAAATAGTAATTAGCCAAGTGTGGACTCAACTCAGGTGATGTCCCTGCTCATTTGGAACATAATGACAAATTATTGTTTATTTCTCATGTTTTGAGTGCTCTAAATGAGGAGATGTTGTCCTCATGACCACTCCTGTGACATCATTATCCCCATCCTGTTTGTATTGGGGGTGGGGAACATTGGTTTGTTTTGATTTGGTTTGTAGACCAGGCTGGCTCACACTCACAGAGATCTGCCTACCTCTACTGAGATTCTAGGCCTAGTATCACGAGGCCTTTAAGCACTGTTGATAACAAAAACCAATAGCCTGTCATGAACAGATGGATGCGCACTGGCAGGATGAAGCAGGTGGAAGGCAGTCAGGTACAGAGGAGGCTGCCTCAGAGGCTTGGCCTAACTCACTTCTCTCTTCTTCCTGCTCAGGGGTCAGAATCACCAAGGTCGACTGGCAGCATTCGGAAAATGGTGCTGCCCACCACACCCAAGATTACCCTTGCCCTGAGCTGGTGGTTCGAAGAGGCCAGTTATTCAGTCTCACCCTGGATCTGAGTAGAGTCCTGGACAGCGAGGAGGCCCTCATTTTCACCGTGGAGACAGGTGAGTGGCCTTGCCAGAAGCCCTGGTGGCCCACAGACTACCGATTTTATGACCAGTAACTGGAGATCCTTTAGTCAGTAGCCTGAGCTTTAGGAAAAAGTGAGTCTCTGGGAAGTGGGGTGAATCCTGAGGGCCTCTGATAACAGTCTCTAGGGGAAAGGTAGAAAACGTCACCTGCCTATAGCAGCCAGTTGGGTGGGGTGACCTTGCTGGAGCCCTGTGCATAGGAAGGAATCCGGGGCTCATTGTGAGCATGGAGAATAGTCAGGCGCTTTTGCAATCCAAATTCGCCTTTGCTTTTCCAGCCAGATAAAAGGCCAGCTGCTACGTCCTCCTCTGCCCAAGGGATGGCTGGGAGCCAGGGCAGCTAAGAGGTGCCCACTCTGTCCCAGAGCTTCCTGAGTTTGACCAGTCCCTCCTTTTACTGTCTCCCAGCATTTGGAAGATGAAGTCTGGGCTTCTAGACCTATAGCTTTTCTCTTCTCTAAATGAACACTTTTAAGAGGCAGAGAGTCTCTTGATCCCTTCTCCTTCCTGCCAGGACCCCACGCATCCGAGGCTCTCCACACCAAAGCCATATTCCAGACAGCAGAGCTAGAAATAGGGGACACTTGGACAGCTGCAAAAGAGGATCAGACAGAGAATACAATCACCGTCAGCCTCTCGAGTCCTTCCAACGCAGTCATTGGCCGATACCTGCTGAGTGCCAGGCCCTCTTCCCGCAGGAAACACAGTGATCGAAAGCTGGGCCAGTTTATTCTCCTGTTCAATCCCTGGTGCCCAGGTAGGAACTGCCACGTCTGAGACCGAGGGTCCCCTGGAAGCCATCCTCAGAGCCAGGTTCACCTGTGGTTGGGCAGGCAGGGGGTGGGGAGTGGAGGCTTGGGGGGATAGGAAGACAAAAGCCAAACCAAGGGCTGGGATCAGGCAGAGGTCCCCAGAGTCAGACATGACAATAGAGTCATTGGAGAGAGGTAGGAAGCTGGAGGTTTCTGATGTAAGAGGCCAGTCAGGGGTTGAGAAAAGTGGAGAGGCTCAAGGGTGGGTTATGGCAATAGCAGCGATGGTGGGGTGTTCAGTCAGGTCTACTAACCTGCATCCCTCAATTTCCACCCTTGCGAGGTGGGAATAACAGGACTAACCTTGTAGATGTGGCAGAAATTTGTTTGGCTGGCACTGCAACATACAAGTCACATCACAAGGCCTCAGCAAGAGGCAGCTATAATCAGGACTTTATTAATGTTCAGAAAATACAAGGCTGCCACTGGCATCAAGGTGGAACATCAGACATACCAGGATTCAAGGGATTAGGCCCTGCTTGGTGGAAAAACTATCCAGAAAAAAAGAGAGGCATGGAGCCAGTAAGCCCCCTGACCTGTCCAGACCAGGTCAGCCCCCAGGCTCTGCCATATTGCTAAGCTCCTCCCAGGACAGTAAGAACACATAGGTCTGCTGACTGCTTTTCAGAGGACGATGTGTTTCTGGACTCAGAGGAAGAGAGGCAGGAGTACGTGCTTAACGACAGTGGCGTCATCTTCCGAGGCGTGGAGAAGCACATCCGAGCCCAGGGCTGGAACTACGGGCAGGTCTTCAGGGGCACAACCAGACGGGTTGGACCAGGGCTGGGGTGTCAGGAGCACAACCAGACCGGGTGGACCAGGGCTAGGGTATCGGGGCACAATCAGATGGGATGGACTGGGGCTGGGGTGTGGTGAAGGCAGCCTAGGAGACTACTGTCTGCCCACCTCTTCCTAGGAAAGGCAACCTGGGCCAACTCTTAAGGCAAGCAAATCCATTCATTCATTCACTCAGCTACCATCCCCCTGTGCCAAGGCCTGTCCTGGACTATTAGAAGGGAGGAGCTACATTAGATACAGTTTGGAAGTAGAAGTCAGTTCTGTGTCGAAATATAAATAGCTTCAGCCAGTGATTGTCAAGCATGAGCATGCATCAGAGTCACTGGAGGTCTAAGATTGCAGGACACATGGAAGCAGGCCTAGAAACCTATGCTTTAAACAAGTACCCAGGTCATGCTGACACTGCAGGACTAGGACTCTGTTTTGAGAGCCCCTCCACTATCTGTAAAGAACTGGTTCTATATCCACTGCAGGCACCAAAACCCGCAGATTCTCAAGTCCCTTCTCTAGGAGAGAAAGATTTTTGTGGAGCCTGAACACTTGTATGTGCTCAGGTCTCTCTAACTCACTCCTAATACCTAAAGCAGTAGGAGTGCTAGACCCCTGTACTGCATTGTCCAAGGAATGACAAGGAAAAGTTAGATATATATTCAGTTCAGACACAAGGATAGGCAGCTCAAGAGAAGGTGAAAGGATTCACATCTGGCATGATAGATTGTAGGTTCAGGTCCCTGTTGGAGTTAGGGAAGACCTTAATGGGGGAGGGGAGCAGCCCAAGCAACTATGGGTAGAAATCAAGGGAGTGTAGACTCTCCTAAAGGACTCTGCCTGCCTAGGCTCCAGGTGACACCTGGGACTTGACTGTTCACCTAAGAACAGGCTGAGGCTCAAAAGCATTAAGGGCCCCAGGACTGACCTGCAGCAATACCTTGGAAGTTTAGAACCCATCTAAAGAGTCAGCACCCTTAGCTACACTTCTACACCACAGGAGCCCAGGGCTGTTAAACCTTCCAGATTCTCAGAGGAAGTTTGCATGGAAAATCTTAGTTGTTAAGTGTCATCAGCTGATCCAAGCGCGCATAAAACATGTAGAAGCATGCAGCGTGTGTCAGTAAGATGGATATGTGGCTCAAGAACTATCATGGGAGTCATGGGAAAGTTAAAGGTTCCAGGATGAGCCTTTGAAGAAGAAATTTAATATCCCCAGGGGGAGTTGGTGCAAACTGATATAGACGTGTGCAACAGATCAGGTGGGGTTGGGGGAGGGCCTGGAGAGACTCTGCCTCTGAGTACAGCTTCTCTGGGAGCAGTTTGAAGAGGACATCCTGAACATCTGCCTCTCCATCCTGGACCGAAGTCCTAGTCACCAGGAGGACCCAGCCACTGATGTGTCCCACCGCCATGACCCAGTCTATGTCACCAGGATCATCAGTGCCATGGTAAGGAGGCCATTACCATCCTCACAGCCCGCCTTCAAAGACCCCCCAAACCAGTCTCAGCACCACACCCTAAGAGTCTCACTCAGTCTCACCTCTTGCTCTCTTCATTGCTGCATAACTAACCATGCCCAAACTCTGCTATCAAACACCCCGTGTTACAGCCAGTTCTGTAGGCCAAGAGTTTGGCAGGACACCATGGGAATGGCTTGCCCCCAGCTCCTGGATGCTTCGGCTTGGGGTTCCCGAATGGCTGCAGAGGACCAGTGTGGTTAGGTGTTATCTTAAGCCTTTGACTCTGGCAGTTGGTAGCTCGTTGTTTCCTGCTCATCCCATGCCTGCTGGATTTCCCAGACCTCACTCAGGCCACCAGGCTGGAGGGGACTAGAAACTGGGACTAGCCAATAATCTCACTTCTAGGATCAAAGCAATAAATCAAAGACATTTCTGACAAAAGGGTATGAGCCCAGATCCCACATCTCCAGGGAAGGAGCACCCACTTTAACTGATCATAAGCTGGAGGCCATATGCCACAAAAGGCAGGAAGAAAGCCTACTATTTGGATTATATTTTATTTTTTAATTAAAATATAATTACATCACTATACCTTTTCTCTTTTGACCCTCTGATGCCTCCCTTGTTCCCTCTCAAAATCATTGCCTCATTATTCCCCATTGTTATTGGTGTGTGAGTATGTGTGTGTGTGTGTGTATATACAATGCCTAGATATATAATATATAAATACAGCCTGCTTAATCTGCTTAGTGTTGCTTGTGTGTATATGATCTCAGGGCTGACCACGTGGTACTGGATAACAAATCAGGGAGCTTATCCCTAGGGAAGACTCTCTTACTCACAGTTGTCTGGAGTTCTTTGTCTTAGGTGGGCCCCATGTGATTTCTCCCTTACATGCTAGCATGTCTATGGCTGTTGTACTAGTTTAGACAGCCATTCTGTTGAGGAATCAGAGGTGACACTTCCAGGTCATGTCTAGGAGATACAGTCTCACAGCAGATTTCCTGGGCCTCTGAGAGAGCCTATGACCATACAAGTTCAAGGTCATGGTTGGGGATTTGGGATTCTAAAAGTAAAGCTGTATTTCTTAGATGGTGTACTGTCTAGTTTTGTGTCAACTTGACACAAGCTGGGGTTATCACAGAGAAAGGAGCTTCAGTTTGGGGAAACGCCTCCACGAGATCCAGCTGTAAGGCATTTTCTCAATTAGTGATCAAGGGGGGAGGTCCCCTTGTGGGTGGTACCATCTCTGGGCTGGTAGTCTTGGGTTCTATAAGAGAGCAGGCTGAGCAAGCCAGGGGAAGCAAGCCAGTAAAGAACATCCCTCCATGGCCTCTGCATCAGCTCCTGTTTTCTGACCTGCTTGAGTTCCAGTCCTGACTTCCTTTGGTGATGAACAGCAGTGTGGAAATGTAAGCTGAATAAACCCTTTCCTCCCCAACTTGCTTCTTGGTCATGATGTTTGTGCAGGAATAGAAACCCTGACTGAGACAAGTGGTCTTAGATCCCCAGGACTTTAGAATGATGATGGAGGCTAGAGAGTGAACACCAGTGAAGAATCCCAGACCTGGCATATGGCAGCCCAGTGACAGCCACACAAGCTGCAAGTCTAAGTCCCGGACTCATAGGCCACCCCTTTGCTAATAGAGTG
Organism: Mus caroli; assembly: GCF_978045245.1. Taxonomy (NCBI): domain Eukaryota; kingdom Metazoa; phylum Chordata; class Mammalia; order Rodentia; family Muridae; genus Mus; species Mus caroli. The sequence continues at coordinate 49,816,732 of NW_028227257.1, read as the reverse complement.
GACCAGGTCCCTTAATCTCTGGATTTCACTTTTTTTTCCTCTGAAAAAAAAAAATCAGGAGGATAAAGGGCTTTATATTGCAGACTTAAAACAAGTTAACCCTCTAGACATAAAATTCTCAGGAGAGTGCTTCATACACAGTAGTGTTCAACAGGCACCTGACTGCAGCTATGGTTACAGTACCGCTAATGATCCCAAATTTAACTAACATACACATATTTAAAGCACGAAATATTTGCAAGTCATAGATGACTTTTGACAACAGACTATCCAAATTGAAGATAATTGAAAATTATAAATAATGTAAAAAGTAGTCTTTTTTAGTTTGGGGAGACAGGAGGTGTTTAGATCAAGTCCCAGGCCTCTTGCATGCTAATCATGTGATCTTCACTCACACACACACACACACACACACACACACACAAACACATTTGATATTTTAAGAAATCAGAGTGCCCTAATTTTCAGGCAACTTAAAGGCAAAGAGTGACCCCATTGGCTTGGGATTCCAAAGCTTGAAGATGAGGTTACAATGAAAGGAGATGCCTGGGGATGCCTGAGGATGCCTGAGGATGCCTGAAGATGCCTGGGGATGCCTGGGGATGCCTGCCTGAGGATGCCTGCCTGAGGATGCCTGCCTGGGGATGCCTGGGGATGCCTGCCTGGGGATGCCTGCCTGAGGATGCCTGCCTGGGGATGCCTGGGGATGCCTGCCTGGGGATGCCTGCCTGAGGATGCCTGCCTGGGGATGCCTGGGGATGCCTGCCTGGGGATGCCTGCCTGGGGATGCCTGCCTGGGGATGCCTGCCTGGGGATGCCTGCCTGGGGATACCTGCCTGGGGATGACTGGGGATGCCTGACTTAAACCTTCTCTGCTCAGGTGAACAGCAACAATGACCGAGGTGTGGTACAAGGCCAGTGGCAGGGCAAATATGGAGGTGGCACCAACCCACTGAACTGGCGTGGCAGTGTGGCCATCCTGCAGAAGTGGTTCAAGGGCAGGTACAAGCCAGTCAAATATGGCCAGTGCTGGGTCTTCGCTGGAGTCATGTGCACAGGTATGGAAGGAAAAGCTTCCTATCAGCACACATACACACCTTAAATTTGCATGGGTTTACATAGATTTGAATATTTTATAATCAGTTTTCATTGATGAAGAGGAAATAGAAATCTGGTTAAGGAAGAGAGAAACCAAACAGTTCGTTTATTTGGCATTTCGGTCTTTTGTTTGGCATAAATCCTCTCCCTGCCTCTGTCAGGGTGTCAAGGGTCAATCCCTGTGTTCCTCAGATTCCCTCAGAAAGGTACATAGCATTGTCCTGTGGACCCTGAGCCTGCCTACCAAGACAAGGGTGACAGTAGCATCCACGGAAGCCCTCTGAGAGAGTGCAGAGGACTTGGTGGTCCTGAGGGAGGACCTCCACAGTGGAGAGACTAGGGGCTGAGGCCAGACAGGCAGAGCAGCCTGCAGCAGGTTCTCCACTCCACAGTCCTCAGGTGCCTGGGGATCGCAACCAGGGTGGTGTCCAACTTCAACTCAGCCCACGACACGGATGGCAATCTGAGTGTGGACAAATATGTGGACTCTTACGGCCGAACACTGGAGGACCTGACAGAAGACAGCATGTGGTAGGTCCCAGGCCACTGAGAATTGGGACTGGGAGCTGCCTGGCCCAGGGTTAAGGGCTCAATCCCTTACTCCTGTCCTTACACAGACATTTCTTCCTGATGTTGTCACCTCCCTTTAGCTCCCAGACAGTTACCAATGTATTTTTCTGTGAGAATGGCCTTCCCAAGGGAGTTTCACTGCCCCTTAACCCCAGCTTAGCAAAGCAGGAGTCTGGTTTCCCTCTGATGTTGCTTCTGTGTGACCCTGTGCAAGTGACACCACCTCTCCTAATCTCATGACCTCACCGTGAACATAGGAAGATGAACATAGTCAAGATGGCCTCACCAGGGCCCACTCGGTGACTGCACAGCTGCACCCTACCCACCCTCCCACCTACCAGGCCCCAGATAAACACACTAAGAAATTCCTGTTTCCCAGCCTTTGTATATACTGTTCCCCCTACCCAGACGACTGTTCACTTCAGTCTTTCTCTGGCTAATTCATCTGCATATAGGCCTTGTGTTAGTTATCATTTACCTAGAGTAGGTTTCCAGCAGCCATTCTCTGGTACAAGCCCCTAATTTTCTGCACAGAGTTTATTATAACGTTTGAGGTTCCCTATCTGTTTCCTTCATTAAAATGGATGGACACACATATATACACAAGGCTATACACAGAGTTACACACATATTCACAAACAGAAAAACACACACATAAATACACAGAGATATACATATACACACATACATATGTGTAAACATGCAAAACAAAACATACAGCAACATACAAGTAGGAAGATGCATAAACATTAAAAAGTCACAAATATTCAAGGATACAAACACAAACACATATGCACATCCACATATACTTAGATGTACATACATATACTACACACATGTACACATATGTAAAGACACACAACACAATTGCTACTATGACATCCTACCTTTTAGCTTGGCATGGAAGCACATGATAGGTTGTGATTCTAGCACTCAAGGGGCTCAGCCTGGCCTACACAAGGAACTACAGACCAGCCTGGCCTACATTAGCCAGAGAGTGTGAGCCGCATGAGGCAAGATCTTTGACCTTACCCGCAGGTGTATTTCTTTCATTTTTGAAAGCAGGTTGTTCATATGTGGCACACATATATCCACACACAAATGTGACAGTGTCCATCAGAAGACCAGATGAATAAGCGGTTCATGAGGTGAAACTGGCCTACAATAGAGACTTCCCTTCTCAGGGCTTCTGTATGTTCATAGCTGCCTTCTTGCTCGTGTGTCTCTGGCAGGAACTTCCACGTCTGGAATGAGAGCTGGTTTGCACGACAGGACCTGGGCCCATCCTATGATGGCTGGCAGGTTCTGGATGCCACGCCCCAAGAGGAGAGCGAAGGTAGGGATCATCGGGTGGACCCAGCCCTGCTTGGCAGAACACTGCTCATGATATCCCTCCCGCCCAGGTATGTTCCAGTGTGGCCCTGCCTCAGTCACTGCCATCCGTGAGGGTGATGTGCATCTAGCCCATGATGGCCCCTTCGTCTTTGCCGAGGTCAATGCAGACTACATCACCTGGCTATGGCACGAGGACAAGAGGCGGGAGCGTGTATACTCGGACACCAAGAAGATTGGCAGGTGCATCAGTACCAAGGCCGTGGGGAGTGACTCTCGTGTGGACATTACAGGCCTCTACAAGTATCCAGAAGGTGAGGGCCTTTATCAGCCTCCCCATGGTGGTCTATGGGACACAGATAGTCCGTGGAAAGTCTGAGGCCAGATCCTCTCCAGATGTGAGGTTGGCGACAGTCGCTTTGGTTCAGCATCATTTGTGCTACCTTCCCCGCCTGCTGCGCCTCTCTTCTGGGTTAGGTTCCCATGTATGAGTTGTGTTTCCTCGAGGTATGTACAGAGAGTGATCTCAGGGACAGTAACAGGTGCTAGAGATGGCACAAGCAGGAGACAGAGACTAGGCCCGGTGACACTAGATTCTGTCACCTCTCAGGCCTCTACCACAGCCTAGGCCCTAGTTTATGGAAGAACCTGTGTTTGTTGGGGAACAAAAACAAGACAGATGGAGGTTTTTTCATTGCTGCCTCCAACACTGCACCCTGAAGGTCTCCTTTTCCCATAGGGAGGCAGACCCCTGGAAAGGGTGGTAATTTGGCCCATATGCCCAGCCATGTCTGCATGTTAAGACAAGCTCCCAAGTGATTAAGATCTGCTTCAAACTGGAATCAGTTTGTCTCTGCTGCTCCCTGAACACAAACCAGAGCAGTGACACTAGTAGGTTACAGGAAGGTGGGTGAGTCTGTTCCAGAGTCTCTTCGGAGCTGCTGTGTCCACAGAGCATGCCCTTCAAGTACTGCCCCTGCCCAGATAGTCTGAGGCCCCATATATCGAGTGAGACTGCCACGGGGTCACTGCCCTCTGTGGTAGGGAGCTCGATGTCTACCAACCATTCTGCTGTTGAAAACACCCCAAACCTCGGCTCCGTTCTCTCCAGCATCCATATCCCACAGACATCAGCATCACCTTGGTTACCATCTCTGCTGGGATCACCACCCTTTGTCCTCTTCCTGGTCCATCAGGGTAGGCTGGTGGGCAAGAAGAGCTCATCTGCCATCTGCACAGACTTTCTGGGATTCAAAATGTGGAACCCTGGGATTTATTTGTTTGTTTTTTATTACTTGTTTTTGTCCTGAGTTGGCCCTGGCCCAAAACCAGCATCCCATTATATGATGGCAGTAACAAGTCCTCTTGGCACCCAGCTGCCAGAGATGCTGAAAAATCTGATTTTGTGTGTGTCTGTGAAATTTCCTGATCTGATGTGATAACAACTACTGTGATGTATACTTAAATAGAGAAGCGAACATGGATGGACATTTGGCAAAGGGCTCCCTACGACTCTTGGGCTTCTGGTCTGAGCCCTCCGAGAGCTGTGGGAATTTAAGGTGGTGACAGTGGGTTTCCCAGAGCAACAGAGCCTGGACCTGGGTTGGAAAAGAGTGTACTGCCTATTCCTAATGTGACGGCGCCCTGCAGGGTCCCGGAAGGAGAGGCAGGTGTACAGCAAAGCTGTGAAGAAACTGCTCAGCGTGGAAGCCTGGGGGAGGAGGCGGCGGATCCGCAGGGCCAGCGTGCGCGGTGTCTGGCGCGAGGACCTCCTGGAACCGGTCACCAAACCCAGCATCACCGGCAAGTTCAAAGTGCTGGAGCCGCCGGTGCTCGGCCAGGACCTGAAGCTAGCTCTGTGCTTGACCAACCTCACCGCCAGGGCCCAGCGGGTCCGAGTCAATGTAAGTGGCGCCACCATCCTCTATACCCGCAAGCCTGTGGCAGAGATCCTGCGTGAATCCCACACCGTGAAGCTGGGGCCACTAGAAGGTAAGATCAGAGGGCTCTAGTGGGTTCTGACCAAATACCTCCTTTTCCAGATTGGCTGGGAGGTGAGCAGCAGTGAGGGGGGATTCCCAGATTTACATTCATCCCCAAGAAGGCCAGCCCTAAGCTTTATGGTCAGTGCTTGCCACTTGTACCCACTTTACAGATAGGAAAGCCAAAGGTCAGAGGAGGAAATCGTGGTCATGTGACTCACTGTATTATGATGGCAATATAAGTGACAGGTGGCAAACTGGCCTTGAGGGTGAGGTGACTTATACCCTAGTCATCACAACTAACGTGATTATTTACAGACCAAATAAGCACATGGAGGGAACATGTCACTGTGCCCAGGATATGCTCTGTGTCACTCTTCTAACATCCACAGGCATCCCAGGTACCAGCAATGGCCCCATCCTTTGGAGAAGTAAACCCACACTCAGAGTTCAAATTCTCACCCGGTACATGTGTGGCAAGCATGACCCAAACCCAGGCAGCCTGGCTTAGAGGCCCTCGGGGGACTGGGGGACTTGGGGGTTAGGGTTCCAGGCCCAGGACACAGCCAGGGCCCAGCACCTCAGCACTCAGCTGTTTGTCTGCAGGCAGCACCGTGGATGGCTCATCCCACGCTAGTGATGTTCTCTTGATGGGGCATTTGTCTAAGAGCCACACTTGACATTTCACTGCGAAATGCCATCATGGCCCTGGGCCTTCTGAAGATTTTTAATAATTTTAATTTTAACTGGCCTCATTGATTTTTTTCTTTTCTTTTGTTTTTATTTTTATACCTTTGGATTTTTTGTGTGTTTGTTTTTGTATTGGTTTTTGTTTGTTGTTGTTAATTGGACAGGGATGTTCTTCGTGAGCCTTGAACACCTCATTCTTCTTGTGTGGTTTGGATCCCATTTGCTTACTCTTCCATCCTTTCCCTAATTGCCTCTCTCCTCATGGTATCTGTCTCTACCTGACTCTTCACACATATGGTCCCTCTCTGTCTCCCTAGCTATACAGCACTGCTCTCTCCGTCTCTGGATGCCTCCCATTTCTGTCTCTGTCCCCACATCTTCCCTTAATATGTGCATTTTGTGTGTCTATGAGTATCATGTGTCAGTCCCTGTCTCTTCTCTCGCATGCTGTCTAAATTCTAAGGAAACAGCTATACACAGTTAATTACTGTCACCCCCTGGAGCAGCTCCTGGCCCACGAACCTTGTGGGCTTAGACGGGCATAAAAAGCCATGAAGGGTGCCACACAGCTTTAGCTCTAACTGTCATTTCTGTTCACAAAATCTAAATCACAAAATAACACTTTGTAATAGAATAAATTAGCATCTCCTGGCTTTTAGCATTTTTCATGTTCAAAATAATACATATTCATTAAAGAACTTAAAAAGCAAAAGAGAAAAATAGCCTCTTATCTCACCCCTACCTCCGGACTGCTGGCAGGTTCTCCTTCTAAATGTGCACTGCCTGTTTGCCTTTTGAAAAGCATAGCCCTAATTAAATATTGCCATGCTGTGCACCCTTCATATTAAATTATAGCTCGTTTTATAAGCTCTTCATAGATATCACTTTACTTGGTTTAAATTTTTAGATAGATTCAAGGTGTTTCCCCCTGACCAAAGAACCAGCACTAGGTTTGGTTGATAGTCAATACTGACATTTATTTATTTGTTTATTTATTTATTTATTTATTTATTTATTTATTTATTTATTTTAGCTTTAATGTTCATTGGTTTCTATTCTGATTAGTATTATTCCCTTTATCTTTCTTTTGTGCTGTTCTCTTTTTGTTATTTTGTCTTTTTTTTTTTTTTTTCCAGAGCTGAGGACCGAACCCAGGGCCTTGCGCTTGCTAGGCAAGCGCTCTACCACTGAGCTAAATCCCCAACCCCGCTGTTCTCTTTTTGTATGATTTCTTTGCTCTTTCTTTTGTTGGCTGGCTGGTTGCTTGGCTGGTTGGCTGGTAGGTTGGCTGGTAGGTTGGCTGGTAGGTTGGCTGGTAGGTAGGTTGGTTGGTTGGTTGGTTGGTTGGTTGGTTGGTTGGTTAGTTAGTTGACTGGCTGGTTGGTTGGTCGGTTGGTTAATTGGCTGGCTGGCTAGCTGGCTGGTTGCTTGGCTGGTTGGCTGGTAGGTAGGTAGGTTGGTTGGTTGGTTAGTTGATTGGCTGGTTGGTTGGTCGGTTGATTAATTTTCTGGCTGGCTGGCTGGCTGGCTGGCTGGCTGGCTGGCTGGCTGGCTGGCTGGCTGTTTGGCTGCTTGGTCCCTTGGTTGCTTGGTTGTTGTAATGCTACAGATTGAATGTGGGGCTTTTTGCTTTGCAGAAACTTCACTCTGAGCACCATCCCTGCCCCTCCACTCTTTCATTTTATTTTGAGATAGAGTATCACTGGTTTGCTCAGGCTAGCCTTGAGTGAACCTATAGGCCTAACAGGATTTTGAACTTGTGGTCCTCCTACTTCAGCCCACCAAGCAGCTAAGATTACAGACCCATACCATCAGGCCCAGCTCTTTTTATTCCTTTTCTTTTTTTCCTAGCAAAAATTAGCTTTAATTTTTCTTGTTTCCTATGGACACTTAGATTAATTTTAAATCTGCCCCTTTTAATGACTGAATAATAAAAACACTCTCCTCAGCACTACTTTTGACATTCCTCACAAAGTATTTTCATTTTCATTTTGTTCAAAATATTTAAAATATATATCTTGATATTTTTTCCTTTGGCCAGTGTTCTTTTAGAAGAGTACTGAGCTAGGCATGGTGGAGCAAACATATAATTCTAGTGGTCAGGAGGCTTAAGCAGGAAGAGCATAAATAAGTTCAAAGCCAGCCTGAGTTAAATAGCAAGACTTTTTTTAAGTAGTAAATCCTTTATTCTCTTAGCATTTTAGATTTTCCAGTTCTCTTTGTTGTTGTTTTCTGTTAGATTTCCCATGATCTGAGGGCACACACTGCATTTTCTCTATTTTATACAGTTATTAATGTTATTGATGGCAAAGAATATGATCGTCTCTGTGAATGTTCTATGTGAGCTTGAGAAAAAAGTGTATCTGCTGTGTTGGATGAATATTCAATAACTGTCTATGACTTCCAGCTGACTGAGGTGCTGTGGAGAACCACGACTTAGGGGGAAAACCTCAGCATTTCTTAACTGTGAGTGGAGTCCATGACTTAGGGGGGCTGCACACTGTGAGGGACCACCTTCCTTGGGAGTCTGGACTGGTGCCAATGTTCTGCCCAAACACATCACTGGTGGCATATGTTTTTTCTCCAATATGGAGCTCAGGGATTTGCATTCCAGTGAGTTTCCAGTTGATTCTGATAATGCTGGTCCCAGGATCACTCTTGGAGAGCCATGACCTATGACTGAAATAAGTAATGATAAATGTAAAGTATTTGGCATAATGCCTACTATCTAGTGAACATATGTTCATTAGATGTTACTGTGATTAAGTTGGACATAATAGCTATAACATCTTTACAGGGTCGGTTCTAAGGATTGTATTAGTTTATCCCTGAAAGTGCTTCCAGGCCCCAGTACATCTTGGTCAAATAAAAATTTGTTTTCAGAAGTATTATTGTTGTTGTACTAAAGATTCTTCTAGTAGTGACCCAGTGAATTAAGGTAGCCCAGAAAACATGTGTTTTTGTGTAGCTCAGAGTTATCTACAATAGTGTGCTTTCTGTTTTAATGAGTGAATTTATTAAGTAAGCAATAGAGAGGAGAGAGAGAAACAGAGACAGAGACAGAACTGGACATTCAAAAAATCCCAGCAAAGGAGCTGGAGAGATGGCTCAGCAGTTAAGACCAGTGGCTGCTCTCCCTGAGGACCCAGGTTCCATTTCCAGTACCCACATGGTAGCTCATACTGGTCTGTAGCTCAGGGGATCTGATGCCATCTGTCCTCAGCCAGCACCAGGCATGCAAGTGGTGCAAACACCCATAAATATTACACAGTAAATAAAACTTGAAAAAATGTTTTAAACATTCAGCAGAAATCAGCTGGCCAAGCCCCTTTAAGGCGGCCAGCTAGAATACCCAGTCAAGAGAGTCTAGAGCAGAGTAGTGTCCCCTCTGGTGAGGGGTCCAAGGGCAAGAACAAATAGCAGCAGATAGAGACACCATCACCAACTCTGCAGCTCCCAGCATCCAGCAGAAACCAACTGGGGAAGCTGAGGCTACAAGAGGAGTGCCCAACTGAACTTTCTTTCCATGGCTGAGTGTCCCATGATTGAACGTGTGGCTTCTCTTTCCCACTTCAGGCTCCTTCAGATTGCATGATAAACAATGGAAATTGTCTGTTGGAAATGGTTTGCCTTCTAACTCTTCTCAAAGACACAGTGTCTCTTGGGCTATTTTGCTGTTCTCTCTGCTCCCTGTCACAGAGTAGGGATCGGTCCACCCATCCCCAGACCTTGAAGGGCACTTTGAGACAAACATGTTTGAGTTTGAAATGGGGAAGGGGACAAACAAGTTTCAAGAGCCAGCTTCTTAGTGAGCTGTCAAGCAACACATGACAATTTATCAAAATAATGTACCTTGTAATATATATACATATATATATATATATATATATATATATATATATATATATATATATCAACCTCCTGGCATATAGGAGCAACATGCTATATGCAAAGCTCTGGGCTAGTGGGAACATGTCAGGATCTTCCCTAGGTAAAAGCTCCAATGCTTCTGGGGCCAGCCATAAAGGAAAAATAGAGCAGCTGGGCTGTATATGTAAGCATGTGTGCACACACATGAGATATATAGTGGTCAAGATAATCCAAATAGAACCAAGAGCTGGCTACGATGTATAGTGAGCTGAACAAGAAGAGGATGCCTAAGGTGTGTGTGGTTGGTGAAGGAGAGAGACAGAAGATCCAGACCATGGAAATTAAAGTTTGAGAGGATTGGCAAGGAAGATCAGTGATGTCTGTCCACAGCTGGTGGGGCTGACTAAAGCCAACCATTCATGGTCAAGCAATATTTGAAGACATTACAAGGGTGCTGTCCCTCATGAGCTTGGAAGCTGAAGGCCATTGTTTGATCTTGATCTTCTCTGGACCTGTTACATAAGAAGCATTCAATAAAGAGTAAATAAATTCCAAGTGGGATGGAGAGATGGTGTATCAAGCATTTCCATCTTGGATAAATATGAAGTTTGTGCAGATGTCTGGGTACTCTTTGAGAGACTCATGGTACTGACTGGCCTGGATTTGAATCCAGTTGAATGTGGGGTCTTTCTTGCTGTGTGCCTTTAGGTAAGTCAATACCTTCTCAGAGCCTTGAGTTTAGCACCCTCAACTGCTCTACCTTTCAGAGAAGAAGATCCCAGTCACAATATCTTACTCTCAGTACAAAGGAGACCTGACAGAAGACAAGAAGATCCTGTTGGCTGCCATGTGCCTTGTCAATAAGGGTGAGAAGCTCCTGGTGGAGAAGGACATTACCCTGGAGGACTTCATCACCATCAAGGTAACTCCTATTCACATCTAACACCCTGTTGCTGGCAGAACTGGTGGAGGGCATCCAAACCTGGGGTCTGAGCCTTGGGCACCAGCTTCATTTTTCAAGGGTCGGGATGATTGTGGCAGTCTAACAGGGTGTGCGGATGCAGAGGTGGATATGGCTAAACCCACATTCTCTGGTCCAGCCAGAATCCATGGGCTACAGGGGGGTGGGAATGAGGATGCTGGGTAATTTGTGGGTGCTGCTTCTCCAGGTGCTGGGGCCAGCAGTGGTAGGAGTGACAGTCACTGTGGAAGTCTTGGTGATCAACCCCCTCTCGGAGAGTGTGAAGGACTGTGTGCTGATGGTAGAGGGCAGTGGCCTTCTCCAAGGACAGCTAAGTATTGAGTAAGTGATGGGCTGTTGGTTTACAGGGCTAGGCCAGGCCAAGAAAAAGGTACTAAGAAGATAGCAGGAGGGACTCTGGGCTTCAGGGACACACCTACTGCCAACATCAGCCTTTGGCCATGTCACCCTTACTTCACTTACATAGCAGGTCTGTCCTTCATGCGTACAACTACTGTTTCCAGCCTTTACCCACTTACTTCATGTTTGCTTGCTGCCTTTGTCTGTTTTCTTTATTTATATATAAGGGCATTGTGCCTGCATGTATGACTATGTGCCATGTTTGTGCCTAGTCTCCAGAGAGTCCAGAAGAAAGAATCAGGATCCCATTGATCTGGAATTCCATTTTGTTGTGAGCAGTCACATCAGTGCTGGGAATCAAGCCCATGTTCTCTAGAAAGCAGCTGGTGCTCTTAGACTCTGAGCCAAATCTGCATTTCCCACTGCTGTCCTTTATTGATTCATTACCCACTCTCTAATTCATATTTTCACTCCTTAGTTATACATTTCCTCAGCTCAGTTTTAACAGGTCCATCCATCTAGCCAACCATTGTTAAATTTGCTCCTTCATTGATCTACACATTCATTTATGCATTCATTTACTCCACTCATACAGCCCTTGGTCATATTGATCTGTGCTCTGAGTGATATGGACTTGTTAAGGGCACTAAGATAGCTGTTCCCATGAGAAGAGCATGAGGGGTGAGTCTCATGGTCTCTTCACCTTGGGTGAAGTTGGGATGGGGTGAAGGAGAAGTTCTAGTGTCACTGACATTTGGGCTGGTCCCTAAATGATAATGTGAGGAGATTTTCTGGCTTGGAGAAGGAAGACAGGGTTCCCAGGCTACGCAAAGGGAAGGCCTCCTTAATAAGAGCATCCTGGTTCTGGGCCCCTGTTGTGTTGGGAAAAGTAAGGGTGGCAAGATGGAAGAAATGTTACAGCTAAAGCCGAGGAGGGAGGTGAGAGGTGTGCTCAGGGCCAGTGAGGGAGGACACTAAGGTGGCTGTGGGGGAGGAGTGTGCATGATAAATGGAGGGTAAAGCTGGAAGTGTTGATTCTAGGGATCTGGGGTACACAGCCTGACAAGTTAGACTCAGGGAAAGAGGACTGACTGATGCCCTTTTCCCCTGCTCTTGTCTTCAGGGTGCCCAGCTTGCAGCCTCAGGAGAAGGCCTTGATTCAATTCAACATAACCCCTTCCAAGAGTGGTCCCAGGCAGCTGCAGGTGGACCTTGTCAGCTCACAGTTCCCAGACATCAAGGGCTTTGTGATCATCCACGTGGCTACAGCCAAGTGATGGGCCACGAGGAACTGGGGAGGACTTTGTCCATCTGTCTGTTTCTCCCATATAAGAGACAGGGGTCTCAGGTTGGTCCTGCTTCTGTCTTTGGCCTCCATGAGCTTAGGCAAGGTCCTTCCCAGTGCATTGATGAAGGTGCTGAACTCAGTAACCCTTCACCCTCAAGACAAGTGACTGATGTAAGAGCAGGGGACCCTCCAACTCTTGTCTCCCTTCTGCTGGGAGAGTGGCATGTCCCAGATTTCTGAGAGCCCTGGCCCAAGACCTCGGCCAGCTCAGCCCAGGTAACTCACCGTTTCTTGCTTTTCTATCATCTCTTCAAATGTCCTGACCACATTTGGACCCAAGAATTCTCCAAGCCAGAGCATCCCCATTATAGAGGAGCCTTTCTGAAGCCATAAGACAAAGCAGAAGCAAGGTTGAGAATCAAGTGATTCACCCAAGTGGTCCCCCAAACTCATGTTCTTTAAAAAGCACTGGATTTTAAGCAACAGGAGATTCCTCCCTATGTGGAAACACTGACTCTGGATTTGGGTGGTGGAGCTAAAACTGCCTGAGAACAGCTGAAGAAGACAAAGGAGTTCTCCCCCAAACTGGGCAGCATGGATAGACTCCAGCTCTGGCCATCCTGGAGTTCACAGGACTGCCCCAGATCACTCAGCCACTCCTTCTTGGAACTAGAATGGCTTGCACTGGGCCGATCCTACACTTGGAGTCAAAGCAGGACATGGATGCCTGGAATCAGGACCAGAGTGGACACAACAAGGCCGTGAAGAATATGCCACTAGATATGAAATTCAGCACTGAAATTTCTAGACAGGCATTAAAATTAAGCTACAGTTTAAGAACATTGAACAACACAAGAGGTGCATCTGCAACTCAGTGCCTCTTGGATACAAATGACGGTGAGGGAACTGCAGAGATGGCTCAGCAGTTAAGAGTACTTTCTGGTCTTCTAGAGGGGTTGAGTTTGGTTCCCAGCACCGGTGTCAGACAGCTCACATCCTATAACTCCAACTCCAGGGCTCCAACACTTTTGGTCTCTGTGGGCACCCACACTTACCTGCTGCACATACACCCTCCTCCCAAACACATGCAATTAAAATAAAATAAATCCTTTTTTAAATACAGATGAGAATAATTTACGTTGAAAGTCAAGCAGACACATGGTATTTGCTCCTGATTCTTGTGGTACCTCCTGATTCTTGTGGTACCTCCTGATTCTTGTGGTACCTCCTGATTCTTGTGGTACCTCCACACAGGTACTTCTCTGACAACTCTACAAAATGTAAGATGAGACTTAGAAACCAGACGAGTAGATGTTTCAATAAGCTTGAAACAAGAGAATTGCCACGAGTTCAAGGCCCAACCTGGCCTACATAATGGGTTCCAGGCCAAACTGAGCCACAATATGTTGACTGATGGGCAACTTGGGGTCCATACTGGTAGAGGTCAAGGGAGCAGGAGTGAACAGGGAACAGCCTAGCCCTGCTGAAGGCTCTGTGACTGCCCAGGGCAGGGGGTGGGGGGAGCACACACAGCCCTGGAAGTAAACTCAGCAGAACAGTGCTTGTATTCCAAAGACCGCCTGCCAGGTAGCTGTTTCCCATGTGACTCTCTTCCCTTGGTGCTTTCCAGCTGACCTGAGATAGAGCTTTAATGGGCCAAAGCGGCCCCTCAAGATGTTCTAGCCCTGGACTGGCCACGCTAAGACTTTACATGAGACTCAGGCTTTCTGCTTCCTTTAAGTCACTCCATCCCCTGAAGATCTTCTCCTTCCACACACCCAAGCCCCCTCCCTTCTGAAAGCTTTACTGCAGAGGTGGCTAAGCCAATGTCAAGGCCCAGACTAAGTTTTTTAGGCTTTACAAGCCAAGAGGCCTCTGTTGGAGCTCTTCAACTTTGATTCAAAAGCATTGAAGTTGACATAGTGCACAAACATAATCATAACAAACATTTAAAACAGGCTGCACTCGGGAGAGTGGGCCCTGCACCTTGCCTAGACAGGATGGGAGAGTAGGCCCTGGTGGCAGGGGCACAGATAAGCCAGCCCCAAGGGCATGAGATTGGGAGAGCTGGCCCTGCCACTCACCTGCTGTGAGGTGTCATGGTGGGGAGAACACTGCCCTCTCCCTGCCCACCTGAGGCTGATAGGAGAGCTGGGCCCAGGTCAGGGTATGAGAATATGAGGGCTAGCCTCACCCCTCTCCAGCTGCAGCACTCCAGAGAACAGACCTTGCTTCAGACTCCAGAGCGCAGACTGGGCAGCAAGAACAGTAGAGCTGTCTCTGGTCACATGGGTGCTGCTGAGCCAGCCTCAAGGACAGGAGAGCTGACCCTGCCCCTTTCTGGCTGCAGCATTGGGTGAGCTGGCCAGGAAAGTGCTTGGAGACCTTGCCTTGGTGGTGCTGGTGTGGGAGAGAGGGTGACTGACCAACTCAGCTACCACCCAGGCCCAGATCCAGGGCTTTGAGTTGGCCCACCTCAGCATCTACCTCATCTATGAACTGCTGGAGCACGTGACAGGACTGGTCCAGCTGATCCAAAGCTGCAGGATCTCCATGACACAGGGCAACATCAGGAGATCTGAGAGAAATCCCAGAGAGGATCCAGTATTGATAGCAGAAGCCAGAGGCCTTGAACCAGACCAATGAATGACTCATTGCAGTGAACATTTGCAAGTAAAGATATATGGACAAAATGGTATATGTGGCCACACTATGACACACTACAGCTTCTACAATGAGATTTTTTTATGCTTTGTTTTGTTTGTTGTTCTTTATTTTCTTTTTGAGGGGAGGTTTCAAGAGCAGGGGGAGAGTATGAAGGGACCAGGAGATGAGTGGGTGGGACTGGGGTACATGAAGTGAAACTCACAAAGAATCAATACAAAATTAGAAAGGAAAAAAAAAAAAAACCCAGCCTGCTGGTCAAGTCTACCCAAGGTTAGAGTTGGCTAAGCCTTCCACAGAACAGCAAGTTAATTCAAATGCTAGGATCCGGCTCAAACCAGGGCTAAGGTTAATAAACTCCCAGCTTGTGTAAGTGATTCTAAATTGAACCATGATTCAATCTTGGTCTGGATCATAGCCCTAATATTAAACCAAATCCTAACCCTTGTTCCCAAACCAAGCCCTGGCTAGAACCAAACTGAATCCATATTAACACTGCCCCCTTGGACCAACTCTCCATAGACAACTCTGATGCCAGATTATATATAGTTCCCACTTCACACAAGGATCTGATTCTAACCTCTTGATTGAATCCTGATCCTAGACTGAGCCCTAGACTCAGTGAGATCTGGTTCTGGGCTTTGAGCTGTTCTCTCCAAATCAGAGCTTCAAACTGGGACCCACGCCTGCTGTCCCAGTCATTGGGTGTCTTGGCTGTCTTCCTGGACCAAGTCTCTAAGCATTACCTTCCTTTCTCTTGAAGGACATGGGGCAGAAATACTGAAGGAACATGCTGCTTCCCCTGCCTGCCGCCATCCTTCTCATTGAGAGAAGCCATGTCTGCAGTGTAGTCCTCACAGAGTGGCTTAGTCAGGGCTTCTATTGCTGTGATAAACACCATGAGCAAAGTGACATGGGGACCAAGTGTTTATTTCAGGCCACAGTTCCACATCGCGGCCCATCAGAGAGGAAAGTCAAAGCTGAAATTGAAAGAGAACAAGAACCTGGGGGTAGGAAATAAAGCAGAGAACGTGAAGGAGTGCTGCTTACTCGCTCTCACGGCTTGCTCAGCCCAGGACCACTGGCCCATGGATGGCACTGTCTACAGTGAGCTGAGCTCTTCCACATCAATCATCAATCAAGGGAATGTCCCACAGACTCCTCCCAGAGCAGTCTGATGGAGGCAACTCCTCACGACTCTCTCTTCCAGGTATATCTAGGATTACAGTAAACCAACCAGCATACAGAACATCTCAGCAGGCCTGTCTCTTCTGTCAGATGGATCCCCTTCTCTGATATATGTCCCCAAAGAGAGAGAAAGTATAAAAATACCAGCCCTGGGCAGGAAGTCACCTGCCACTCAGTGCAAGGGACACCCCTCCACAGCAGGAGTCACTGCACAGCAGTGGAAGAGTTCTCCTGGATCTTCAACAAGTCATCCTCCAGCTCAGCTGCTGGGGTTGAGCTTCCCAGGAAGCCACCCAAAGGCGGAGTTTAGCATACAAGATGCTGAGATCCTGACTAAGGAGTAGCCTGGGGTCCAACACATGGCCAGGGTTGGGAGAGCTAGGCTGAGCAGATGGAGGAGTTAAACCCTGATGGAGGTCCTGTGACATCCCTGGGTAATAGCTCCCTATGCCTCACCTCAGGTAGCTCCAGAGCTGGAATGGCTGTAGGAATGACCAGGTTGACTGGCAGGGCTGTGCTCCTCTGCTGGACTCCATCACTGATTTGTCTAGAAACATGGTGCTGAGCAGGAGAGAGCTCTACAAATGGGATGTCCCTAAATAGACAACTGCATCAACTGTCAGTGCTACCTACCGGCAAGCAATCAGCCCCACTGAAAGGGGTCTAGGCTGTATCCGGTCCCCACACTGCATGCTATGTAAATCAAAGGACAAGACAGTGGCGTATGTCCCTCATACACTCTCTAGCCAGTGGAGACAGGTGTCCAATCAGGACATTTTCCACAGTATGGCACACAAAGTGAGAAGTAAAAGTTAATGCATAAACAAATCACTGAGTAAATCAACTAATTGAATTTAGTGCTGAATGTCGAAAAGAGGACAACAGTGACAGCCTCTCTCTGACTGTGACAGCCCTATTTTTAGAGAGAAGAGCCAGAGAAAGACGCTCTGAGAAAGCTGGGGTCTCAATTATGATAAAAGTAGTGATTGAACTAGTGCACATGCTGGGAGCAACTTCAGGATCCTTACAAATGTTCATCCTTCCTGCACAGCAGCTCTATAGAGAAGGCCCTATTGTTCTCTCTTTACAAATGAGGAGAGACAAAGTCAGGTAGAAAACGGCTGTCACTTGCACAGAATCACACAGCACCTATGATAGCTAATGCTGTGTTTTAAATTTAAATTACTGTATTTAAGAGATCCATAAAACAAAAATGCCTCTACCTGTAAGCCCCACGTGCCAAGGACAAATGACTTCCTAGAGTGCTGGGGGCTGTTGTTCATGTAAGATAACAAGCCAGTGTTTTGCTTCTATCAACAAGCTTGGTTGCCCCCAAGGCACAGGATGTATGCTTCATCACACGTGGGCAAGATGTCAGGATGAGTGCTTGTCTCTGATTTCACAAAGGCAGAAAGTATTAAGCCTAGTGAGTTTTGCCTTTATAACCCTGACTAATGTATTCCG
Source organism: Mus caroli (assembly GCF_978045245.1). Taxonomy (NCBI): domain Eukaryota; kingdom Metazoa; phylum Chordata; class Mammalia; order Rodentia; family Muridae; genus Mus; species Mus caroli. The sequence goes on along the minus strand of NW_028227257.1, from coordinate 49,799,265 downwards.
GCATCATATTCTGAGCATGTGTTTCAGGTATGAACCCAGCCAGTATCCATGGTCCTGGCCGTATTTAATAAAGCCTCTTATTTGTTAAACAATTTATTAATTGTCAGATTAGTGAATCTCTGAGCAACCCCAGACCCATAACACATCTAAAAAGCAGTCTGCGGTACCAGAAGGTTGCTTCACGTGAAGAGCCAGCTGTACAAAGATCTAGGAAACCCTGTTCCAGGCAGAGGAAAGGTTAGGGTTTGCCTTAGTTTCCGGTTATGATAACAAAAATACCAGAGATAACCAATACAGAGAGAGAGAAAGGGAGAGGGAGAGGAGAGGGAGAGGGAGATTTGAGGCTGGACAGATAACTCAGTGGTTAAGCTCAGTCTGCTTATCACCTAGAGGGTCTTGGTACGATTCCCAGCACCTACACAGTGGCTTACAAGTAACTGTAACTCCAGTTCCAAAGGATCAATACTTTCCTGTGACTTCCACAAGGAATAGGCATGCACATGGTACACAGGCATACATGCAGTCAAAACCCCCATACACATAAGACAAAGAACAGGAGACACTTATCTTGCTGGTGTTTTTGGTGATTTCCCTTCATGCTCATTTGGCCTCACTGATCTTGGGCCCATGCCAAGCCAGTACATCATGGGAGGGAGCCCATGGAGGAGCAAAATTCCTTATCCGTGGTGCCCAGAAAGTAGAAAGGTGGTAAGAAGAGAGACCAGGGTCTCATCCACTTTGAAGGTCTTCCAGATTTCCAACAAAACCCCACACCTTAAAAGCTCTAGTACCCCCAATGATGTTGTGGCAGGCTCACACAGGGCTCTCTGGATAGCAAGGACATTTCCCCCAGAATGACTCTATCATCCAATCCTTAATTAATAACCAGTTTCCTTTTACAGACAAACTGTTATCTGCCTACCCACCAGATACACAATTAACATGATATTTTCTTCCTCAGCCATCCAAAGCAGACCAAGATGTGCTCCTAAGCAAACCATTGCAGGTGTAATGTTTGCTATCCACTCTATGCAGACATCCCCTGCTGGGGTTCCGCTCCTCTGTTAGAATTACTCCTACAGGTCTATCTCCACATAGTGCCTGCTGCCACAGATCCACCTGAGACAGTGCCATCTCCTGAGACCTACAGACAACAAATCCACCTTCCTCCAAAAACCTCATTTGACTGAAGACTCCCGAGACACACACTGAACCCCACAAAGGACAGATTTGGGACCTTCCAGCTACAGATAAACTCTCTTGCCAAAGCCAAATGGCTGCTGAACTTTGGGGAAAGTTACATGATAGTGAGGAAACCATAATGTCTATCTAGATTAATTAATTGCTGTTCAAAATGGATGTTATTACCCTCAAATTGTACTAGCCATGGAACAACTGATTGATTGTTGCCTTCTCAACTCACTCTCTTGCCTTCTCAACCCTTACCCTTAACCCTCCTTACTACTCTGGCTTTGTTCTGCTACTTCTCTAGGCTGTATGTTTTCTTCTGATACTTCCACCCACTCTAAATTTTCACAACAAATGACACAGTCACACAGTGACACCCCCCCCTTTTCTTATAAAAGCAGACAGGGGAGATGTGGGGCATTGGGCTATACACAGACAGCCTGGTTTCCAGTTGAGGCTAGATGTTGAACCCCAGGACCCGGTGGTGATAATTCACCTACATGGGATGGAAGGAGTTCTCTCATGTCTCCTGGGACCCTGGCTCCTGTTGAAGTTACCACCCCCTCAGCCCCCCCCCCACAAGAGAACATGGTTAGTAGTCACATAGGCAATGTCCCAAGCTTCTGACCTTCAGGCTAAACTCCTCTCCAGTTACCTAGCAACAGTACAATAAAGTAGCCCACTATAAGAGAGGCTGTTTGGCCCCTCCTCACTCTCTCACTCCTCTCCTCTCCTCTCTTGCTCTTATTCTCTTTTCTCCTCTTCTCTCCTCTCCTCTCTCTGCTCTCTTTGTCTTCTCCTCTCCTCTCTCCTCTTTTCCGCTCTCTCCCTCTTATTCTCTAGCCTTTCTTCTCTCTCTCTCTCTCTCTCTCTCTCTCTCTCTCTCTCTCTCTCTCTCTCCTTTCCCTCTTTCTCTCCCCTTGGCCATGGCTAGTCTCTCTCTCTCTTTTCTACCTTCTCTCTTTCCCCCTGCCTTTCAATAACAAAGCTCTAAAACCATAAACAGTCTCTGCTCATCAAGGCCCACTGCGCACTCTCACCTGTATGGGAACCTCTCTCCCTCGGCCCTCTCCGCCATAACCCCAGGGCTACAGGGTGTTGTCCTGGGGCTCCTTGGTTTCAGGGGCTGCCCCTTGTCCACCCTCCCCCTATCGAATGGGGTCAGTGGCTTAGATGCCCAACTGGGGCTGAGTGGAAAGCATCCGGCAGCCCTCCCACGTCTGCCTGCCCAGAGCACAGGAGGAACTCTGGCCGGACATGGACTTCCTCCCTCCCCCCTCTTTCCCCAGCCCCCTTTTTAGTTCCCACACTTAACAGCCCCACCCTCTCCCCCAGGCTGAGAACCACTAAGCCTTCTATAGTGGGACCCAGTATAGCCCAGGAGGAGTGTCCTGACCCAGATAGCCATGTGCCAGAACTTGGCCCTTAGAGATTAGAATGGAGGAAATGTGCAAAGGGTGTTAGAGGTGTTGCCAGTGATGGCAGAACCCTCACTAATGTCCCAGCTAAGTGACTTCTGCCATGACACATTTGCTGTCTTCAAAGCAACCCATAATTTAAGGCTTAAAGTCATGACCAAGAGCTCATACATCTGCAATCTGGATGGAGCTTGGAGGGGAGAGCTGCTCTCTGCTCAGCTCAGCTCAACAACCACTGGAGCAGGGCAGATGATCCCCACCCGCCACCCCCAGCTGAACACACCCACGATCCCTCCGCACGTCCAGGGCTTCCTCACCATACGACAACTGGTTACCCAAAGGCAGTCTTTCAAGAGGATGCCCTCTTCCTCAGTCAACACTTTTGTCCCGCCTGATAAGATAAAGCCCACCCACATTGAGGAGGGCCATCTATTTTACTTAGTCTACTGACTCAAACCTCACCAGAGGCATCCAGAATGCTTGTTCAAATTTCTAGGCACTCCAAGACCCAGTCAAGTTAAACCTGAACCACCACAGTGCTGCAGTTGGCTGCCAGCTATGTGGACCTGTAGAAGCCATGTTAGGCAGACAGACTCTTAGGCTTTGGAAAGCTGCCTCTGCACCAGCAGAGACACAAAAGGCTAGGCGTTGAACAGTGTAACAACAGCACTCCATGCTTCCTACATGCCAACTAGACAAGCCACACTCTTATTTCTGTTCTACATCCTGTGGGTGTTGTTGGCCAGACTCCCACAGGGTAAGAGGTTCCCAGTGGAGGAGCACCCAATGAATTCAGGTTGCCTAGGCCCAGAACCCATGCACATCACCAAAGGGTTCATATCTGTCTCTTCATGGATATCTATGGAGTGAGTTCTCCTGGTTGCGGAGGCTGGGTGGACATGCCAGCCTACGGGCACATGTGTGGGGCAGGTTGCTGATATCACATGTGACACTTGACGACTGCAATGGCTGTGACTTTGTTTTTCTTCTTCCTACAGGATTCATATTTTTAGGGACAGGTGAAAGTGTTTAATTTAGGTCAGTGGAGCACTTCTCAAATTTAAAGTTATCAACAATGGAGCCCCAAGAATCCCTCAGACTTTAAGGTGCTTCTGGAAGAGTTTAGGTTCCAAACTCCTGCTCTACTAGGACAGAGTTAAGGGATACAGCCCAGTCTGCAGTGTCCCCTGCTCACTCTCCCCCAGGAAAAGTCAGGCAAGGAGCCTATGGGAATGGTTGCAGTCTGCAAGCTGTGTGAGCCAAGAGATGTTATATTTAGGACTCTTGAGTGTACTGTGTTTTTTCCATTGCCACATGTCTGAGCTAGTCCAATGGCAGTGGCGCGGTGCTGCATTTCCATCTACATTTGTGTCCAGAATGGCTGAAAGCAAGGAAAGCTGTGTGCTATCATTACTGTTGCTCTGCTTCGTACTGGGGTCCTAGTGCGGTGAAGCAGGAAAGCACAGCAGCTACCCAAAGCTGGAGTCAATGGATACAGGATCAAAAATATAAAAGCAAAAAGATGGAAACCAGCTGCCCATAGAGGATTCTCAAGTGCTCCAACATAGGCCTTGGATATGGGGAGCCAGCTTGCCCAGCATGGCACTAAAGCTCAGGACTGGGCACTGCCCAGGAAAGACTAGGAATTCCTGAACAATCACTCCACTTCTAGCTGACCTTGCAGCTGTGCACAAGCAGAAAGTAGGGGCTAATGACAAGTAGCAAACTTCCTGCCAAAGAATGAAGGTGTGCCTCAGCACACAGAGGACCACGATAAAGCCTGGGAGTTTCCCATTCAAGGCACTTACCAGCTAATACAGCAAGCTTCCAGGATGTACACATGGCTCTACAGAATAGGTCAAGAAAGTCACTAACAACAAAAACCCACAGCGGTATACACTGGGAAGACGGGAGCTTACTCCAGATTCACCATTATATATTAGCCAAAAGTCTGGGCCAGGGGTAAGGAGGGAGCCAACACAGAAGTAACAGAATATGGCACATGTCTAAAACACAATCCTCAGAAACAAATTCCCCCTGAGGAAGTCCAGACATCAAGGTCATACAAAATCTGCTGTCTTGAATATGTTCCACCGAACTAAAAGACGACAGAAAGCTCACTCAGTGGAACATGAACACCAAGAAGCACGAGCCTGTAACACCGATTCTAGGGCAGCAGCTCCCTGGGGTTTGTGGCCAGACTGGGCAAATGGGTGAGCTCCAGGTTCAGAGAGAGACCTGACTGAAAGGCAAGATGAAGAATGGTTGAGGATCACACCCAAGCATGGGCTTACACACACACACACACACACACAGAGCATATACCATGTACACACAGAAGAAATATATAGAAAGCTAGATGACAATGAAAACAGTATCTTAAGATAAAGACTAACACTAAGGGGAAGATACTAGAAGTCAACAGGAATTCTGGGGTTGAAACGTATTAAACATAAAGAATGCTTTGCTCTAGGTGCTCAGCAGTAGATCTGAGCTGCAGAAGAAAGAGCCAGGGACTCTGGGTCTTTGTCTCCTGTGAGCATACTGGGAGGTGGAGGGGATGAATTCTCAGGCCTAGCCAGAGCCCTAGAAAAAGTCTCAACTTCACACATACAGCCCTCCATTGTATATAGCAGTGAATTAGTTAAACTGCTTTGACTCAGTGCTGCACCCACCCAAGAGCTTTCTGGATTTATGAATGAAACACACACAAACACACACACACACACACACACACACACTCAGGCGCATGCCAGCTAATTTTGATATGCCTTGACTAGTTCAATGGCTGAGCACTAACTTTCCCAAAGCTAGCAAACACTCCCCTCTGGTATTCCTGAGTTAGCATCTTTTAAAATCTATATTTCCTCTCTGCTACCCGAGACCCTAGGGGCCACTTTCCCAGATTCTTACATGCTAGTGAGACTTTAAGTTTCATCCTTCTGCTTCCCCATTATGGTGATTCTCTGTCTCTCCTCTCTCTTCCCTGGCCCACGCAATCTAAAAGTCCTGCCTCTGTCTCCCTGCCCAGCCATTGGCTGTACAGCAATTCTTTATTACCAATCAAAGCCAGCTGGGGGCAGGGTCCCTCAGGACCAGGACGTGGCTTTGGGAACTAAGAGAAAGCATTGGAACCAATTCCCAACTATTGTAATTCTGTTTATTTAATGTGAAATGGTGCTCACACAAAAATCTGCATGTGGATGCTTGCAGCAGCTTTATTCATAATAACTCCAAACTAGAATAACAATCTACATGTCCATCCTTCAAGTATTTAAGTATGTGGTAAGTATATAAACTACTTGTAGTGTCCCCACACTGTGGAATACTACTCAGCCTTGAAAAGGAACTGTTGACATCAATAACACCTAAAAGAATGCCATAGAATTATGTTAATTTTTGTTTTAAAAGGCAGTCTTAGAGCTGAGGCTGTCATTCAGTTGACAGAGTACTTACCTAGCATGCACAAATCCCTGTGTCTACTCTCTAGCCCTGCATATGCTGAATGTGGTGATACATGCTTGTAATCCTAGCATTTGGAAAATGGCAGCTACATGGTCATGCTTGGCTACATATCGAGTTCAAGGCCACCTGGAGGATTTGAGAGCCTGCCTAAAACAATTCTAAAGAGTTATGTCCTTCCTGATACCATTTAAAACAGTCTTAAGATGAGAAAATAACAAGAATGGAAACAGATTCCAGTTGCCCAGCATCTACGACATAGAGGGAGGAGTGTGTGTGGCTATAAAGGAGCCTCCTAGAACTATTCTTTCATGACCACATCAAACAGAAATCTTAGCTGTAATATAGGCCTACATCGTTAAGATGTTACCACTGGGCCAAGCTGTGTACAGGATACAGGGGATCTCCCTGTACTGTTTTGTTTTGTTTTGTTTTGTTTTGTTTTGTTTTGTTTTGTTTTGTTTTGTTTTGTTTTGTTTCAGCTGCATGTGAATATACTGTCATTTCAAAACAACAATCTTACTTTTAAAAAGTAATTGGGATTTATTTTACTGCCCAGCATGATCTAACCTCAAGAATGTCCCATGTGTGTTTTTGAAGAATGTGTGAGCGCTGTGGTTGAATCCTACAGTTTTGACAGATCAACACATTCATAATAACTGAAGTCTGTGTCTGCTAAATCTAAAATCTTGAGCCACTAAAAGACTTGTGTATTGATTGCTGCCAATCAGTTTTCTGTTGCTCTGACAAAAATGCCGGAGATGATAACTTATATAGGCAAGCGTATAACTGAAGAGAGCCAGTAAATCCCACATCCTTTGCTAGGTCAGGCAAGCATATAACTGAAGAGAGCCAGTAAATCCCACATCCTTTGCTAGGTCTCAAGAACACATTAAAAGCTCAGGCTGTTTCCAAGCTGACATCATCCTTCCTTCTTACTTTCAAGACCTCACATTACTGAAGGAGGAATAGCCAACTGGTATACCAAGAGACTCAAGGCTGCTCACAGCCTCACAGCCTTATCGAGCTCTCTGGGCTAAAGAATGCATCCCTGCAGTAGAGCTGGATGAAGCTCCCTTTATCCCCAGTATAAACAAGCATTTCTTTGGCTTTCATCTTCCAGCTCTTTGAGATTGCTGACTGGTCTATCTAGTTGTCCCAGCTAGTATGGAAACCTTAGACTAGCTGTGACACGGGCTTCTCTAGTTTTATCTTACCAGCTCTGAACATGCCATGTACTGTGTATCCTGTTCTCCTCACAGCTGATGCTCAGGCTACACAGGAGACCTCAGTTCTAGCCCAAGCCACCCTTCATTTTCATTGTTTTTACTAAAGTCAAACAGGAATCCTTAAATGAATGCTCCCCGGTCTAGTATGTGGAATGTAGGTCAATGCCCCCTCGAGTTGTTTTGCAGTCACAACCCAAGCAACTCCCTGCAAAAATATCACCAGATGATGATGCTCTTGACCTGACTCATTTTTAAATCTGTCTAGAACTATTCATTAGTAAACTCCAACGCTGCTTCAATTTGTTTCAGAAGTTGAAAAGACATTTAATGCCCTAACCTCCAAAGCAGAGACATGCAGCTGTGGTTATTTGCCCTGGTGACTGTGCCGCTGATGGAGGCTGAGAGCTGCTGTCAACACTTCAGACAGGATCACACACTAGACTAGGAGCAGGTCAAAATTTGAAATCCAAAGCGTCATTTTTACCAAACACACGGTTTTTATACAATAGAAAAAAAAATTCAATCTATTTTAATTTGAAAACCCTATATCTATCCAAAACTGAATCTCAGATTTGTCCCTGTCCCAACTAAATACAAATGGAAACTCTGTTCTTCCATCCATCTGCTAAGGTGAAAAGCCTTGAGTTTATACTGTCCCTATTTTTTCTTCACCTCAATAATTCCAACCATAAATGCTAAGCATTTACCTTCACAGACAAGCAGACCCTGCTCACATCATCACCACCTCCACTGGGACCCATGCCATCATCTTGCTAGGAATTTTGCAGGGACCTTGTCAATGGACCTTCCTGTGTCTCTCAGCCTCCCCCATCCCTTCTCAAGATGCTCTATCTCACAGGTACCCATCCCACTCCCAGTGAAAGCAAGTACCACTCTTGGTTCCCTGGCTCCTCTGACTTCAACTGTGGTTATCATTTTACTCCTGCATCAGCCATGTGTCCTCGGGACACAGGAGCTATGTGGTGATTTGTTAGTAAGAAATAGCACCAGCGAAGAGCGAAAGTGCAGATTTCTAGAGCAGCTATTGTGTCTATGGCTAAGACAGTGTCCAAGGAAGGGCATATTCCCCTGTGCACCATCACCACCAAGCCTGAGAGCCAGGCCAGGCTTGACAAGGAGGCTGTGGCTTAGTATAGAAGCCACTGGGCATCTCATTATCAGAACTTGCTACACATCTGCCAGAGGAAAGCACTGCTGAGGAACCTCCTCCCTCAGACCCCATGACACCACCCCCCAAGTGTGCCAGAGGAAGCTGCCTAGTGCTGGTGCCCGCTGTGCATCACAAAAGCCCCTCTTCCTGCCAAGTTTGGTGCCAGAGAAATCACCCAGGCTGCAAAGGGACAAAGTCTCTTCTGACAATGTCTCTCCAGCACCCTCTACTGACAAACCTAAAAACTGTCTTGAGAAGAAAAAAGGGGAGTGGATTTGGAGCTGACAGGAAACCTTCCAGCTGTTCTATACAGCAAGACCAGAGCCTCTGTATTGAGTGAAAGCTCTCTAGCTTCCTCCCGTTTCCAGTCGACCATAAAGAAGCAGAACAGTATCCCAGACAGTCCATCTCCTCCAGTGTTTACCATGACTCAGCATCGCTCATTTGCATATCCATTCACTTTCCACTAAAATGCAGGCTCCTCCGGGACAGGAGCTTGTTCTGTTCTGTTCATTCTTGTGGACACAGCAGAGTTGCCCAGAAAAGAATGGTGTCTAGCACACAGTAGGTGCTCAATAAATATACATGCACTGCTTTACATTAGGAGCACATAGCAAGAGCAGACAAATACGAGCCACTATCATCTGGACAGCAACACACTTCCCATGATGACGCTCCTCTTTAGATTGCCCCCAAGATCTCTTGGCTGTCTTGCTCTTCAATCCCTATAGGGCTTATGTACACACAGAAATTTATTCATGTCAGAAATATGCAGCACTCAGGATGCTGGAACAGGAAGATGAGCTTGAGGCCACCCTGACACCCTCTCTCTCTCTCCCTCCCCCTCTCCCGCTCTCCCCCGCCACACACACACACACACACACACACACACACACACACACACACACACACACGAACCGGGACTCAGATCAAGAATAAAGAATCACCAGCCCCCTGCAAGTGCTGTATCATTATCCAGTCCGGCTCCTCCATCACAGAAGTTAGTTCTTATACATTGTTCATGTTTTGAGTTTGAACTTTGACATTTGTTACTTGACAACTTGTAGAGAAGATTCAAACTGCCATGTGTTGCTGCAGACGCACGGTGTAAGATGCTCCACTGTACAAATATACAAGTTGTCTAACTTAATGTTGATATGTATTTAGGTAGTGTCCAATTTGTGAATACAGCTTTGCATATATTCTCATGTCTGTCTTTTTGAGACTATGTCAACATTTTTCTATCGGGCATATATTTTAGTATGAAAATGCTAAATCATAGAATATGTGTATGCTCAAATTTACTAAAATATCCCCACCTAAAACTGACTCTTAGTCTGTTAGTCTGACCCACTCTGTAAGTAAAGCAACGCTTACAGCCCTTAATAAGGAATTCTGGCAATGGGCTTGTTTTTCTTTTGATGCCCTGCTAAACATTGGTTTATTAAACAGAAACAAAGATATAACATACACAAGAGTAAACAACTCCATAGTGAAGTCTAAAGCTACAGATCTGACTCCTAAGGCAATGGAAAAAAATGTTACAAGGAAAGTGGAGGGAAAAAAAGACAAAGAGAGAAATGGAGACAGACGCAAACCCCAAGTGCTGGCATCCAGGCGGTCCAAGTCTTCTTCACAGAGCGGTGTGATGCTGCCTCCTGGTGGATCTGGACTTTCCAAGTTCATCATTTTAAATGCATCTGATTCTCAAAACTTGGTAATGTACATATTTAAAAGGCTCCAAACGATATTCAATGTAAATTTTCCCTTTCATTTTGTTCCTCTCAAAGCAGGCTCTTCCCTAAGCAACTCTTTCCTGAGATAGATTACTGGTAGGTGCGCCTGGACTCAGCAATTTCCTTATTTCTAATACCAAACTTTAAATCAGAAATACTGCTAATAATTTGGAAAAGCCAAAGAAAAGTATTTCCATATAATCTAAGTCATGACTATCTGATTTGTGGTTATTAAAAAGAAATCAAGAATATGAATTCCCAGTGTTCCCACTCCTGAGTCTACCCAGTGGCAATCATTAGAAAGACTTGTCAACATGGGTGATTATCTCCGCAAACCTTTCCTCAACACAATCGACATTAATTTCATAGTGCAAAGGAACAATACATATATAATTTTGCATACCAACTTTCAACTGCCATAGTAGACTTTTTCCTTGGTAATTGCCAATTTCTAAAGGAGGACCTAGTAAATTGTCAGTTGTGTCTAACAAACATGTAACAGGGCAAATGGACTCACTTTCAAGGTAATTAACTTTAATCAACTTTCTTGATAATTAAAATGTTTATATCCTTTGACTCAAATTCCATTTAATTAGCTAAATACAGAGTATATTTATGCAAGATTCAGCCGTCTCATTGTTAGTGAAAAAAATAAGTTAACTGTCCAGTCACAGAGAACTGGTGGTACTTCGCTCATCATGTTTATATATAAAGATCTGAGATGTTTTTGACAGCACAAGCCTGTAATTCCGGCTACTCGGGAATTGGCAAGTGGGGGCTAAACTTAAGGTCTGTCTGAATTTAAGTAAATTCAAAGCTAAAGTGGGCAACTTAGACACTGTCTCAAAATAAAGAGGGCTGAGGACATGGCTTCAGCAGTAGAGCAATTACCAACTGTGGCCAAGGTCCTCAGGTTCCATCTCCAAGACTATAACAAAGAGAAGCTCTTTCTGGGCTAAGATGGTTCAACAGGTAAAAGTGCTTGCCAGATGACCCTGAGACCAAGGAATGAAACAACCCCCACAAGGTGTTCTCTGACCTCCATGTGCACTCCACGGTTCACACTCTCACATATAAACACTACATTTAATTTTAAATAATTAAAGGCTAGGCTAAAGACACAGTGCAGCGTTAACAGCACTGGCTGCTCCTGCAAAGGAGTTAGACTCCGTTCCTAACATCAACAGTGACTCACAAGGGATATGGCACCTAGTCTGGCCTCTGGAGAAACTGGGCAGGGAGAGTATACTTAGGAACATACAACCGCCAAGATACTCCCATATAAATTATCTTAATATAAAAAAAGAATATTTTTGAGTATATAAAAACATAACAAAAAGGAACGAACACCCAGGGGAAGTGGCAAGCACTGTATGCTGGGATTCCATTTTCCTTCAAGTCACTGGATTTGCAAATATTTTTCCCTTCATCCTTTGGTACACTAAACTTCACAACTCTGATAAGTCCCTGGCACCTTTTGTTGTTGCTTATGCTTTCAGTGTCAAACCTAAAAACCCACCATCGTAGTGAATAATGGTTTGTATTCCTTATACTCAGTCTATCTTTTTACCTTTCCTAGATTGTTGAGTGAGGAGAATGGAGTGCAGTAGAGGTCTGTGGTCATTCCTGTCTCACTCAACATTACCTGTTTGAGCTGCTTTTTTTAATTACCTTCAAGCTTATCTCCATAGTCCAGGGCGTCTCTCAATTCCCATCTCTACTCACAGTCCATGCCTAGATGCAACTATTGTACTCTATCACAGCTTTGACAGCTACCTAGACCTTAAACATCTTACTTTGAAAATTGTGGCTGTTCAAGACTCCCTGTGGTACACAAAATTAGCATGTTTCTTTTAAACTATTCCACTAGACTTAAGAGAATCAAATTCACTTAAGTGGTATAACTAGCTTAACAATCATGTTCCAACCCATCTTTCCTCATTTCCTTTCACAATTTTTCATTTTCAGAAACCTTAGACCTCTTTGGTGCCTATTCTCCTGGTTGCTATCTGTGATCACTAACCTTAGTTGTCAACTTGACTAAATTTACAATTAACTAAAAACTGGGTGCACCTGAGGCATTTTTTTCTTAATAAAATCACTTGAACTGGGAAGACCCAATTTTAATCCAGATCTTTTGAGGTGGAAAGATCCATCTTTAATTGGGCCTTCTGCTGACAGCCTATATAAAGCACATGGAAAACAGAAACGTGCCCTTTGCCTTCTTACTCTTGCTGGCACAAGAGAGCCACTTCCTTGAGATTGTGGTGAATACTGAAAACAGACATCCAGCCTTGTGGACTAAACTACTGGATTCTTGGACTTTCTATGGATAGACAGCCATTGTTGGACCAGTTGGACTACAGTCTATAAGCCAATCTAATAAACTAGCTTTTATAATTCATTTTGTAAGCTCTGTTCTAGAGAACTCAATTCACTATCCCAACTATTAGTTTCCTTTCCAGACTGACACTGGTATAGACTTGTATCCATTTCTACCCTACAACTTTGCTCAATTTGTTCACTCACTGGCTGCCTATGGACCTGCAGCTTCCTGAACACACAATCCTATCATCTGCAGTTACTTACTCTCCTAGCTACACATCTTCTTCCCACTGCCCTAACTACAGCTTCCAGCACCCAGTGGAGGCACAGCCACAGCAGGAGCTTCATGTTGTTGGCTGTGCAGCCACTCCCCATCCTGACAGTGCAGGGAATCAAATCTAGCTTTGCACATAATGGACAAATATTCCATCATTAAGCCACATTCCCCAGCCTTAGCTGAGGGATTTGTATTATTTAGCATTTCTTCTGTTCCCAGTTTGATCATGAAAGGATAATGGGATTGATCGCTGACTCTTCACCCCTGCTAATGTGACTTTAGAACTACCACTGCATGCCAAGAAACCAAACACCTCCATGGCTCACCACTAGTCTTGATGCACTAAGTACCAAGACTTAATGCTGCTCACTATCTCTTCATCCAAACAAACTGGCAAGCCCATTACAAGTAGGTTACAGTGTGTGCTGTGCGGCCCTGAGACAGTTATACAGAAGCTACCCACAACCCCTCAAGAACATTTTCACTTTTAGTGTTTGTTTCATACCCAAGGGATGATATTTATTTCATCAAACTGATCTTTACATTTGGTGGGCAAAAAGCTTCATACTGATTCACCTTTGTAATTTTCTTAGTCCAAACAGTAAAATACTAGTGGGAAACAGCTAAAAGTATGATTTAAATTTCCAAGGTAACCTTTTCTAACTATTATGCACTCTGAAGACAAATGAATATATCAACTCTATGTATAACAGTCTCTTAGTTTATTATAAACCAGCTTCATAGGCCACAGAGAAAAAGGACTATGTACATACAGCCTTTTGCGAAGGAAACAGGCAAGGAGCTGAGGAGAACCAAGATGAGTCTAGGGCCTTGGAGGGCACATTTCCCAGGGAGGGAGCCCTGAAAGGGAAACCAGACAATCCAGGGAGACTCCATGAACTGCATAACAAACAAACAGGTCTGTGGTAACCTGACCCTGGGGAACAGAGTCCACATCGCCTCTGAGCTACTGACATAATGCTGTGTGAAGATCAAAGCAGACCTAAAGCAAGAGAAACAAGTTTTTAGTCAGTATCTGATCTATAACTCAAGCCCCCAACTTCCCGGCTCTATAAGTAGCTATCAAGTGTCTACAGGGACATACATGCAGAGCTAGTTGGAGACATTCCTGGAGCTACGTCTGAAAAAACTACAAATGCAAAAATCAGAGACATAAAATAAATGGTCATAAAATTTGACCACTACTTAAGACCTACTATGAAGACTTCATAGAAAGAACACAGGGCTGGTAGTCAAGATGCCCTCTGGGCTTTCTTTTTGGGGAGAGGGGGCAAGAAAGTCTCACAACCTGGCTGACCTCAAAATCAGAGCTCTATCTGCCTCCTGAGTGCTGGAATTAAAAGCATGGGCCACCATGCCCAGCAAGAAAGATACTCCTAAATTAGTCAAGGGCATCAGACAGTCTCTACTGTGATCTCAGACACTCTCATCTGGGTTGAGCCATGAACACATCTCTGTTCTGGAAGCAAAGCCGACCAGTTAAATGCTTACCTCTCCTCGATACTTCCAGGACATAGCTAACCTCCAAGACCTCACTTCCCTGAATTTGAGGCCCCAAAATGGATGTGGTCTAAAGCAAACCTCCAGTTCCTGCCCTAGTAAATTCTAGGAAAAGCAGCCAAACTCAGTGTTTTAGGCACTTACCTCGCATGCCTGGAGGAGGAGGCCGCATCCCAGGAGGGGGCATGCCCATTGGAGTTCCTCGGCCAGGAGGAAGCCCCATTGGGGGACCCATGGGAGGCCGCATGCCAGGAGGTGGGCCCATCATACCTGGAAGAGAAGAGCTCAGGTGACCTTCTAAAAGATGGAAGGAAACATACAAAGCTGTCTACCAAGTCAGAAGGTCTAGTTCATCCTCTCAGCCTCACAAGCAAAGTGGCCCTTGAGCCAGAGTGGCATTCCTAATGGCTCTTGTCCAGCTAGTTCCCAGTTCAGTCAGCCAGGCTGGATCTCAGAGTAATCCTGCTTAATTACACAGACGCATCATCAGCTTCAGTCAAGGATCTATTTCATCATGAATCCAGCTAAGGCACTGTGTGACTAATGCTAGTGTCCTTTGATGACGATACTCACCTGGAGGAGGGGCCCCTCGGCCCATAGGTGGAGGAGGACCCCCACGACCAGGTGGGTACTGAGTTGGGGCTCCTGCAATACTGGCTGTGGCTGCAGCTGCAGCAGCTGCAACAGTGCCTCTTCCTTGTGGGGTCATCACCTAAGGAAATACAGAGGAATGAAAGCAATCTTCAGTGCAGCTTCCTACTCTTCTCCCAAACTGCACTGAGCATCATGGAGTCCTAGAGCTACAGCTCATGCCATTACTTTCCATGTAAAAGTCGTATGTATCAGAAAGCCTGAGTGCTCAATGTCCAGTCTCTTGGCCTGATATTAATATTAAGAGTTCCCAATCCAACTTGGGAAAAGCACTTGTACTTTTAATTAAAACTGGTGACATGGGAAGAGAAATGTCACGGGAACAGTCTCCTAATTTCAGTTGACCAGAATACCTTTTGTACATCTCTTCATACAGTAATAACTGATAATCGTGTCATCCACGAGACTGGTCATTCTGGACTCTTCCCCAAGCTGTGGGTTTGCCCTTATCCTTTCGGCTACCAGAAACTACTATCTTCCTCCAATACCTCACCTGTTGGGATGGCCCTCCAACACCTCGGACTGGCCCAGCAAGTCCTGCAGGAGCCTGGGGCATAGGAACACCAGCCGGGATTCCTCTGCCAGCAGCCCTGCCGATGCCTGGCCCCCCTGCAGCTCCAGCAAGTGGCACTCGGGCAATGCCAGTCTGAAAAAGAGAAAGAAAGATGCTGTAATACTCAGTGTCTTCAAGAATTCTAAGTACATCTTTGGAATAGCACTGCCTAAACCTCTCAGATCTATAAGGCAAATAAACAGCACTAACTGTATAGCCTAACATCATTCCTCCTCCATGCAAAACCAAGAAACCTGTCACCCCTTAAAAAACTACATCTTAAATCTAGAGACACCTGTCACTCAATACCTACATTCATTCCCAAAAGAATAAAGCCGGAGTCAAAGCTCAAAACTATGAGTAAACATAGAACGTGAGCTGGACACAGACACAGACATAAATGACAGTGGCCAAATAATACCTTATACACATTTACCAATGAGAAAAGCTGTACTGCAGAGTTTAAAATACCAAAATGAGTGAGATAAACTACTCTGTACTCACTGGAGAGGCTATCTCAAAGTCATCGGCAGATGTAAAGCAAAGCAGGGGGGGGTAACTGAAAATATTTATAAAAATTTTTCACGTGTTACATACCAACCATGTGTGAATAAAAATAAACACGGGAGCTGAAGCTACAACTCTGTGGCAGAGTGCTTACCCAGCATACATGGCACCCTGGGTTAAACCCAAGCATGGCAAAAATTAAAACAGATGCACACACACATAAATACAGGCTAGAAATATTCTCCCAGTTGGCAATGTCTCAAAGAGAAAACGAATTTGGCCAGGTTCTTTATAAGAGAGCTCTATTTAGAAACATATTTGGTGTTTATAGAACCAAGAACATCTGGGATCAAATGTCAGGTTTACCATTTACTAGCTATGACATCTTAGGTGAGCTAAAACTCAGTTCATTTCATCCATAAGGTGAGGTGGGGTTTTTTTTGTTTTGTTGTTGTTATTTTGTCTTTTTTCAGAGCTGAGGACCAAACTCAGGCCCTTGCACTTGCTAGGCAAGTGCTCTACCACTGAGCTAAATCCCCAACCCCAGATGATAATTTTCAAAAAGCAAACTAAAAACCCCTTACGATGATTAAATAAAACACTAACATCCCTGGTGCACAGGTAATAAATAATAATAAATGCTAATATTCTCTAACTACCAAATAAAACATTCATAAATTCTATTATTTGGAGCTGTTTTGTTATTGTTTTTGTTTGAGACAGGGTCTTATACTATGTAGCCCTGAAATCATAGATCCCCTTGCCTCTCCTGGGACTGACGGCTTGCACCAAAGTACCCAGAAGGACTGTTAATTTTTTTGAGATAATTACAGTTGCCCCTTTCCCTTTCCTCTCCCTTTTTACTAATTGTTGTTGCATACATATACAGAACTGCTGGGTGACCAATATGGCCTCAGGCAGCTCTCTGATGATTAGGATTCCTCTGGGCGTGGGCATTAAAGTCACAAATTCTAGCTGTCTCTCCACTCACTGGCAAGGTAGCTGTTTTAAGATTTCATTTACTATCTGTAAAGGGATGCAGAGCCAGAGTACCTGACAGAGCCTGGCTCTCATAAGGGCCTCCCTTCAACAGGTACTCAGGAAGGACTTACATCTTTGGGAGGAGGTCCTTCTACTGTCATGGAGACCAGGTTCTCCCCTCGAAGCAACACCAGACCAAGGACTCGCTTCTCTTCCCTTTCTGCTTGTTTGGAGTTCTTTGGCCTAAAATTGAATTTTTAGAAGAAAAATAAGCAAGTATTAGAAGGCAGGGAACATTAGGTTTACCAAGGTCGGCTGTGTATTACATGATCTGACAAATAGTATATAAACTTTCTAAAACAGGCAGTACCCCAGGCAAGGTGATCTCACATGGAGATAGCTAGCTGTTGTTTCCTACCAAGCCAAGTAGACACGAAGACCAGGAAACAGGACAAGCAGCAAGAAACCCCAGCCATGGCTAAGATGCTTCCACAGCCAATGGCAAAGCCTTTCCTGGTTGTCTCAGCTACTACCTTGTTTCCTCCCTTCAGCTTAAGACTTCACAGAAAGAGACAGGCTGAACAATTCTTTATCAAAAGTGAGTGACTGGCTCCACACCCACGCAGTGTACGATTCAACCTCAAGGCCTACTACAATCCACCCTTCACCTTATATGAGAAACAGATGGAATAAAGGAAAGAGATTCCACACACACAGATGCTGACTTTTCACAAGGGTGACCTCAGGCCAGAGCCCACCCCAAACAAACCACCAAAGTCGATGAATGGGATGAGGGTGAACTAGGAAAACTAACAAGATGGGAGCAGGAAGCTATAAAGACAAAATGTCCTGATTTTTAAAAAGACAACTTGATTTTATTTTTTTCCTTTTTTAGCTCATACTGGTTTGTTAAATAAGCCTATAGTGTGGCTTTTCATAATGGAAACTAATAAGTAGTCAAGCTTTTTTTCTCATTAACTTTATTTAAAACACATTTTTCAACATTTTTTAAACCGGAAAATCAGTTTTGTTTTTAAAATGGGAGTTCCACACTGATCTGCTGGTCCCACTCTAACACCTACCAAGCACTCAGACATCTCTGCATTTTTATTCTATACTTGATCTTGGGCCACAAAAGAAAACAATCTCAAAAAGAACTTAAGGGAATTCAGTCAGTCCATAATATGAATGCTGCATAGGACAAGAGTGTCATATGACAAGGCTCACCATCTTGTTGAGCCTCAAGATGTCCTGAATATATAAAACAGGACTGAAATAGACCACTTTGTTTAAGGGCCTGAGTTAGCTAGTAACTTACAGAATTGCAGCAAACCAGAAAATATCTCCATTTTTTTAATTTTTATTTTTTAGAAAATGTCAACAAAAATGACTGGCCCCAAGCCCACATGGGGAGCAGAGCACTTACCCTGAAGAGGGTCAGAGGCTTCTTAAAGCAGTTTCAGACCAGGCCGCATTAGGAGAGCCCTGTAGGCTACAGCTTTACAAATAGGTAATGAGGCCAGAAAATCAAGCTCTCCCCCCTCACACACCTGTGGGGAGAACATGAGAGCCCTTTACCCCAGTACCCAGGGGCATGCAAATCAGAGTAATTAAAAGCCTAGCAGCCCTCCTCACCTCTTCCACTTTGCTAAACTCAGAGAGCAAGGTTTGCGGGATGAAGGAAGCTATGTCTTGGTGGCCAACTGTCCCATTTAAGTCAAAAGCAGGAGAGCAAGAGCACTAGCTGCATTAGCATCCCAAATGTGGCCCACCCCTCCCATCCACTTCCTCCTCAGCTCCTTCTCCCGCCAAACAGCCCTCTCCTTACTTGATCTTCCTAAACTCATCACAGTCACACAGAATCAAATTCATGTGCTTGTCGAAGGCTTTGAAGGTCCCGATGAAGATCCGGCCATCCTGCAGGATGCACCTCATCCTGTAGTCAATGTGCTGCAGCATCTTGCTGCTCTTGCCCACCGTCTGTGAGGAGAACAGGCACCAGGGAGGCTCAGCTCTTCTGCACTCTCTCACTTCTGGCCCTCCCCCAAGTCTTCCACCAGACTAATCTCTCAACAATTTTCAACTGTCTTCCACACAGTCTTTACCTGAGACTCTTCCTATCGCCCAGCTTCAGCCTAGACTTCTGCCAGGTAACCTGCTAGTCTCCCTTCCCTTAAAAAAGTGACCTTCCCCAGACTCTAGTGACTTTGCTTATGTTGTGTCTGTCTCAGGAGACTCTAAGTGTCCACAAATTGACCAAGTCCACCCATACTAAATGGCAGACTCAGTGCTATGAACATATAAATCCATCAAAACAACTAAGAACTGGAATTTGACTGGCACCAAAAATCCACTAAAGGAAAAGCTTATTACCAGAAAGTGAATCAAGTCTGAAGCAAGAATGGAGTCCTCAAACCAAGCACTGGTTAGCATGCCTCCAGGGCTTGGTGTAATAGGGTTAACTTTTCTGGGCTAGTGTTAGTTAGTTTGGATACTTAACACTGATATATAACTTGTTACCCTTAATTTTTAATTAAGGCAGCAACAGTTTCTATCCTGGCTTCCAATATAGCTTTGCAAAAATAAAGGGGGAGCCTATACACATCTCAAGGTGAACAGATGTACCTGTCTCTATTAGAAACATGGGCTCCCCCCCCCAACCTAACTGGCGTTATGCCACCCCTAACCACCCAAGTATCACCTCTGCCAGGAACTGCAATTGCTGTTCACTCCCGTTTTACCCCATCCTAACCTAAAGATCCAGATTGTGTTTTCTGCTTAATCCCCTTAAATAACTGTTCACGGGGATCAGCATACATCGGTCCCTTTGCCTAGTAACAGCTAATACTTTATTGGATACTCTCTGTATATCCAGGCCCTTGAAAGGGATTGTGTATTTCATTTGATCCTCAAAATTGGACCCAGTGTCATTCATTTTTACTGGTAAAATAGGCTACTCCGGCTGAAGATTAACTAAGGACTTGCCTCAGTCAACTCAAGAAAGAAAGAAAGAGAGAAAGAGAGAGAGAGAGAGAGAGAGAGAGAGAGAGAGAAAGAAAGAAAGAAAGAAAGAAAGAAAGAAAGAAAGAAAGAAAGAAAGAAAGAAAGAAAGAAAGAAAGAAAGAAAAGCAATATCCTGTTTGACCACCTCGGGTTTCTTCAGCTCCGCAACTAGAGTAATGTTTTGGAGAAATTCGAGGTATTTATTACATTTACTCTGTAGCCAAACCTAATCTCAAAATCAGGATCCTCTGCCTTCTGAGTACAGAAATGATAACAAACTGAGATTTCAAGCAAAGACCACTTTCCCTGGTTGACCTTTAAAAACTTAAGTTCATTAAGCCTGGGAAAAATCTTGCAGCGATCGTTCACTACCAACAGGATAAAGCAAGGCTGGGCCTTCAGCAACCAGGCTCCTGGAAAGTTCCGGCCATCGACTGCTTTGCTCTCTCAGTTTTCCAGATTGCTAACCCTCCCTCCCATGGGGGAGCCGGGCGCCCCGGAACAATCATTTGGGAGTCACCTCCTGGAGAAAGCGTTCTCGCTCCTCCCCCTGCCGTTACTTTTGCCTAACGCTGGGCTACCATAGCGATATTAGTTATATTATATTGTAGCTATATTAGGACTGCCTGGCCAGAAACTGGCCCAAGTGAAGACAGAACTTACTTTAGGGTGCAGCCCCGGCGCCCGACACAGCCCATCATCAAAATAAGAGTTGCAAGGTCGCGCGCACTCTGCTAGCAAACCCTCTCCTCCAGCCTCCCGCTCCCTCCGCTGCTCCACTCCGGTTTCGGGCCGTGACCTCCGCTACTCCTCCGCCTCGCCCGGCGCTGCCGGGTCGGCCGGAGGCCTGCGCCTGCTCCAAAAGCCCGGGCACACACTGACGCCCAAACTTAAAGCTACGGAGGCCGCGGGGCCGAAACCGCCGTGGCTCCGGGACACGACGTTTGACGGCCGCGCATCAGCCTCTGTCCCCCGGTCGGCCTTCCCTCTCTACCGGGGCGCAGCCTCACGGCAAGTCCAGGCCTTTGGCGCTGGGATGAAGCGGCTTCCACCCCGACCTCCTCCGCCACGGGCGGCTCGGCTCGGCTCCAGCCCACGGACGCCGCCAGCTACCGCCCTGCGGCCAGCCCGCGCCTTCTCACCATGGTGGCGGCTCGGATGGCTCAGATTCCCGCCGGATTCTCTGCCACAGAGGCCTAGTCGCCAGCCAGCCAGCCGCTAGATTCCCGCCGCCGCCGCTAACGGAAATGCAGCCTTTAAAATGCCGCCGCTAGTGAAGTTACTTCCGGTCCGGCCTCGGCCCTGGAGTTCCGGTCTCTGGAAGGCAATTAGGGGGCGGAGCATTAGCATCAGCTGACGGATTGTAGGGTGGAGTTTTTGTTTTGGGTGGAGTTTTCCCACCTTTGTTAACCCTATTGGGCTTTTCCTCCTCGTTTTGTTTTGCTTTAGACGGGGTCTCACTGGGTCTTGAGCTTCGGATCCTCCTACCCACAGCGTTCTTAGTACCAGATGCTGGCGTACACCATACGTGGGCGGCAAACATCCTTGGATCCTCAGTAGGACAGACACCTCCCCAGCTAAAGTCTCGGCTGGAGTGCTTGGTTTACACGCCGATGTCCCGGAACCCCACTCCCATCCAGTTCTCACCCAGCGCTCTTGTGAACTCACTCTAAGAAGCCACTGCTCAAGTTCTCTCTATGTTCTTCCCTCTTTGTATTTGCTTTGGTCTCACTAGGAGCGATAGACTCACAGGTATATGCACACCCTCACGCCCTTACCTCCAGGATTTAAACAGAAATGACAGTCCTGGTGAGAACTTTCCTGACCATTCTTTCTAGGAAAAAAAAAAAAAATTGCAACTTTCTCAGGCTCTTCGCGCTTCCTTTTTGCTTGTTTTCAAATATTGATTGCTATCTGACATACTAAACCGTAGTCCCCTCATTACTGGAAGGGCATGCCTTCCAAGACTCCGAGTAACTCCCCAAGTCACAGTATGCTTTTTTTTTTCTACATAGCATGCTTACGATATGCATATCCTTTTCACTTAAGGCAAGTGTATTTTATTTATTTATTTATTTATTTGGTTTTTCGAGACAGGGTTTCTCTGTGTAGCCCTGGCTGTCCTGGAACTCACTTTGTAGACCAGGCTGGCCTCGAACTCAGAAATTCGCCTGCCTCCGCCTCCCGAGTGCTGGGATTAAAGGCGTACGCCACCACGCCCGGCCAAGGCAAGTGTATTTTGGCACCCTTGAATTGACTTTAAAAACCGGGATTTAAGCCGGGCGTGGTGGCGTACGCCTTTAATCCCAGCACTCGGGAGGCAGAGGCAGGCGGATTTCTGAGTTCGAGGCCAGCCTGGTCTACAAAGTGAGTTCCAGGACAGCCATATAGAGAAACCCTGTCTCGAAAAAAAACAAACAAACAAACAAAAAAAAAAAAAAAAAAACCGGGATTTAAGCAAGACAAGTTTTGGGTCGAAGGTATGGATTGATGTTCCCTTCCCGCCTCTCAAAGTCGGGCCTGGCTACAGGAGGTGGCTACTTCAGTCTCTATATCCCCCTCTGGTAGGAATCTCAGCTAGAGTCACCTCCATAGGTATTCTCCCCAGCCCCAGGCTCCAGCTAGCCACCAGAGAAAAAAACCCCAACTCCTCCCCACCACATCACAACCCCACCCATTCCCTTCCTCACCCCTTCCTCCCCTACCCAATTCCCTCTCTCCATCCATCTCCAATGACTATTTAGTTTCCCATCTGAGTGAGACTGAAATCCCCCCTTGGGACCAACAGTGGTATGGAAAGGAGGCAGTGTGTGTGGGGGGGGGGTGGATTTGTAAGGGTGGGATTGGGAAGAGAAAGAGGGAGCAAGGGCTATAATCCAGATATAAAGTGAATAAAAGAAAATTATTGAAAAAACAAAACAACAAAAACAAAAACGGGATTTAGCCAGGCAGTGGTGGCCTTTAACACCAGCACTCAGGAGGCAGAGACAGGCTGATCACTGAGTTCGAGGCCAGCCTGCTCTACAGAGCAAGTTCCAGGACAGCCAGAGCTACACAGAGAAACCCTATCTTGAAAAACAGAAACAAAACAAAACAAAAACAAAAGGATAACAGGAACTACCTGAACACCAGTGCTGCAGTGTAGGCCCGCCAGTGCAGTGAGCCCTCTGAGTACTGAGTGGGTAGCACACACAGCGTGGACACCTGCATGGGGACCTTCCCCAAGGGCTGATCCGTGGTTAAGGCCAAGACATAGCATTCTTCCTGCTACTCAGAACAGTGCATGACACAGAACATTAGTTGCTTATTTCTGGAATTTTCATTTAGTATTTTCAAACTGATAGGCCAAAGGTACCTGAAACTTGGATAAGAGAGTACTGTATATATTGTTAAGTTATTGCCTCATTAGCATGTAAGCTCCAATACATTATGGATTTTTCTTTGTAAACTGTTTATTATTTAGACTACTGCTTAGCATAAAGGGCTTAGTAAGCGTTTGTTTAATGAATTAATGAATTAATCTCATTTGGCTCCATTACTCTTTAAACATTGCCTATATGCCTAGAACTTTCTAATTTATTCCTCTGACCTTGGGTTTTTTTTTTGTTTTTGTTTTTTCTAACTTTTGGTCTTTTATATAAAATCACTTGCTTAATAGCTGCCCAGCAGATAGGCTAAATTTAACATGTTGAAAACTGAATTCTTGGCCTTATTACTCCTCCCTTCCCATCTCAGAAGTTTTGTCAAGTTACGAAAACAAGGAATGGTGCTAAGACTTTGGTACATTGGGTAGATTGTGTAGAGCACACAAAGCCCTGGGTTCAATCCCCAGCACCGTATAAACTGGGCCTGGTAAGCTATGCCTACCATCCTAGCACTCAGACAGTGAGATGGGTACACAAGGAGTTGGAAACCAGCCTGGGCTCCTCAGGCTCCTGTCTCAAAACAAACAAACAAACAACAGAACAGAACAAAGTAATGAGGACATGAAGCATAGTCAGTTCCTTTCTTCAGTTTATAATCTACCTGTCAGGAAACTGTCCAGCCCCCACTGTCACCCTACCTTGCATAGGACTACTGTTATTGGTTCCACTGCTGTGAATGCTAGTCTTAGCCACCAGCCTCTCTCACTTGGATTACCAAATGAGTCTGTAACTGTTCTCTTGGCTTTACTCTTGTTCTCAGGGCAGCCAGAGGGGTCCTTCTAAATTATCCTGGGATTCTCTCAGGTGATTGCATAGCCTGCCTTCTACCTCCCACTGACTTCCCAGGACTCATGGGAAAACCCAGCCTGTCCTCTCCTTAACCTCATCTCCTTCAGCATCCTGCTCATTCACCAGTCTCCAGTTGCATGGGTCTCTTTGTTGCTTCTCAACCATAGCAAGGGCACGGTACCTCCTCAGAACTCTGCCCTCTTCACACCATTTCTACTTGATATCTCCGTTGTCCCATTTCTGTGAACCTACAGATAGGGACACGAAGGCCCAGCAAGATAAATTAGCATGCCCAAGGTGTCATAATCAGAATGGAAATATAGGTAGGTACATCTGATAAAGCTGTCTGTTTGTCCCCAGGTTACCCTGTCACCAGCAGATGCATAATTCATTGAGGCACTTATAAATACATATTTAGAGCCAGCCACGTGGCACGTGCATGCTACCCCAAAACTTGAGCGATGGAGACAGAAGGATCAGGAGTCAAAGCCAGTTTCAGCTACATAGCAAAGTCTTGGTCAGGCTGGGCTGCACAAAACCTTGTCACACACACACACACAAAAATCTATTTACTACTAATACTGTGTATTGTTATTGGGCAAAAGAGTTCCCTTTCTCAAGAATCCTTGAGCTTGTTCAGCTTTACTGAACAGGAAAAAAAAAAAAAAAAAAAAACAAAAGGAATAAGTATATAATACAAGGATCCAGTGATGGGAACAGTAAGGCCAGCTAGGGATATGGGGAATGGTGGTATTCACCTTGGCCATGTCATTGAGGAGAGGCCCACAAGCCAGGGCTTAGATAATACTACAGATACCATGTAGTCCAGCTATAAAACTTTGTTCAGACAACCATGAGGACGATGCTTCTGACTTCCCGAATGCATCCCAGTCCACTGTAGCTCGTCCCACTACAACTTTAATTTGCAAGGCACCTCTCCCAGGCTCTGCCGCTTCTCTTCCACATTTTTCACCCTCTCTAGTTTCTTTGCCAGTAGATTCAGTAGTAAAGTCCAATCTCCATGTTTTTTATCATTTTACTAGTTTATCCAGCTACATCTCCAATGTTGCAAAGTAAATTTATTTTCTCAGACTCTTTTCACAGCTTGACACACACACATCAGAAGTCAAGTATGCCTCTGCTCACAGTCATTTATCAGACTTAAGGTCCAGCCTTCTACTTTTACCCTAGGCTATTAAAATGACAAAAGTCCTTTAAGTGGTAATAACATACATACAATGAAGCCAGGCAGTGGTGGCACATGCCTTTAATAAGAGTTGCTTTGGTCATGGTGTCTCTTCACTGTAGTGAGACCCTAACTAAGGCACTAAGTTAAGTCCCCATCGCCAGAACCCACACATTGAAAGAAGAGAGCTCTAGTGTCAAGGGATCTGACACTCTATTTTTGGCCTCTGGCACCAAGTGTACACGTGGTGCACAGAGATACAGGCAAAACACCCACAAACACTAAATTAATTGAAATTTTAAAAAAACTGGAGATAGTAGAAATGACCACAGACTATTCTTAGATGTAAAGTGCATCATATATGAGGTAAAAAGATTATTTTGTCAAGACAAATTATACACACACATATATGTGAGTGTGTGTGTGTGTGTGTGTGTGTGTGCACCATGGTTTTAAAGAAGGGAAAACTGTCAAGATGGTAGGGAGGGCTAGGTTATGTTTTCTTTTGTTTTGCCTGGCTGGTACTGATGAAAAATATTAGAAATGCCAAAATAATTCAGTTTAAAGAAAATAGCCTAGCCTCAGTTAAAAGGCTCCTTCCCTGCTCTTCATCTGTGGCTCGCTTACACATTGCATGAGAGAATTCCCGCGGCCACAGGGATATAGTCCTCCCCTGGGCTCCTCCTGTCTTATCTGCAAAGTAGGCGAGGACTGAAAGTAGGGTGTCCCCTCTCTCCTTTGTGAGAGAAGGCCAGCCTCCATCCAAGGAACTCAGGCTCAGGTCAAGTTTAAACTAGGACAAATACCCTGTTCCAGGACTATGGGGAACCCAGTGAGAAAAGAGGCCCCCATGTTCTGGAGGACTGGTGAGGCCCTGAACTTGAACAAACTCCTACATCTTCTGTCTCTGTGGATGAGCAACCCTTTAAGACTGGTGATTCATCTCAGCCGTAGCCTCCCCCAGTTTGGCCTTCCAACCCCCAGTTCCTCTCACTGGTATTCGTGGTGTGCCTCTGCCAGCTGGGTTCATACCCCACATGCTGGATACTGTCTTACTCCTTTCCGATCCCACCTAGTTGTCCCATGCCCCTCCTACTGAGAACTACCATGTCTGAATCTTGGGCCCACTTAAGTCTCTGAGACGCCAGAGGCTCTTACCCCCAAGTGCCCTACCCAGTCAGATTGGTCCAGAACCCTTGCAGACTCTACAGCACTCAGTAAATGTCACCTGAAAGCATGGGCTATCTCCATTCCTGGCTGATTGCTAATAGCCACTCCTGTCACCATGACTCTCAGGACCATCTTAGTTACTTCTTTGTTGCTGTGATGAGACACCATTGGTGAGACCACTGTCTTACAATCTGGCCCAATTGGTAATGGGAGCAGAGGGAAAAGACACTATAGAAAGTCTCCAGAATGCTTAGGGGTTAGCAAACGGGGAGACCACAGAGCTCGGAGGTTTCTGGAATACTGGCTAACTACCTCTGATAGATACAAACGTTTCTCACACTGTTTTCTCTAAGCTCCTGACTGCTCTACTGCTGTGTCCCTTTGGAATTCTCTTTCAAGAGCACAGGAACAGACGGCTGCAGAAACCCAGGCCACAGAGAAACGGAGAACTCTACTGCATACACGCAGGGACTGACACTGGGAGCTTTAGTCCAAATTTCAGAGCCCAGTTGTTTTTCTCCAACTCTTCAGACCTGGTGGCATGGGACGTCTCCTCTGCCTCGACTCAGA
The DNA here is from genome assembly GCF_978045245.1 of Mus caroli. Lineage (NCBI taxonomy): Eukaryota > Metazoa > Chordata > Mammalia > Rodentia > Muridae > Mus > Mus caroli. The sequence goes on along the minus strand of NW_028227257.1, from coordinate 49,772,103 downwards.
CAGTGGCTGTCTTGGTTGGTGTGACAGCTGAAATGCTTCACCAGGTCCTTTAGACTCAAGGGCCTCCTACTGGAGTCAGCAGAATTGGAAACACCACTCTTCTCCTAGGAACTCCAGAGCTAAACTTGAAGGAATTCTCCTCACTGTCCTGAGATCTCCCCTCCCCCTCCCCCTCCCCCTCCCCCTCCCCCTCCCCCTCCCCCTCCCCCTCCCCCTCCCCCTCCTTACTGCCAGATCGATATACCCTGGGGTCTCTTTCTGTCACCTTACTGCCAGATCATAACCTGGAGGTCTCTCTGTAGAATTCTCAAGTAGAGTTGATTACACTACCTACATCATGTTTATAAGAGTCACCAATTTTCCTATATGAAGCTACCTGGTTCAAAGATGGTAATAGGTGGCCAGACACAGAGATCCCATGATCTGAACCACCTGAGGTATTTCACATCAATCCAAATCGATGAATAAAGCACCCTCACTAGGGTTTCCCAGCTGGAGGCAAGAGTAAGGCTTATTAGGACACAGATTCTGCCTATTCTTCCAATGTAACTCATACCTGGTCAGCCATCTAGAGAATTGGTTCTCTTTATTACCCATTACACCTGGCTAAGCATGCTCCACAAGCTGCTTGGCTTCCACTCTAGATTGCCATAGTCCTCAGTTTGACCCTCATTCATTATCAACATATCCCTCAGGAGGCTCATCAGGCTTTATATTAAGGCTTCGCAGCCATCCCAGGGAAATGATTATGGAGTCCAGAAAACAAGTTGATGTTCCCTCCACATAGAAAACCCTGAACTGTTTTTTACCAGGCCACCCATTGAGGAATTATTTAGTCCTTGGAGTCTGTTTGCAACTATAGTCAAGCTACTGATGTAGAAGAAACTCAAGCATAGAATTAACGTTACAGAGTGTGCTAATAGATTTCCTTAGGAGACAGTAAGTCACACAGTGGAATTTAGCTAAGGGAGCACTGCCTCCCAACTACCCCAGAGGTAAGTAGTACGCTAACCAGACCCATTAGAGATAAGTGACATTTACAGTGCTAGGATGCAACCGTTTGCTCACCAGGATTCACTAGCCTTTAAGTTCATCCCCAAAGAACATGCCTCCAGCTCAGGGGGCAGTGCAGGGTCACGGTCAGTGTTAAATCCTGGCCTGTCATAAAGGCCCAGATCTCCTAAGAAAACTATAATCCTGTCAGATGGGCAAGATGGATAACCCCAGGTAACAATCATTTGAAAAGAACAACACTGGTGTACTTAAGAAATAATGCTGGCAGTGTCTTTGCTGTATAAAAATCTCCCGGCTGCCAAAGTGGCCATACTTACTAGCAGTCTCCTGTCTCTGTTTAAATTGTTCAAAGTGTAACCTGGGGCCTAGGACTGAACAAGAGATTGAAGGATGACAGCATAAGTGGAATGCACAAGCCTGGAGTTTGTATCAGTCAGTAAATCTTCCTTTTAAGGCTTGCTCTCTTTTGAGCATTATAGCCCGAGCAGGACAAATGTCATTAAAGAGGTTTTCTTCATTAATATCTAGATATGCAGAGTGATTTCTCTCTGGGAAGGCGTACTATTTCTATAACATTCCAAGGCTTATCACGGTAGAGTCATCTGTTCAGAGTTAAGACCTTCCACGACCAGAAGCTTAAAGCACCTATTTCTTTGAGCCTTTTGAAAATCTTGGGGTGACACCCAGGTGGAAGCCACCTACACACATCTCCACATCCTTGTGAGTAATTAAGAGTCTCTTCCTTTTCTGAACTCTATGATATAATTTTACAAGCTCCCTGGAATTCCAACATGTCGCAATGGAGCCTATATTTTCAAAGAGACTCTAAGACTCTAGATTCCTAGACAGAGGTCTTCACACATCTCAAGACGGAACCCCAGTCTCTATTTCTGGACAAAAACCCAGATGCGCTTGCCCCGTGGCCTACTTGGTGTCTTTTTACTCAGATACATCTGTCTTTTGAAGCTGACCTGTTCCCCAGAAAGGCAACTTCCTTTACCTAGTCCAGCACTGTGCGTGGATGCCCCACCATCCCAGCATGCCAGCCGGGTGAGCATGTCTCCTAATGAAGAGAGCGCTACAGAAACAGAGAGGGTAAGGAGATCCCAGAAGGCCAAATGGCACTCCAGCAGTCTGTCCTGTAACAGAAGTGACTAAGAAACTTAAAGCTTAAAGCTGTTAAATTCTCTCTGTTTAGGACTTCTGCCATGGTCTCTGCTACATAGCTGCACCAGGTTATTGTCAAATTATTGGTTATTGGTGATAATAAACACAGCTTGGTCTAGTGCTACTCTGTGGGATGAAATTATAGAAGCCATTCCTCTCCTAAAGCCAAATGGGATAGAGAGGAACAGGACAAGAAGTTTGCCTGTGCACTCACTGAATGGAAGCTAGACACACGGTAGAAGCTGGAGCTGTGAACAAAGAGACAGTGATCAGGACTTTCATAAAGCATGTATCTTCTGACTTCAATTTGGAATGTTCTTAGCCCATTTAATGTTAGGTAGGCTCTTTACTTTGGCAGCCATGTTTGGTGCATAATAACATAACATCACATGCTGACAAACATCATATTGAGAAGGGGACAAACATGGGGCATGGTCTCACTTTATAATAACCCACTCCTCCTATAGCAGCTGATAATGACCCTTCAGACACACCCATGACCTTACAGTCTCTTCCATAAAGCCTTACCTCTTAACCACTTCACAACAGTGCTGTTATGTCAGGGACCAAACACAATGCATGAACCTTTGGGAGAAGATAATACAAAATCATAATGGGGACGGGGATATCCCAGTTATGGCCACAGAATCTCAATCCCTGAAAGACCCTAGAAGTCATAACAGAATGGCATCCCTATGACAGCTGAAGAAGAGACCGAAAAATCTTCAGTATCTTGTTTATGGTCCACTTATGGTGGAGACTAATAAGACCCCTGTCTGATTCCCGTGACTCCTCAGTAGGGTACAATATTACAGAACACATTTGCCCTGAGGGAATTCCAGTTATGGATTGTCTCTGTCCCTTGTGTGGGCAGAAATAGCATAGCCTCTGAATCGTGGGCTTTTTCTCTCCCTGTCTCCTAGAACAGTGAGGGAGGGAATGAGCAAACAAAAGAACCAAAATAACAAAAAACAAAAACAAAATCACATGACCCTGGGGCTGGAGCAATATTCCAGCAGTTTGGAGTGTTAGCTGCTCATCCCAAGGACTCAGGTTCAATTCCCAGCACCCATATGGCAGCTAAAAACTGTCTGTAACTCTAGTCCTGGGGTATCTGATGCTTTCTGATCTCTAAGGTGTACAGCATTACGTGCAGACAAACACCTATACACAAAAAGTAAAAATAAACAAAAGACCAACAAGATCCATGGTTGGCACCTGGCCACAAGTTTCATTGTGAATTTTGTGAGCTGTACCTCTTAGTTGCTTAGCTTTTATCAGGTAACATTTGTCTCCTGGTTTGGGAAGTCTGGATTCTTCCCAGAGTTAGATTCTGGAGTGGGTTTACCATTCTAAGAGTTTGAAACAGCAGCGACCACCCCAGGAGTCTCCACTAGGATTCTTGTGCCCCACCTTCAGTGCTAATCAAGATAGGCTGAGAGACCAGCACTACTCCAACAAACCTCAGAACCTGCTCATACTTCACACCTCAAAATACGTGAGAACATGCTGCATTCATCCAGATCTCTCCAGCCTCTTCCTCCAACGCACCACAAAATACTGAGTCACGAGCTCTCTGCTGTGGTTGGCAGACGCAGAGCAGGAATCTCACGATAGCACCAGATAGACCGGATCATGTTGTCCAGTGAAAGTGTCACCTGCGTGCAACTGGATCCCTCCACTGTACTGGTTTACAAGGTTCTGTGCGTGGCACTGGATGTTTAGTAAGCAGACACCCATAGCTAATTATATATATAAACTTTTAATTGGAGGGATAAATTGACAACTTAATGCAAGAAGTGTCCGTTGATAAAGAGTTTAGTGACACCCTGAAACATTCAGTTGGTGTTGTACTGTTATGTCCGTTGCTCTTCTTTTATTTTTTTGGTTTTTCGAGACAGGGTTTCTCTGTGTAGCCCTGACTGTCCTGGCACTCACTTTGTAGACCAGGCTGGCCTCAAACTCAGAAATCCGCCTGCCTCTGCCTCCCGAGTGCTGGGATTAAAGGTGTGCGCCACCACGCCCGGCTCCGTTGCTCTTCTTGTACCTTTGGCTTCCTCTGATCACATAATGAAAGAAAATTAGTATAGTACTGCTGAGTACCTTGAGCTCCAGCAGTAATGGTGTTCCCTTTTCTGATGATACACTCTAGGAGGCACCCCTCCAGGCAATGCCTAATTCTATTAAGTTGAGTTTGCAATCAGTGTGAACCAAATATTAATTAGTGAAGGCTTTGTATTAAGAAACAAACCAGAAGGTTTCTGAAAGGATAGAAGCTGAGTCTCTGTGGCACTCACCTTTGCTTTGCTTTTCTCATTGGATGATCTTCCTCCTGAGTTGTAAATGTATGAACTCAAGAAGTGTCACACCTATTCATGCTAAAATCACCTAAAATCAGAGGCAGAGCTTGCTGAGATGTAACTATTCTGGCCACAGAAAGAGATATTTTAAAGGGAGACACTTGTATTACCAGACTATTGAAACGATGGACTCCAGTCTATTAAATTTTCCCTGGGCATCTAATGCTTTAAGAAAGGACAAGCTGAGGCTCAGTGCCAACCCGAGGAGGACCTTACCTCCTCTACTCCAAGGGATTCACGCAGTTCTGACAGCTCCTCAGACCACCTTAGAGGATATATCTCTGGCCTTCTATTCATGCCTAAACATTATGTTAGTACCCCAAAGATAGACTTGGGAATCCACTAGATAACCTTTCTTTGTTCCTCTTCCCAGGGTGACCACACTGAATAAGTCTTTCTCTGTCTTTCAGTATTATTTATCACTTTGATTGGCAGATTCAGCATTGAGGAACCATGCTTAACTATAGAGAAAGTTTAATCCAGGAACATCCAAAAACCTTCTGGGTCTCTGTGATCTAGCTGGAATGCAGACATACTCTGGTTACAGAATCATCTGGCTGGAATGCAAACACACCCTTAGTACACACCTTTAAATCTCTAACAATGAAGGTAAGGTTAAGTTGTAAAAGAAAGCAGCCATGTTTGAAAGTGATGTCTAATTGAGGGGCAGACAAAGTGACAAATCAGAGAAAGATTTGACAGAATGAGTCGGAGATAGGATATGCCCAACTCTCACTAAAACAACACAGGAAAGAGAGATGACTTTAAAGAACAGCACCAAGTGAGTCAGGAAAGGAGGGCAGCTCAGTGCAGAGCAGTTCCATTCATGCAGCCAGAGGCAGTTTTTCCAAGAACAGCAATTCAGTGAGTAGCTGAGAGAAGCCAATTTGAGTCAGTCAGCTTAGAGAGGAGTTTTGAGCCAGACAGCTGAGTTGTAACAGCTAGAGTTCAGACTTATTCAGCAGTAAGCCTCTAAGACAACAGTTACATGAATAAAAGGTACATTTACACTTAGCTTATTGGGACTGCCAGAACCTGAGTTTTTTTCTTTTTTAATTTTGTATTGATTCTTTGTGAATTTCACATCATGTGCCTCAAAATCTCTTCATATCTGCCCTCTGTACTTGCAACCTCCCACCCCAAGCAGAAGAAAAAAATAGATAGGTAGATGTTGGGTCAGTTCAAAGCCATGGATCTGGGCCTGGGTGGTAGCTGAGATGGTCAGCCTGCCAGCTCTTCTGTGTCCACATCACCAGGGCAAGATCTCCAGCACAGCCCAGGCTACAGAGCTTGAACTTTGACCCTAAAATTCCCAACAATAATTTTGGAATATAGAGAGAGATTTCTTTCTAGATAAGAGCATTGGCTATGTGAGCAGAGGATCTGAGTTCAAATCCTCCACACCCACATAAAAGTCAAACATGACACTGTGGGCAAAGAGGTAGGAGGATCACTTACTGGCTGTGAGCCTAGTCCAGAATCAGTGAGAGAGCCGGGCGGTGGTGGCACACACCTTTAATTCCAGCACTTGGGAGGCAGAGGCAGGCGGATTTCTGAGTTCAAGGCCAGCCTGGTCTACAAAGTGAGTTCCAGGACAGCCAGGGCTATACAGAGAAACCCTGTCTTAAAAACAAACAAACAAACAAACAAACAACAACAACAAAACAGAATCAGTGAGAGACCCTGTCTCAAAAGAGGAGACAGGAAGGAAGAAAGAGAAAACAGGGTACCATGCACAGGTGCACACAATTGTTTATACACCACACACATTTTTAACCACATGTTCATACATCCCTCCCTAAGCACACACAACAGAATGTCAAGTCACGAAGAAAGACATCTGCATTCTGGATTGCTTAAAGCAAGTCAGCCCCGAGTGGACCAGATGGAGAGAGAAGATGAAGCTGACCTGCAGCATCATTTCACTTCAGCAGCTTTTTCTCTCCCTTCAACCAACATCAGCTGCCTCCCTCTCTATTCAGTGATGCAGGAAAATGAGTGGCTGGGCTCTATAGACCCTGGTGTTTGACCCTTGCTAAGGCAGGGCACCTCGGGATGGTCCATCCTTTTTTTTCTTTCTTTCTTTCCTTTCTTCCTTCCTTCCTTTTCCTTTCTTTGTCAGTTTTGGTGTCTTTTGAGTTGCTTGGATTCTATTGAGCCATTTGCCAAATCGCCATTTTGTGTCTTTTGGGACTTTTTTGAGTTCAGGGTTCATCTGAGCCATCTGTGTGACCACTCTTTGTGTGACAGGTCTCAGTGCTCTGAAAGCTCTTTTGAGAGAATCTGGGGGTTCTATTGAACTACTTGTACATCTGCTGGTATTGACAAGGCAGGCAGAAATGTGTTGGGGAAGATCCGTGAGAGACACTGAGAAACAAGGTGTTAAAGACATTGTGATTGTGTAACCATGGAAAAATGTTATGTCTGTGCTATCTTGGTGCACTTTGGAAGAGTTATAGCTGACGAGTCTTTTTTAAAAAATAACAATTTTTACTGATCCTTTGAGAATTGCATATGTGTATAATGCATTTTTATGGCATTTACTCTTCACTCTCGCCCACCTTCAATTTCTCCAGGACTAATTTAATCTCTGATGTTTTTAAGTTGATGTGGCTGCCCATATGTACTTGAGAATGGGGTCGCCCACTGAAGCATTGCCAACCTACCAAGGGCTACACCCTTAAAGAAAACTGACATTCCTTCCCCTAGCAGCTGCCAACTGTCACTATCTCCTCAGCTAGGGAAGGGCTAAGGACTCCCTCCCTCATCCCTGCTGGAATGCTAATTGGCCTGATCTTATGCAGGTTGTGTGGAGGCTGTGGGTTCATGACTGCAGTGGTCCTGACATGTTCAGGAGACACTATTTTGCCTCGCTGACTCCTGGCTCTTTTAATTTTTCTTTCTCCCCTCTCCTTCACAGTGTTTCACGATCCTTGGGTGGGTGGGTGGGGGGAATGTGATATAGATGTGCTATTTATGGCTGAGCCCTCCGTAAACACCCATTTTCTGCACTGAGTCGTCGGTATCTCTGTATTAACTGTCATCTACTGCACAGAGAAGCTTCTCTGACCAGGCCTGAGAGCTGCACCCATGTATGTAGCATCATGCTTTGTCCTTGCAGCGAAACAATAGTCACAGGCTCACCATCAGGGCCATGAACTCCCCAGACTCAGGTTCCAGAAACACTTCCAGATGTCAAACCAAAGCCAGATCCAGATTAGGAGCTAGAGCCAGAACCAGAGCCAATCAGATCCAGGGCCTGGGTTAGACTCTGATGGAGAAGGGTCCTCGAGAAGTGATACAGGAGATGAGATGGTCCATGGTTAAGAGTGGATGCTGCTCTCGCAGAGGACCAGAGTTCAGTTCCCAATACTCACATGCAGAAGACACTGCACCCTAAACACACACACACACACACACACACACACATCACACTTAATAACAAAAATAAATCTCTGTTTTGCTTCTGGTTTTTCAAGATAGGATTTCTCTGTATAATAGCCCTGGATGTCCTGGACTCACTTTGTAGAGCAGGCTGGCCTTGAACTCATAGAGGTCCCCCTGCCTCTGCCTCTCTAGTGATGGAAGTAAAGGTGTGCACCATCATTTCTGGCCTAAAAATAAATCTTTTTAAAATGCAGGAATTACTACATGCTTTTCAATAGTAACTCAAATATTCATGGTCTTAGTTTCCCAATCAAACACACGGACTAGCAAATTAGATTGAAAGCAGGAACTGAGAGCTATAGAGATGGCTCAGCAAGTATTGTCCTGTCCTGGTTGGTTCCATGACAACATGTCACAGAAGCTTGAGTTCTCTGGAAACAGGAATCGCAATTGAAGAGAAAAGCAAAACAAAACAACCCCCTCCCCCATCAGATTGCCTGTGGGCAAGTCTGCAGAGCATTTTCTTGGTTCACAGTCGATGTGTGTGGGTGCAACTCACTGAGCGTGGTGCCACCCCTGGGTAGGTGGCCCTGGGTGGCATAAGAAAGATGGTTGAGCAAGCTAGTACGTGGTAGTCCTCTACTCCCTCGTCTTCATTTCCTGCCTCCAGGTTTCTGCCTTGAGTTCCTGCTTCCCTCAGTTTCCCTCAGTGGACTGTGACCAGGGGTAGGTAAACCAAATAAGCCTCTCCTCACCAAGCTGCTTTTTGTCTTGGTGTTTTATCACAGCAAGAGAACCCCAACTAAAACACACGCTTACAGTAAAGACAGATGATCTGCGTTTGAGCCCTAGAACCCACATGGTAGAAGAGACTCCTATAAACTGCCCTCTGCCCTCCACGAGCATGCCATGGCTTTCATATGTGTGCATGTGTCTACACACACACACACACAGAGAGAGAGAGAGAGAGAGAGAGAGAGAGAGAGAGAGAGAGAGAGAGAGAGATTTGTTGGGGATTGCATTAAATCTGTAGGTTGCTTCTGGCAGGATAATTTTGTTCACAAAATTAATTCCTCCCATTGATAAGCATGGGAGATCTTTCCATTCTCCAGTGTCTTCTTATAGTTCTTTCTTCAGTGTTTTAAGGTTCTTATTGCAAAGGTCTCTTGCTCCCTTGCTTTTTAGGTTTAGCCCAAAGCATTTTATTTTGTTTTAAGGCAATTTTGTGTTTTCTGATATTATCCTTTAATATGTTTTCTGGCATATAGGATGACTACCAATTTTTTTCATCCTGCCATTTTGCTGATCTACAAGTTTTCTGTGGGGATGTGGATCCTCACCTACATGTATTACACACACACACACACACACACACACACACGTATATATAAAATCATATATGGAAATAGGAATACTTTGACTTCTTTTTTTATTTGTATCCCTTTTATTTTCACCTCTTATCTTATTCCTGACTAAGCACTATAGTGAATAGACATGTAGAGAGTTGGCACGATTCTCTTCTTGATCTTAGCACGAATGCCAAGGACCTTAACACAAGACCTGAAACAACAAGTGGGAAGATATAGGCATAGGTGAGGACTTCCAAACAAAACTTTAGTCCTTGAGAAGTAAGAATAACCACCTATAAGTGAGACCTTATAAAAATCAAAACACTTTTTTTACAGCAAAAGGAACTGTCAGTCATGTAAAAGTCAACCTCGAGACTGGGAGAGGGTCTTTGCCAGCTATACACTCCACAGAAGTAATATGCAGATCAGACAAACAAACAACAGGAAAATGGACAACTCAATCACAAGGAGGACTCAGGCAGTGCCAGGAGTAGGCTACCTTCCTACAAGGTGATGGTCAGGGAGCCCTCAAAATGATTCAAAATAATTGCCTTTGCTACCAGTTGCCTACGAGAACGCGATAGTAAGACTGTATTGCTGAAGACAGCACACATCTTGGTCACAGAATATAAAGAAATAAAGCTGAAACTGGCCTGGGAGCGTCCTCCCCATTAGCTAGCCATCATGACGCATCAATACAACTGACTACCCAGGCATGATATGCGGACTAGTGCAAGAGTGGCCAAGTTTGCTGGGCATGGTGGCACACGCCTTTAATCCCAGCACTCGGGAAGCAGAGGCAGGCGAATTTCTGAGTTCAAGGCCAGCTTGATCTACAAAGTGAGTTCCAGGACAGCCAGGGCTACACAGAGAAACCCTGTCTCGAAAAACCAAATATATATATATATATTGGCCAAGTTTGTTCCAGAGGTAAGCAACCACTTTCTGACTGGATTTGAAGCCAATCCTATGAAGGGATTCCTCTCTGATACTGTAAATCTGGTCAAACCCCATGGTTGGAAAGGCTATAGGCCCTAGTGGGGAAGCTACTGCTGTTCTTTTGGTAAATAGACATCATGTACCTATCAAATTGAAATTAATTAAGTGGGGCTTTTATAGGCCTATGTCTCTCCTTGCTGCTGGATTAATGCTCCTAAGGTAACAGGGGAAAAAAAAAACTTCTCTGCAGGATTGTTGAGCTTCGGAACCTCCCTGTCCCTGACAGATTCCTCCTTGGAAGTGGATCTTTTGCTGCAACTCTGTGTCTCTGATCGATTCCCTTTTAAGGGATAAAAGGACCTGGAATCCCTCTAGGGGGAAACGCTCTAAACTGCAGTATCAACTGAGACCAACAAGAACCTTGGTACCATTCTGGTCCTGCAGCCTTGCTTTTATATGATAACAGTGGTTCTCAAAGCATCCAAACAAACCTCCCATAAAGGCAAGCAGCATTAGAGAAAGCTACTGAATGAAGAAGCAGGTGACTTCAGTAGGGACAGTCATCCTTGTTGACTCAGGTCCAAAGTGTAGATTCCAAGACCCAGGAGCGCTTGCCTAGCAAGCATATGGCCGTTGGTGTGACACTGCATGATGGAGAGGGAGGGAGAGGGAAAAAAAGAAGATTCCATTGCCCGTCTTTAAAAATCTTCATTTTAAACCAAAGCCCAGATAACATACCTTTGAGTCCAATCAGGGACTCAAGACACTGGGAAAGAGCCCTGCGACATAGCTCACACCTTCCCTGGCTGGCATGCCTGTGGTATCGTTGTCAGGAGATGAGCCCACAGTTCCTGCCCCTCTAGGGCCCTCATGTATAAGTGATGTCTGAAATGTGAGGCCACACTGTCCTTGGCAGGGAAACCCGAGCGGAGGAGTGTCTGGATAGATTGACGTGCTGCAAACTCATTGCTTCCTCCCCATCTCTCTCCCCAACAAAACCTACCTCTACCTTCAACCTCAGAGGCCCCTAATTGCCGTCAGGTTCCAGGAAGAGGCCAGTGACCATGACAGCAGGAAGTCACCCCAGGCCGGGCAGTATATGAAGACATGAGCCAATGTGAGGGCCTTGAAACTCTGGTAACCATGAGCCCCCAGTTAAAGAGCCTGGATGAGGAAGGTGAGTCTTCATCTTCATCCTCATGGGTGCTACTCAACAGGCCTCTGGGCACAGTGGGTATAGGGGAGGCAGTCTCAAGAGGCATGGGAAGACCCTGCATTTGAGTTCAGATCCTGCAACTTGAGCAGGGTAGCTAGCCTCTTCCAACACGACCCACTGATGGGACGAGGGTGGTTGTTACTTCCTTGCAGGGCTCCTAGAGGAACTGAAAATCACCTGTGCAGAGAGCCATGCATTAGCGAACTTGCTAGAGCTGGCCACCTATCTGTGCGATACTGAAAGCCACTGTTGGCAGCTGTCTCTCCTTAACAATTCTCACCCACTGTGGCTGTCTTTCTGTTGCATGGTGGGGGGGGGGGGGGTAGGGGTGGGGGTGAGGGTGGGGAGATGGGAGAGTTCTGAACTTATGACTATTCCAAGGGATCAGGGAAATGTTGAACTGACAGTGTCTTGAGTAAAGTAACTGGCACCAAGTTCCCGTCTGCAGGCTGCCATAGTAAGATGGGGCTGCTGCCAAGAGACTTTCAGAGGGAAATTTGCTTTCTTCCTGACCTTGGTTGCACGGTAGAGAGAGAAAGCCATCAGAGCAGCTCTCATGCATGGAGGATAGGGTGGAGAGGGTGATGCAGTGTGAAGAAATGATGTGCTCCTGGGTAGTGTGCCAGGCCCATGTTAGCCCTAAAACTCCAGCTACTCGTCCCACATTCTCCTTCCTCTTTCTCCACCCCCATCTCCTTCTCACTCTTCCCCTGCTCAATAACAAGCATGAGTCCTTTCTAGGAAGCAGTCTGTTTTACTGGGGAATAGGCATCACGCTGAGCAGAGATGGCTTGCTGCTTAGCCTCTGCTTCAACCTCTGGGACACTCCCAGAACTAGAGACTCATTGAGCTTTGCCTTGGTAAGCTATGAACATTCATTAACCTAGGGACAAGGCAGCACCTAGAAAGTGGTACAGCTAGGACCCATACCCAAGGGCCTCCATCCCTCCCAAGACACCCTCTAATCTCCCACAGCTCCCCCTGGAAGGTGACTACAGCATTTCTGTGAAGAAGCTACCCAGACCAAGGAGAAGCTAAAAGCTACAAATTGCCATGACTTCAATTTCTTGTGTCAATTACACATATCTAACCCTGAAGAGTGTGCTAATAAATGCTAAAGTCCTGCCTGCTACCTCCACTTCCTGGTCTCCTTGGAATTGCAACTGCATCCCAAGTGATGAGATTACAGCCATGTGTCATCATGCCCAGCTCCTTAGAAATATTTTGAAATACTTAATTTGTATAATCATTTATTTATGTGTTATAAGCCAATCGCATAATCTCCTTTAATCTTTTTTTTTTAAAAAGATTTTATTTTATTTATATGAGTACACTGTAGCTGTCTTCAGACACAACAGAAGAGGGCATCAGATCTCATTACAGATGGTTGTGAGCCACCATGTGGTTGCTGGGAATTGAACTCAGGACTTTTGGAAGAGCAGTCAGTGCTCTTAACTGCTAAGCCATCTCTCCAGCCCCCTTTAATCTTTCTTAATTTGAAATTTTTCATACAATATATTTTGACCATGTTTTTCTACCCCCCCAACTCCTCTCAGATTCCTCTCACCACCCTACTCACTCAACTTGATGTTCTTTCTCTCTTTCTAGATCTCTCTCTCAAAAACTAAAAATAAAATATAATATCAAAACTAACAAGTAAAAGTCCAATAAGACCATATATGCCAACACAAAGCAAATTAAAACAAGTACACACACACATACACACGCACACACACACAGCTCATCATTTTGTGTTGGCCAACTATTCTTGGACACAGGATCTGCCCTGGAGTGTAGTAGATCTATCTATTCGTTGAACTTGATTGGAAAAACCTGATTTTCCCTTTCCTAGCAAGTATCAATCGCAAATAGTGTCTTAGTTAGGAGTAAGATCTCATATCTACATTTCCTCTCAGTGCTGGGAGCCAGTCTGGCTTGAATCCTTGCAGATCTTGTGTATGCTGCAATGGTCTCTGTGACCAAATGTGTCAGTCCTGTTGTGTCTAGAAGACACTGTTTCCTTGGAATCGTCCATCCACTCTGCCTCTTACAATCTTTCTTCCTCCTCTTCCTCGTAGACCCCTGAGCCTTGAGAAGAAGGGTTTAATGGAGACATCCCATTTAGAACTGAGTACTCCAAAATCTCTCACTCTCTGCCGTGTCCAGTTGTTGGTCTCTGAGTTGACTTCCGTTTACTGCAAGAAGCTTCTCTGGTGTGGGTTAAGTTGGAACTAATCTATGGGTGTAGCAATATGCCACTAGAAATCATTCATTGCTATGTTCCTTTGGCAAAATAATAGCATTTGGTTTTCCCCCCAGGCCCATGACCTATCTAGCCTCAGGTTAATGGCCACTTTAGTAGTGTCAGGTATGTGTGCTGTCTCATGGAGTAGTCCTTAAATCCATTGTTTAAAAGTGGCCAGTTACTCCTATGACATTTGTGCCTCTATTGCACCGACCCATCTTGCAGGAAGGCTGCTGCTGTAGGGTTTGTAGCTAGGAGATACTGATGACTGCCTTTCACCTCTGGCAGTGCAGAGCACTTTACAGTACTATCAACTCTATTTAGTAGGGCTGAAGTTTCCAGTTTGGCAGCAACTCTACTTCTCCGTGTTGGACATGAGTGAGCGTCTTCAGCAACAGGGCCTTACCACCAGGTTGTGGAAAGCAGCCAGTAGCCTGTAGTGTTTGGGGTGTTCCCTTTGGCCAGTGACCCAACAAGATGCAGCCCATTCTTGACTGACATTAGAGGTTTTCCTTGGTGGCATGAGAAATCTAGCTGTGGCATCATCTCCCTATTATTTGGTAATTCAACTTATATTCCTTCCATAGTGCAGACCCTTTAGGAAGCATCTTCAGTAGTAGGTTTCCATGTGGTTTGCTTAAAGGCCTTCAGTTTAATCGTCCCTCCCCATATTCCCTCCTTTCCCATTCCTCTCCCTATTTAATCCTCCTAGTTTTCTCTTTCTCTCTCCATAACACTCTACTCTATTTCCCCTTCCTTGAGAGATCCCCTCCTCATCGCTGGTCCTAACCGCTGTGGTTATTCAGACTGTAGCACATGTGCTGAAAGCGTAAATGTTAACATCCACACATAAGAGAAAAATACAGTATTTGTCTTTTGGGGTCTAGGTTACCTCCTTCAGGATGATTTTTTTTTTTTAGCTTCATCCATTTACCTGCAGTGTCGTCAGTTTATTTTTCTTCCTGATAGGGAGATGAATTACTTGGATGCAGCAGAAAGGTGGATTCTGCTTTCTAATCCAATCTGTTAGTCTGTGTCATTTTGTTGGGGAATGGAAACCATTAATGCTGAAAGTTATTAATGAGCTGTATCTATTGTTTCCCGCTATTTTGTTCTTGAGGTGTGGGCATTTCCCCTCTCTTAAATTTACTACTCTTAATTATTCCTTGTGTCATTGGATGTAGTTAATCTCTTCAGATTGAAGCTTTTCTTCTAATGCCTTCTGTAGAGCTAGATTGGTAGAAATTGCTTAAATTTGATATTATCATGGCACATTTTTCTTTTTCCTTATACTGTGATTAAGAGTTTTCCTGGGTATAGTGGTCAGGTCACAGCATTAGGAAGATTGATAACCACTGAGTTAGAATCTACAGAATCTAAAATTACCTGGATGGTGGGAACCTAAATTGAAGGATTTCTCCAATCAAATTGGCCTGTGGCAATGTCTGGGGCGGGGGCGGGGACTGAACTGTCTTGATTATTGATCAACATAGAAGTTCAGCTCCCTGTAGGGAGCTATCCCTCAGATAGATGTTCTTAGGCTATATTTTAAAAGTCTGTTAGGAGCCTGGCAGAGAGCAAACCAGTAAGCATTCCTCCACGGCTTCTGCTTCAATTCCTGCCTTGAGAGGCTCCCCTGACCTCTCTAAGTGATGGACTGTGACCTGGAAGTGGAAACCAAATGAATCTTTTCTTCTACAAGTTGCTTTTGATCACAGTATTTATCACAGCAGCAAGAAGACCAACAAGAACAAAACATAAGCTAGCGTCTTCATTTCCTCACATAAGTCCCCTTCTGTAAATGAAATTGTAAGATAGTTGTATATTGTATATTGTTTGAGTCTGAAGATGAGAGAGAGGTGTAATATGTTTAAACTTAAAGTTACAGACATTCTGACCCTAAATAACACACATTTTACTTATATTTCAAAATCTTTGAGAAGTCTTTTGGAAACTGATCATTATCTCTGTGGATAATTTTAAATTTATCAGTTGTGTTGCAGTTTCTAGACTTCAACCAACACATAATAGAAAGCTTGATCCAAGAGGAAGAGTGGACTCTGTCCTTGCCACGTGCCTCATTTCCCTTTACCTCGATGCTTTCATGTGCTTTCCCACCAAGAGCATTTCATCACACAGTGAAGGCTGGTGATTCTATCAGGGAGAAGAACATTTTGAAACATGCCCAGAACATTTTGCTGGCTGTCCTGGCTGGTTTTATGTCAGCCGACACAAGCTAGAGTTGTCTGAAAGGAGGGAACCTCAACTGATTAACTGCCTCCATAAGACACAGCTGTACACCGTGTTCTTCACTAGTGACTGGTGGTGGAGGGCCCAGGGCCCAGCCCATTATGGGAACTAAAGATTGGGCCCTTTCCCACCCCCTGCTTGCCTCGTGCTGGGCTTTTCAAGCTCTCTCTCTCTCTCTCTCTCTCTCTCTCTCTCTCTCTCTCTCTCTCTCTCTCTCTCTCTCTCTCTCTCTCTCGCTTCCATAGTTTCTTGAGATCAAAGGACAAAGGCCTGCTTAGAAGCAATTCTCTTAAACTTTATACAGCATCTGGGACTTATTTAATCCATGTGGCAAGATGTACAAAATGAAAAAGACTGTCACAGAAGAGGGATGCTCATAAGAGCTTCAGAAATGACCTAAGACTCTAGGGAGAGTTGCACTTTTATGAACAATTACATGGGAGAACAGTAGCGCATAAGCTAATGTTGTCCAAACATGAGAAAATCTGTCTGTCCAGCTTCTTCTTGGCGTCTCTCTTTCTAATATTGTAGAACTGGACACCCCTATATCAGGATAGGTCTCCCAGGATATGAAGAAAGGTCAGAGAGTAAGAATCTGTGGTTTCTCAATTTTCTTCAACATGAAACACTCAGTATGCCAAGGTGCTGTATTTGAGGGCATTGTGTTCTGAGCTCAACAGAGCTAGCAGGCTCTGGGAAGCATGTTAGCTTTTTGTTGCCCAACCCCCACAAGGGAGTGATGCTTTCTTGGGCTGAGTCTTGTGGAGCCACTACTGTCCTTATTCTGCTCTTGCAGGTGACAAGTCAGCAAGAAGACCCACAAGGAAACAAACCTCCAGAGCTGCATGTCCCCAAGACAGGCACCGAGCCCAATCTAGCCAGAAGGATCCTGCTAAGGGTAGCCCAAGACCAGGGTCTTCCCGGAAGAAACAGATGGAACATGGAAGCTATCACAAGGGGTTGCGGGGACAGAAACCACGCAAGGTGGAGAGGCCTTCCCAGGGGAGGAAGAAGGACCGGAGAACTTCACTTAAGGAGCAGAGAGCGTCTCCAAAGGAGAGGGAGGCTCTGAGGAAGGAGGAGGGCAAGCAGCTGAGAAAGCCCAGGTGTGCTATAGCTCTGATTGGGTCTCCCTCTGCTTTGCTACCCTCTTCCTGCCTCTTCCTATCTCTGCCAGGGTTGGTTTGCACTTTGGGAGAGAAGTAGTTACTGCTCTTGCTCCTACTTTCCCAGACCATCACAGGCAGAACGGCCCCAATATGCTGGGTTTTCGTAACAGTTCCTATTGCCAGGGAGGCTCTGGGTGTGGAAGGTGGTCCAAGCACAGAGTGGAGATAGGATCTCAAGACTCCTGACTTCCAGCTGATAACTCACTATCACTCCAGAAGAGACCAACTAAATATAATGAATAGTGAATAAAAATAATGAAGCCATTTGGAAGTCACACAGGGACCATGCACCCTCTTTCCTCTGTGTGCATGCATCCTTCTCTTTCCTAGAAATATGACAGTCTAGAACTCCAAGAGGTTTGCCAGCTCTGAGGCTGTGGGTTGTTTGGATAATTCATTTGGAGCCCTTTGCTCCACTCATATGTAGGCAGCAGTTGTGTATAGAATAGTAGACAGGAAACTTATGAAATTAACGGATCAGGTTTCCTTCCATTTGGTGGCTAACGATTTTGATGGCTTCTCTGGCACTCATTAGAGATCGTCTATGATTTACTCTCTTCTGGGGCATTTGAGGAATCCCTTATGATGATGGACAAGGGAGGCTTTGGAAGCAGGTGTGAGAATGAGGATGATGGCAAACACTTGCTCTTCCGTCTGGGTTCCCGAATGTGTTCTCTGTTCATACCGTTAACAGAGTTAGTTAGGGCCAGAGCCTGGACTCTGGCATATTCAATAAGAGAAAGAGAAAGGAGATTTGTTAGGTGTGACTTTGGAAGACATCCAGTAGCCACACTCCAAGTCTATCTGGAGGCCCCGACATTAGGTTTAGGTTTAAATAAAGGGCAAGAGGTATGGATAATGAGGTGGTCCTAGACAAGGTATGACCCATCATCGGTTCAGGTCCAATCTCTCCTGCAAGATGGTCTGACAGGCTGTTAGACTCTCTTCCTGCTTCTCCCCTGGCTGGCCCCAGGGTTCGGCTTTCTTCTCTCGGCATGGGATTCCTTGGAAATTCTAATTCCTGGGGTGCATGATTCTAACAATCTTATAACCAAAGAGACCTGGTGTTTCATTCCAGGCTGGAGAGATGGCTTAGTGGTTAAGAGCACATACTGCTTGTTCTTCCAGAGGACCCAAGTTCCCCATGATGAGCAGTTCACAAATGCTTCTAACTCCAGCTCCAGGGATCCAGTGCCCTTTTCTGGCCTCATGAGGCATTGTACTCAGATGCACACACCACACACTGTCACACATTTATTTGTGTTCAGAGTTGTACTACTATACAATATTAACAGGCCTCAGCTCTCACACATTTCGAGTATAGCCAAATGCTACCCTGCCTGGCTTTTTCTTTTGGTTGGTTGGTTGCTGTGCCCAGGATTGAACCCAGGACCTTCTGTATTCTTAGTACATGCCTTACCATTAAGCTACACCTCCAGCTAGTTTGAACGCATTGATTGCCCTTGTGTATCTTATGGGTACTCTAAATGGCATATATAATATGCCCATATAAGGAGCTAGAGACAAGGACTCAGTGGTGCCAATTTTGGTTGACTGACATGACAGGGTTAGAAGGATACAAAGACTCAGCCCTGGTTCCCCAGATGCTGATTGTCTAGCAGGAAAGACGAGACTCAATTAAGACAAGGCAGAAGCAATGTGCACACGAGACAAGATTTGATAGTGTTGTACTGCTGGGGCCCTGAGGTATCATGTTTCCTCTACCGACAAGGTGAGCATTTCAGTGAGTGTCTGGAGAAAAAAACGGAATTTAAAGAAACAAAGACAACTCTCTCCAATGAGGGAAAGCATCCTACAAAGACTCAAAGACAGTTATCACTGGGAATGTGTGAGATATGACTAAAGTGCCCAAGGCTAGGTTTGCCAGATCCATTGGTATGCTACGATTTCTTTATTTCCAAGAGTTAAGAAGCTAAAACTCACAGAGCTTTCTGTAAACTGGTCTCTAAAGCCTGAATTAGCAGGAGTTCTGATTACTCTCTTTATGAGCATTGTTAAGGTTATCCAGACATCATGTCTTAGCAGTCTACTGCTGTGAACAGACACCAGGACCAAGGCAACTCTTATCAAAGAACACATTTAACTGGAAGCTTGCTTATAGCCTCAGAGGGTTAGTTCATGATCACCATAGCAGGAAACAGACAGGCGTTGCTCTAGGGCCATAGATGAGAACTTTGTATCCTGATCCATAGACAGCAGACAGAGAGAGGGGCAACAGACCTGGCTTGGGCTTTTGAACACTTTGTTTTTTAAAGATTTATTCATTTTATGTGTATGAGTACACTGTAGCTGTACTCAGACAGGACCAGTAGAGGGCATCAGATCTCATTACAGATGGTTGTGAGCCACCATGTGGTTTCTGGGAATTGAACTCAGGACCTCTGGAAGGGCAGTCAGTGCTCTTATCCACTGAGCCGTCTCTCCAGTCCTGGTTTAGACTTTTGAAACCTCAAAGCCCACCCACAGTGACACACATCCTCCAACAAGGCCACACCACCTAATCCTTCTCAAACAGTTCCCCTAATTGGGGACTGAGCATTCAAACCACCACACATAACCTCTCTTTTCACCTACCCTGTCAGCTACTGTGTCTCTTTATCACTGAGGCTGCACTGAACACACACAATCATTTGGATCCTGTAGCAGCTGAGCAGATAGTATTACAAGGGCATGGGGAGGGGCCTAGCATGGGGGTTCGCTACAGAAGTTCTCTATAGTTGTGGTAGCCAACACAGTAACCATTAGGCACTGGAAATGTGGCCAGGGAAGAGGAAATGAGTTTCCAACTTCATGTAATGTAGCATAATTTAAACTTGACATTAATGCAACTGAGTTGACATAGTGAATTTAACTTGGACAGACAGATATAGTTTTGAAACTGGCCTAAACTGGCTTTGGAATCAAAGTATTCTATTAATGATATAAACATTGAAGAGAAGTGACTTTAGAGAAAGCATAAGAAAACTCAGAATGGGTAATCCCAAAGTGCTAAGAAAAGCATGCTCAGAAAAGAGGAAAAAGGAAAGAAGGTATGCTTTTCTGGATAACTCAAAGAAGTAAGCAGATTATAAACTACATGACTGTAGCCTGGTAAGCTACGATACTGGGGGCCTGGACTGGGAGGAAAGGGGAGGGCCTTGTCATATTGAAGGACTAATTTTTCTGCCATCTCTTTAGCATGGCTTAAGGTGAGCCCACCTTCCTAAGGGTGGTCCCTAGGCTAGGGCTTAGTCCTGCCCGACCGACCGAAATGTTAGGTCTCTACCTAGGTCAGAGGTCTATTGTCTTAACTAGAAGTTGTTGTTGTTTATGGGCTTTTATTGATATTATAACACTATGATAAAAAGGACAGAAGAAAATGGGTGAATTTTTAGGAATCGGTGAGGGAGAAATGATTACTATGATTTTTGAATAACTGGGAATCCAAGGAGGAGCATTACTAGAGAACAATTTACCCTTGTTAGACCGTAAAAATCACATTTCTTCCTGTTCAGTGTGGCATTAAGCTTTAAATTCTGAATGGTGCAATAGTGTAGCCTCAGCACCCTCACCACTTGAGGGCTTAACTGCCTCTTAAAGTGAGAGCAATACCTGTGGCCACACTTTACCATTTTCAACAGGGGCTTTTTAAAAATGAAAAATGTGTTATGCTATTCATATTTATGAATGATCGGGGGACAGTGAAGGGCTTCCTCAGACTTTACATTTGTAATGAAAGCATTTAAAATAAAGTTTTGAGATTAAAAATATATATATATTAGTGTCTTAGGGTTTCCATTACTGCCACTAAGCTCCATAACTGAAAAGCAAGTTGGTTAGGAAAGGGTCCATTGGCTTACACTTCCGTACCAGTGCTCATCCCTGCAGGGAGGCAGCCAGGAGCCATGGAGGGCACTGCTTGCTGGCCTCTTCCTCATGCTTTGCTCAGCCTGCTTCCTTACAGAACCCAGGACCAGCAGCCCAGGTACACTTAGTTTGGGTTTCTATTGCTGTGAAGAGACAGTATGACCACAAGAACTCTTACAAAGGAAAGCACTTAATTTGGAGCTCGCTTACAGTTTCAGAGCTTTAGTCCATTATCGTCATGATGAGAAACATGGCAGTGTGCAGGTAGCCATGGTGCTGGACAAGGAGCTGAAAGTTCTTTATCTTCATCGGCCAGCAGCAGGGAGAGAACTATGTTGAGCATCTAAGCCTGGCAGGACAATGACACACTTCTTCCACCAAAGCCACACCTACTCCAACAAGGCCACACCTCTTAATAGTGCCTTTCCCTATGGGCCTAGGGGAGGGGGTGGGGGGGGGCATTTTTACTAAAACCACCACAACAGGGAGGGCACCACCCACAATGGGCTGGGCCCTCCCCATCACTAATTAAGAAAATGCCTTTCAGACTTGCCCACAGCCCCATCTTCAGGAGACATTTTCTTAATTGAGGTTCCTCTCAGATGACACTAGCTTGTGCCAAGTTGACATAAAACTATCCAGCACAGTGTATGTGTATGGGGGTGAATGCCCTGTGCACATTTGAAGGTTATAGGACAACTCCGTGGACTTGATTCTCTCTTTTTTGCCTTTATATGGGTTCCAGAGATCAAACTCAAGTCACCAGGCTTGCATGGCAAGTGCTTCACCAAGTAAGCCATTTTTTCAGCCCTGAAATCTTACAAGGAAGGAACAAATGAATGAATGCAAGGAGTGAATGAATGAATGAACAAAGAAAAAATTTTAAGTTAAAAGTGTCTCGCCTTTTATTTCTATTGGACACCACTGTGCTAGAGAGTGTGTGGATGGAGAACTCAGAGAAATCAGGTGTGGGAAGGCAAGCCAGTCATACTTAGGCTACAGGACACAGTCTTGGTCTCCTCTGGCTGGCAGTGGGAGCCACTGCCAGTTTCTGGCGAGGACTGGCTCCACCTACCCTGTGAGTGTCAAGGATCCTGCCTATCTCTCCTGTGAATTCCACCCGTCTACAACCTTCTAACTCTCATCTGCATCCGCCATGGCTCTGCCTCTAGATCCACTTCCTTGGGCTCCAGTGTCTCTACTGGAGACTCCCTGTCTGAGGAGGAGCTGGCTCAGATCCTGGAACAGGTAGAAGAAAAAAAGAAGCTCATCACCACCGTGAGGAACAAGCCCTGGCCCATGGCAAAGAAGCTGAGGGAACTCAGGTGAGTGAGCTTCTCCCTGCAAGGGAAGGGGCTGTGTGTGATGACCTCCTACTGTGTGATAATCTCCTGCTGTGTGATGACCTCCTACTTTGTGATGACCTCCTACTGTGTGTGAGATGACCTCCTACTGTGTGATGACCTCCTACTGTGTGTGATGGCCTTCTGCTATGTGTGATGACCTCCTGCTGTGCGTGATGACCTCCTGCTGTGCGTGATGACCTCCTGCTGTGTGTGATGACCTCCTGCTGTGCGTGATGACCTCCTGCTGTGTGTGATGACCTCCTGCTGTGCGTGATGACCTCCTGCTGTGTGTGATGACCTCCTGCTGAGTATGATGGTCTCCTGCACAAAGGAGGCATGCCTTCCTTCCTCTTCTTTGCCCCAGTGAGACAAGACAGGTAAGGAGATGTGCTCTTCCAGCCTCCCCACTGCAAGCATGGCACAGAGAGACCCAGCAGAGCCTGTCTGTCAGCCTTTAAGATTTGCCAGCACAGGTCTGTGTCCAGGCCTTCGGTCACTTGTAACCATCTCTCCCACGCCTTACCGCATGTGCTAGTTCTGGCCCTCTCTTGTGACCCAGCCCAGAAATGCTGTCCCCAAGTCACTGACTATGATATCCTTTCTGTCTTGTCTGCTTTAGGCACCCTCAACCTCCCCTCTCAGCTGTCTCCTGGGCTAATGGTTTGTATGGCAAGTGGAAAGGTCTGTTAGCATGCCTTGTGACCTAAGGCAAGGCCACACCGGCGATGGTGCTCCATTGGCATGGGTTTGAATTGTCATACCTGTCCCTACCCCTGCCATTTGACTCTTGGTTCTGACTCAGCCTTTCCCTTGAGTTGCATATGAAAGGCTGCCATACCAAATATTTTATCATGCTTGAATGTCCAATTCAGTTTGAGCTAAAGCGGGACTCACGTTGCATAATTTCTGGTTATCTACTAGAAAAGTCTTCCCCACCAGTAACTGTGCTGCCCCACATCTGACCTCCATTTTCAACGACAGCGACTTTCTTTCCCTCTTCCTTTGTGTAAATCTCATTTTCCCTCACTCCCCTCAAACACGAATTATTTCGTGCTCAGATTAAACTCCTATTATTATGGAGAGTGGTGTAGGAGTTGTGTCTTAACATTATTATTTCAAAAACAGGGCAAAGATTCTGGCCACATCAACAAGGTCTGAATCCTGACAGTGGCTCTAACAAGCAGAGTTAACTCTGCTGCAGGCAAATTACTGCACTCTCCTGTGTGGCCCCAGCCCCATGCAGTGTCCCCTGCCTCCTGCTGCACTGACCAGCAGAACTTCCTGCCATGATAGAAATCTCTTAAATCTATACTACCGGATACAGCAGTCCCTATCCACATGTGGCTCTTGATCACTAGCACACACCTGGTATGACTAACTGGACTCTTGTTGTTTTTTAACTTATTTGAATTTATGTTCATCATGGTGATAATAGTTGTGTGGTTGAAAATTGCTGAGAGTAAATATTAAAAGGCTCTCACTGCAAAAAACCTGAGGATTTAATATGCTGATTGGCTTGGTGTAGCCATCAATGTATACCATAACTATACACATTTGCCAATTTAAAACCATTTGGATAGTGGCTGGCTTCTTCCAGAAGTTTCCTCTCCTTGTCTTTCAGACTGGGTTTTTACAGCCCTGCATCCAGGGCCACTCTAGCCAGGATTCTGCCTAAAGATCTTTCCTTTCTTCCAGTCTATCTCACACTATGGAATATAACCAGACCTGTGCCAGTAATTAGTAACACCGGAGATCTTGCACTCAATTGTCTCAAACTCAAGATTAGGCACAGTTCCACAAGCAAGAGCAAACAGCCTGAATGCAGAAAGGGGTGACAGGGACTTCCCTGCACAGGGGACACTTGACCAAGTCCCTCTGGATGTATAAGATTCCGTCAGGTGGGGTACATTTCAATATTCTCACAGAGGATCCTGAAAAACTATCCAAGTGGCTACCTTTCTTTCCACACTAGAGAAGACTTGTTCCCGCTCCCTGTCCATCAGTCAGATCTTCAAGCATTTTGATTCATCCTCCCACAGGGAGGCCCCTCCTTGGCCTTCCTTCAGTGGAAGGAACAACTTTACTCAGGAGCTGGCCTTGGTGGGCAGGATGATGGGGAGCTGCTGTGTATGATGACCTTAGCGCTCATTTCTGACTGACTCTGTCCATCCATAAAGTGGGTTCTGCCTGAGCTTATTCAGCTCCGATGAGGAAACTGCTGGAACCCCTGAAGGGGTGCTTTGCAGTTACCTTGGTCTCCTCTAGTCACCAACTCCTGCTCCCTGCCGTCTTCAGTCCAAGAAACGAGGGATCACACAGTACAGAAACCTAAAGTGTGGGTTTGTTTTCTCTTAGCAACTTCAAGACCCATATTGAGCTCCATCTGTCTCTTCAGCTAGCACATGGAGACACTGGGTATTTGTTCTGAACAGCCACCTCTGCAGTCATCTGGAGATGCCTCTGGGAGCTCTGCTAAGCATGTGGACACAGCTGCCAAGGCTGACAGGCAGGCCCAGGCAGTCCTGAAATAAAGGCCTTGGGTAGTTTTCTAGCACTGAGGGAACACTGAAGTGTGATGAATCTCACCTCACTGAAATGTATTCACACAGGGAGACTTGCCCAAGTGTCCCCTCTGCAGGGAAGTCCCTGTCATCCCTTTCTGCATTCAGACTGTATGTTCTTGTTTGTGAAACTGTTCCTAATTACTATTTGCTGAACATTCCTTAGGTGTCAGATCCTTTTCTTTTAGTAGGCATAACGATCCCATTTCCTCAAAACAGCCCTGGGACACAGGTACTATTATATTTCTATTATATTTACCATTGTACTGACAAGGAAAATGAGTCACAGAATCACCAAGTAATTTGCCTAGTGCTTCACAGCAAGTTAAGTGATCGAGTCTGGATTTGGACAAAGACACCCTGGCTCTGGAGCCTATACTGTTGCTTACTTCTCTGGAATTACCAGACACTGCAGACTGCACCCCTTGCCTGCTGCATGACTCTAGCAGGGAAGTCTCTGTCCTACTTACTCTTCTACTGCTGTGATAAGACATCATGCACAGCCAAGGCAACTTATAACATGGTTTCAGAGGGTTAGAGTTCATGATAGCAGAACTAAGGAAGCCAGCAGCTGGCGTCCAGCCCAGCAGCTAAGAGCTCACATCTTGAACCACAAGCAAGAGGCAGAGACCACCGTGGGAATGGGGTGATTCTTTTGAAACCTCAAAGCCTGCTTCCCTTCTACCCAGTGAACACACCTCCTCCAACAAGGCCACACCTTCTAACCCTTCCCAAATAGTTCCATTAGCTGGGGATCAGGTATTCAAACATACAAGCTTATGGGAGCTGTTCTCATCAAACACTACAGTCTCCAATGGCAGCTAGCATTCCTATGGTCTGTATCTTCTTTTAGAAGCACTGCTATGGGCCTCAACCTTGACACACTCATGAGGCTAGCTGGCCCATGCAAGCATGGTAGCTAGAGACTGTCTCAGAAGGATGACAGAGTACAAACAACAATGGCAGCAAAGCAGAACAAACCTGAGCTTTGGCTCCTGCCCCATCTAAGAGGCTCCTTAATCACTCAAACTGGCCCCTTCTCCTAGCCTTTCAGCTTCAGGCTCCTCATTTGTAAAATGAGGACAATACATGCCTCGTGGGATTGTTCCACAAATTCAAAATAATATCAAGTGCCCTAGACATAATTCATAAACAGTAGTTGTTGTTGTTATTAAAGCTTATATATCTTGTGTGTTCAAGCTCAAGATACTATGCTGAATCCTGAAAGATGAGGTTGGGGAATAAAGCTGAGTCAGAGAAGTATATGGACGTCATTAACAATGATACAAGGTAGCAAGTGGTATTAGCGCATGAAGGTCTGGTGCCCATGAGTTAAGGATGTTATTTCAACCTTAGTCAGGTGGTTCTTGCTTCATCAAAAGACAATGGCCCAAACTGCGTCTGAGAGTGTTGCATGAGAGTCCATGCCTGCTATAAAGAAGGCCCCAGGGTTAATTCTCAGCCAGTGTGGGGTCCCTTACAGAAGCAACTACTCAAGGGAAGAAGGGGATTCAGGCTCACAGTTCCAGAGGCGTCAATGTATCTGAGCAAAAAAACAAAGTTGCTGAGGGCAGCAGCCAGAGCAAATCCAAGTGGGAAACAGAGACAGCAACCTGGAACCAGGGACTAGACAGAACAGGCAAAGGCTACCTCATTGACAGACTGACCTGCTTCAACCAACCAGGCTCCTTCTCTTAAAAACTCTACAATTTCCTGTAACAGTTCCACCAGCCAGGGAACAGCACTCAAAAGGTGAACTTGTAGGGGTCCTTTCAGATTCAAATCACAGTGTTCCCACCACAGCTAAAATTCTATGGAGCAGTAGGATGTCTCAGCTAGTAATAGTGCTTGCCACAGCAGCCTGACAGCCTGGATTAGATCCCCAGGACCCATAGCAGATGGAGGGAACTGACTCCCCAAAAGTTATCCTCTGACCTCCAGTGTGTGATACCCAGTGACACATATATGTCCATGTACACATACATATCCACAATTTAAAAAATAAGAACAAAGAGTTTTTCTGCTTTTAGTCTCTCTGACCTCTACCCTTTAATCTATCTATCTATCTATCTATCTATCTATCTATCTATCATTTTTGGTTTCATTGAGACAGGATCTTTTTCTATATAGCCCTGTCCTGGACCTCAAAAAGACAAGTATGTCTCTATCTCCTGAGTGCTGGGATTAAATGCTTGCTTGTGCCACCATGTCCTGTTTGGTTGGTTGTTTGGTTTGGTTGGTTGGTTGGTTTGGTTTGTTTGCTTATTTGTTTGTTTGTTTGTTTGTTTGTTTGAGACAAGGTTTCTCTGTATAATCCTGGCTGTCCTAGAACTCACTCTGTGGACCAGGTTAGCCTCAAACTCACAGAGTTCTGCCTGCCTCTGCCTCCCGAATGCGAATGCTAGGATTAAAGACGTGCACCACCACTGCCTGACTGAAGCTCCCTGTTGTAATGTTGTTAGCCTTCGCTATGCCTGACATGTAATAGACTGTTCACACATGGAACACCAAGGGGCAAAGTCTTGGAGAGAAATGACAAAATCCCACCTATTGGCCTCTACTGTATGCCTGCTAGTGGTGGTGGTAGGGAAAGTTCAGTTGACAAAATGCCCTGTTTCGTAAAACCGGTATTCCAACTAAGGGTCTGAACATGTAAGGCTTTTGAGCTCACCATTTAGATTTCTGGTTTAACTCTTGTGTCTCCTTACCCTCTGCTTCCCCCCACCTTGACCAGGGAAGCCCAAGCCTTTGTGGAGAAGTATGAAGGAGCCTTGGGGAAAGGCAAGGGCAAACACCTCTACGCCTACAGGATGATGATGGCTAAGGTAGGTGTGTGTGGTCTTCAGACAACAAACTGTGGGAGAGTTGGACACACAAGGACATGGGAACCACCACGAATCCCTGGCAACTTGACAGTTAGTGCCAGGGTACCCTTAGGAGTCTGAATGTGAGGTCCGGTAGGCCACTCAGAGTCCTCCAGGAATGGAAACCAGCTACCACTGGCCAGTACTCCATACTTATCTGTGGAGCTTCAATGTGTATGAGATTTTTTTTCTCACCAGTAAATAAACTCAATGAATGATATAAACATCACTAGTATTTATTGTTTTCCAGCACTCAAATCAAGGCATCTTGATGTGGTAAAAACACAGCCAGGCTTTGAGTTATCAGGCTTAGTGAAAACAAAAGTCCCCATAAAGGGTGGGCAGCTCTGCTTTACCGAGCTGTTTTGGAACCTGCTTCAAGTGGCTGGTGTTTTGTGTGGGTCTTAGTAACCCTTCTTTTTTGGAGTCAATTGCCTCTGATTTAAAAGCTGTGAGTCCTCATTCATTTAGTTCCTATGTGGAGCCTGTCTTGGGGTTTTTATTATGAATAACCATTTGACATCATGACAGCTCTGGCTTTCCCCCTTTGTGGATTTAAAAAAAAAACAAAAAACAAACCAAAAAAAACCCAAAAAACCTCTTTTCTTGCTTATGATTCAACCTTCATTCTTTTTTTTTTAAATATTTTTTATTACGTATTTTCCTCAATTACATTTCCAATGCTATCCCAAAAGTCCCCCATACCCTCCCCCCCACTCCCCTACCCACCCATTCCCACTTTTTGGCCCTGGAGTTCCCCTGTTCTGGGGCATATAAAGTTTGCATGTCCAATGGGCCTCTCTTTCCAGTGATGGCCGACTAGGCCATCTTTTGATACATATGCAGCTAGAGTCAAGAGCTCCGGGGTACTGGTTAGTTCATAATGTTGTTGCACCTACAGGGTTGCAGATCTCTTTAGCTCCTTGGATACTTTCTCTAGCTCCTCCATTGGGGACCCTGTGATCCATCCAATAGCTGACTGTGAGCATCCACTTCTCTGTTTGCTAGGCCCCGGCATAGTCTCACAAGAGACAGCTATATCAGGGTCCTTTCAGCAAAAGCTTGCTAGTGTATGCAATGGTGTCAGCGTTTGGAGGCTGATTATGGGATGGATCCCTGGATATGGCAGATTCTAGATGGTCCATCCTTTTGTCTCAGCTCCAAACTTTGTCTCTGTAACTCCTTCCATGGGTGATTGTTTCCAATTCTAAGAAGGGGCAAAGTGTCCACACTTTGGTCTTCGTTCTTCTTCAGTTTCATGTGTTTTACAAACTGTCTCTTATATCTCGGGTATACTAAGTTTCTGGGCTAATATCCACTTATCAGTGAGTAAATATCATTTGAGTTCTTTTGTGATTTTGTTACCTCACTCAGGATGATGCCCTCCAGGTCCAACCATTTGCCTAGGAATTTCATAAATTCATTCTTTTTAATAGCTGAGTAGTACTCCATTGTGTAAATTTACCACATTTTTTGTATCCATTCCTCTGTTGAGGGGCATCTGGGTTCTTTCCAGCTTCTGGCTATTATAAATAATCCACCTTCATTCTTAAAATCACTTTGACAAATTCCAAAATGGGTCATTAAAATTTTGATTAAAATCATAACCATTTTAACTGATACATAAAAGCATTAAAAAGTGTTAATGCTTTTGTATGTCTGTTAAATAATTAAATATTAACAGTGTGCCTTCATGCATGCATACATTGTATGCCATTTAAACCAGATTCAATAAATTTAGCACATCTAACACATTTCTTTATGGTGAAAACTTTCTAGTCTTTTCTTGTAGCCTTTTGCAATACACACAGAAAGCTGGTGTTTATAACTGTTGGTTGTGCAACCAGCTCTCCAGACACCTTGCTTCTGTCTAACTCAGTATCCATGGATCAGCCTCTCAGCATCTCTTGATCCTTAGTAAACCCCGCCCTCCCCAGCCTGGAATAACCACCATTTTCCTCTCAACTGAACATGAAAGTTCAATTCTTTAAGTTATACATGTGGGTGTGAATTTACTCTTTGTATCTAGAATACTGTCTCTCCAGCTTTATTTTATATCTTTGAGTAAAATTTGTCACATAGATTTTTCCGTGTTCTAAGTTTGTTTCTACATTGCTTATATCTCACTTTTGTGAATGGTATAATTTTTATTTATATAATAGCTAGTTATTAAGGTTTGTGGAGCTGGGCAGTGGTGGCGCACACCTTTAATCCCAGAACTTGGGAGGCAGAGGCAGACAGATTTCTGAGTTTAAGGCCAGCCTGGTCTACAGAGTGAGTTCCAAGGGCTACACGGAGAAACCCTGTCTCAGAAAAAAAAAAAAAAAAAAAAAAAAGGTTTGTGGAAAAGTGTAGATTTATGTATCAGTTTTATATCTAGTTCTCCTCTGTGTGTGTGTGTGTGTGTGTGTGTGTGTGTATGTGTGTTTTGCAGGAGATGGAACCCAGTGTGTCAGACATAACTTGTGGCAAGCATTCTCCCACTAATCTTTGTATTCACTTACTGACTCTATCTTCTTTTCCATTTGATTATGTAGGTGTCTTAGTTAGGATTGCTATCCTATGGAGGCATTTTTTCAAGTGAGGTTCCTCCTCTCACATGATTTTAGGTTGTGCCAAGTTAACATAGCACTAGCCAACACAGCTGATCCCTTGTCAGCTTGACATACAACACATCTCTGTTAAGTAGCACATCTTTTCTCATTCATCCCCAAGATTACAAATTAATATCTACATCATCTTATAAAACATTTCCCAAACTAGAACAGTCCCATACATAGTCTTTACAAATTCAAACACTTTAGATTTCAGTCTCTTTAAAAATCCAATCTCTTTTAAAATCTAAAATCTCTTTAAAAGTTCAAAGTCTGTCAACTGTGGACTCCTGTAAAATCAAAAAGTTAAATACTTTGTTACTTCAAGAGAGGAGAACCAGGACAGGCGCAGTCACAATCTGAACAAAGCAAAACCACGCTCCAAGTGTGTAAATAACCCCTTGCCCAAGGTCTGGGATCCACACAAGGTTCTCTTGGATCCTCCAGGGGGTTCGGGTCCCAGCTCAGGCTCCTCCCTCTGCAGCCCACATAGCTTGTCTCTTAAACCCAGTCAGCTCCACTACTGCAGCCCAGCCACAGCTCTCTTTTGTTTTTGTTTTGTTGTTGTTTGTTTGTTTGTTTGTTTGTTTTTCCAGACAGGGTTTCTCTGTATAGCCCCGGCTGTCCTAGAACTCACTTTGTAGACCAGGCTGGCCTTGAACTCAGAAATCTGCCTGCCTCTGCCTCCCGAGTGCTGGGATTAAAGGCGTGCACCACCACGCCCGGCTCACAGCTCTCTTTTACCAACAGCCTTTCCTGGGCTCTCTTCAGGGACTCTAGCTGTCACACAATGCCAAACCTCAGCAGCTCTCTATCACCCTTCATGGCCTCAAAACCAACACTAGCTGGCAGACTTTTATACTACCAAAGTTCGGGTACCAGCACAGGTACAACCATGGCCGACTCTGAAACACAGCTTCTGTGTGCTAACTCTGAGGAGTCGCTCTCCAGCTTTTCCTTCAATGATGCTGGTCTCTTAATGACCACTAATCCCTCAGCTCCAGCTAACTATGATCAATTGTCTGAGTAAAGCAAAGGTTTTATTTCAGTGGTGCTGGTCTTTTGTTAATCACAGCTGATTCTTCAGCCCCAGCCAACCAGAACCACAAATTCTTCATTCAAAATATGCAATGGCCCCAAATGAGTCTTTATTTTTTTCTTTTCATAATTTTTATTCATATTATATCCTAATTGCAGCCCTTCCCTCCTCTCCTCCCAGTCGCAAGTCCTTACAAATGCCTCCCCCATTACCCCTTCCCCTTTCCTCAGAAAAGGGGAAGCACCCTTGAATTCCACCCTCCACTCTAGGACATCTGATTACTGAAGGACTAATTACCTCCTCTCCCACTGAGGCCCAAGCAGGTGCCCCAAGTAGGGGAAGGGGATCCAATGGCAGGCAACAGATTCAGAAACAGTCCCCACTATTGTTAGGCGACCCACATGAAGACCAAGCTGCACATCTGCTACAAATGTTGGGGGGGGGGGTAGGTCCAACCCCTGCATGCTCTTTGGTTAGTGGTTCAGTCTATGTGAGCCCCCATGGGCCTAGGTTTTCTTGTGGTGTCCTTGACCCCTCTGGCTCCCTCAATTCTATCCCCGACTCTTCCACAAGACTCCCCGAGCGCCACCTGATGTTTGACTGTGGGTCTCTGCTTTTTTCATCCATGGCTGGATGTCTCCTCTCAGAGGGCAGTGATATTAGGCTCCTGTCTGCAAGCATGCAGAGTATCATTAATAATGAATGTCAGGAGTTGGCTTTCTCCCGTGGTATGTACCTCATGTTGGGCCAGTCATTGGTCAGCAGTTCCCTCAGTCCCTGGTCCACCTTTATCCCTGTACATCTTGTAGGCAAGACAAATTTTGGGTTGAAGGTTTTGTGGGTGGGTTGTGGGTTGACTCCTTCCACTGGAAGTCCTGCCTGGCTACAGGAGGTAGCCACTTCAGTCTCCATATCCCCTGCTGGTAAGAATCAAGTCACCTCCATAGACTCTCAATAGCCCCCCATCCCAGGTCTCCAGCTAGTCCAAAGATGCCCCCATTGATTTCTATTCTCACTGCCAGCCCTCTCCCTTCTCCACCCCACCCCCACACCTGATGGCCATGCCCATACTCCTCCTCAACCCCTCCTCAACCCAGTACCCTCGCTCCATCCACCTCTGATGATGAGGCTTTAAGTGACTCTCAAAACTTCCCCCTGAAGCTTCACAAACCAGGCCTCTTTCAACACACTTCCCAGATTCCACACCTCACCAAGCTTTCAACACTCAATGGCCTTTCTATACCAAAATTCCAAAGTCCTTCCACAATCCTCCCCAAAATGACATAGTCAGACCTGCCACAGTAACACTCCATGATCCTACTACCAATTTCTGTCTTAGTTAGGATTACCACGGCTGTGATGAGACACCATGCAAGGGTTTGCTTGGCTTACAAATATTAAGTCACAGCCCACTGAGGGACGCTAAGGCAGGAACTCAGACTGGGCTGGCATATGAGGACAGGAGCTGATGCAGGGGCCATGGAAGAGTATGAGGCTTGTTCTTAGTGGCTTACTCAGCCTTCTTTCTTACAGTTCCCGGGACCAGCAGCCCGGGGTGGCACTGCCTCCAATTGGCTGGGCTCTCCCACGTGAATCCCTAACTAAGAAAAGGCCCTACAGGCTTGCCTATAGCCTGATCTTATTGAGGCATTATCCTAGTTCTAATATTCCCTCCTCTCAGATGACTTCCGTTTGTGTCAAGTTGACATAAAACTAGCCAGCTGTGAAGGGGAAGGCATTTCTGTTCAATTCCTCTGATCTTCATAGGTACACTGTGGTGCACTCCCCCTCTCACTCCCAGAACTCTCACAGACAGATGAATAAATGAATGCAAAGAAGATTTAAAATTCAGATCTATCTTTAAAAAGCTCTTTGAAAGACCACAAAAAAAATGCCGTAAAAGCAAATGTATTTATGAAGTTAATGATAACCTATAGTGAATGATGGTTGTCTCAATAATAAAAGGACGTTTTCATAGTCAAAATGGGAATACAATAATACTATTTATTTCCAATAAAACAAAAATCGTATTCAACTATAAATACAGGATAGTTTTTGACTGTGAGAAAGTTTACTTCAGGCTGACGTTTATAAACTTTGTGCAAGACAATAGAATTATTCTCATTAAAGTGATTATAAGCAGACATAGAGACCTATTGTAAACATTGTCAACTGAAACTGTGTGGGCAGACCTACAAGGACGGCAAATAAGCTTAGGGTTGAGTACAGAATCACAACTTGGGGAGGTGGATGAAGCAGCAGGAGGGCTGCAGCAGCCTGTATCTGTCATGGGGTGTCCCTACATCCCTCCAGACACTGCGATCTTACCAAGCAGGGTATTGCTTACAGACCCATCTTTGCAACCATCTCTGTCTTCTTGTTCATGTAGTGACTAGTCCTATCTGGGAAATCGTGTCTGAAAGTCTGTCTCATTTCTTCCCATCTATCTTCTACTAGCTCTATAAGGGAAAATGCCATTTCCTTCACAAATAACATTTTACAAAAAGAATCCCAGTGTGAGCTGGAGAGATGGTTCAGTCGCTAAGAGCACTTACTGCTGTTAAGGAAGAACTAGCTTCAGTTCCCAGGTCCCACATCAGGTGACTCACAACTCTATGGGGATGTGAGGCCCTCTTCTGGCCTCTGTAGACATGGCATACACGTGTTGCACTTACATACATGCAAACAAAACACATAATGCATAAAATAAAAATTAATTTTAAGAAAAAAAATTAAAGATCTTGGGATCTGCTTCTCACCACTTCTGAGCTCACAATTCTCTGTGATGGATTTTGGTTTCACTTTTTGTTTGTTTTTTGGTTGGTTGGTTGGCTGGCTGGCTGGTTGGTTGGTTGGCCAGTTGGTCAGTTGGTTGTTTGGCTTGAGCCAGTGTTTCATGTAGCCCAGGCTGGTCTTGAACTCTGTTCTTCCTGCCTCCGCTTCCAGAATGTTGAGATTACAGACATGAAACTACATGTTTCAGTTTATTTTCCTGTTGCTGTGGTGAAATGCTCTCGCAAAAGCATCATAAGCCAGACAGTTTGCTTCAGTTCACAGTAACTCAACACAGTTCAGCGTGGCAGGGAAACCCAGCGATGGGAGTTTGAAACAGCCAGTCCACTCACACCCTTGATCAGGAATCAGAATAAGCAAGAGGAAGGCTTAGCTATGAAGCCTCAGGGCCTAACCCCAGTGACCTTCTCCAGAGACACTTCACCCACTAAAAGTTCTACAACCTCCCTTCACACTACCTGAGGACTGTATGTTCAAACAGGCAAACCTGTGGGGAACAGTCACACTCAAACAACAATACTAGGCAATACTTTACAGACTGAGCCACATTGCTGGCCCCTGTGGTTTCATCTTTGCTTTTTTTGTTTTAGAGGTTTTTGTTTTATTTTTAAAATTTGTATTGTATATGTTCAATGCATGTTTAATTGTTACATAAGGACATTTTATTCAAATATATATTGTAAACTGAGCACATGTCTCCTTCCCTGCCCCTTTCTCAACTCTACCCTGTCCGGTTAATCCTCTTTGTTTCTCTAAATAAGTTCACTTCTACTTTCGTGTCTCATATGTGTGTGTGTCTCTGTATGTGTCTGTGTGCATATGCATTTGTATATGTGTATGTATAAACACACATACATATACACACCAGTGATATATATATACATATATATACATATATATATGTGATTGTACATATCTATATAACAATCAAGCAACCACACACAGAGAAGTGCCATATCTGTCTTTTTGAAACTGGTCTAACAGTACAATTATTACCAAACTCTTGTTCATTGTGCTGGTAAACACTTCCATTGTGCACATTGTCCACATCTTCTTTTTTTATTAGATATTTTCTTCATTTACATTTCAAATGCTATCCCGAAAGTCCCCTATACCTTCCCCCACCCTGCTCCCCAACCCACACACTCCCACCTCCTGGCCCTGGCATTCCCCTGTACTGGGGCATATAATCTTCGCAAGACCAAGGGCCTCTCCTCCCAATGATGGCTGACTAGGCCATCTTCTGCTACATCTACAGCTAGAGACACGAGCTCTGGGGGGTACTGGTTAGTTCATATTGTTGTTCCTCCTAAAGGGTTGCAGACCCCTTCAGCTCCTTGGGTACTTTCTCTAGCTCCTCCATTGAGGGCCCTGTGTTCCATCCAATAGATGACTGTGAGCATCCACTTCTGTATTTGCCAGGCTCTGGCATAGCCTCACAAGAGACAACTATATCAGGGTCCTATCAGCAAAATCTTTCTGCCATATGCAATAGTGTCTGGGTTTAGTGGCTGTTTATGGAATGGATCCCCGAATGGGGCAGTCTCTGGATGGTCCTTTTTTCCATCTCAACTCTGAACTTTGTCTCTGTAACTCCTTCCGTGGGTATTTTGTTCCTCATTCTAAGGAGGAACAAAGTATCCACACTTTGATCTTCCTTCTTCTTGAGTTTCATGTGTTTTGTAAATTGTATATTGGATATTCTAAGTTTCTGGGCTAATATCCACTTATCAGTGAGTGCATATCATGTGAGTTCTTTTGTGATTGGGTTACCTCACTCAGGATGATATCCTCCAGATCCATCCATTTGCCTAAGAATTTCATAAATTCATTTTTTTAATAGCTGAGTAGTACTCCATTGTGTAAATGGACCACATTTTCTGTATCCATTCCTCTGTTGAGGAACATCTAGGTTCTTTCCAGCTTCTGGCTATTATAAATAAGGCTGCTATGAACATAGTGGAGTATGTGTCCTTATTACAAGTTCTGGTATACAATTCTGGGTATATACCCAGGAGAGGTATTGCTGTATCCTCAGGTAATGTCCAATTTTCTGAGAAACTGCCAGACTGATTTCCAGAGTGGGTTATACCAGCTTGCAATCCCACCAGCAATGGAGGGGTGTTCCTCTTTCTCCACATCCTTGCCAGCATCTGCTGTCACCTGAATTTTTGATCTTAGCCATTCTGACTGGTGTGAGGTAGAATCTCAGGGTTGTTTTGATTTGCATTTCCATGATGATTAGGGATAGTGAACATTTTTTCAGGTGCTTCTCAGCTATCCAGTTTTCCTCAGTTGAGAATTCTTTGTTTAGCTCTGTACCCCATTTTTAATAGGGTTATTTGATTTTTCTGGAGTCCAGCTTCTTGAGTTCTTTGTATATATTGGATATTAGTCCCCTATTGGATTTAGGATTGGTAAAAATCCTTTCCCAATCTGTTGGTGGCTGTTTTGTCCTATTGACAGTGTCTTTTGCCTTACAGAAGCTTGGCAATTTTATGAGGTCCCATTTGTCGATTCTCGATCTTACAGCACAAGCCTTTGCTGTTCTGTTCAGTTATTTTCCCCCTATGCCCAAGATATGGATCTTCGAGACTTTTCCCCACTTTCTCCTCTA
Organism: Mus caroli; assembly: GCF_978045245.1. Taxonomy (NCBI): domain Eukaryota; kingdom Metazoa; phylum Chordata; class Mammalia; order Rodentia; family Muridae; genus Mus; species Mus caroli. Next base: position 49,735,326 of record NW_028227257.1, on the reverse strand, counting down.
TAAGTATCAGTGTCTCTGGTTTTATGTGGAGTTCCTTGATCCACTTAGACTCAAGCTTTGTACAAGGAGATAAGAATGGATCAATTCTCATTCTTCTACATGATAACCGCCAGTTGAGCCAGCAACCCCATCTTCTTTATTCGTCCCTCTGTTCTTGGACACTTGGCTTGACTTTACTGTTGTGAACAGAGCTACAATAAACATTAATGTCCAAGGACCTCTATGATGCATTCACTTAAAGTCTGTTGAGTAGATACCCAGGAGTGATACAGTAGATTAATTTCGTGGGAACCCTTTCTATGGGTTTCCATAGCTCCCAGATTACCTCACAGTCAAGACCTACACACAGCTTCCCCTTACTCAGCCTCAGCAGCATCCATTGTCACTTGTTTTCTTAATGACTGCCGTTCTGACTGAGGTGACATGAAATCACAATATAGAGAATTTACAATTCTCTGACGGATAGTGAACTCGGTTGGACATTTTATTGGTCACTTGTGTTTCATCTTTTTAAAGTTCTTTGTTCATTTCATTAGTCATTGATTGATTGATTGATTGATTGATTGATTGATTGAAACAAAGTCTCTCTACGTAGTCCTCCTAGAACTTGATACATAGAACTGGGAGGCCTCAAACTCAAAAGATCTTCTGTCTCTGCCTTCCAGGTACTGGGATTGAAGGCATGCGCTGCCACACCCAGAAGTCCATTTTTCTATTGAGCTGTGTGACTTCTCATTGCCCTGCTTTTCGTTCTTTCTCTATCCCAGTGATTCATTTCTGTCAGATGTATGATTGGCAAAGATGATCTCAATGCTATGGTGTCTCTTCCCTTGATGACTTGTTTCATCTGCTGTGAACATTTTTAATCTCACGAGGGCTGATCTCTCTGTTGTTGGCATTGTTTTTTCAGTAGCAGGAGTAGTAGAATCTCTTTATGCCTTGAAATACTGTCCCTACTTCTCACCGCAGTTTCAGCATCTTGGGCCCTACATTGAGGTCTTTGATCCATCTGGCATTGACTGTTGTGAGAGAGGAGATACAGTTTCATTCCTCTCTGTATGGATCTCGACTTTTCTCAGCACCAAGGCTGTCTTTCTATATCTTTGGCATCTTTGTCATAGATTACATGACTGCAGCTATGCTAGGTTTGTACCTGGGTCCTTTCTATGTTCATTATAGAGGTCTTTCTCTTCTTTGATTAGCTATATTTCTAAATGCTTAATATTTTCAGAGTTACTTTGAATCAGGTATTTTTCCTAACTTCTTTCACTGAGAATACATTTTGATATATGATATGTCACTGTTTTTTATATTGATTTGGTACACTGCAACATTTAATAATATAGGTAGCCAGGCAGTAGTGGCATATGCCTTTAACCCTAGCACTCAGAAGACCAAGGCAAGAGGCTCTCTATAAGTTCAAGACCAGCCTGGTCTACAGAGGTGTTCCAGACCAGCCAAAGCTACACTTTGTCTCAAAACAAACAAATAAATAAAAAAATAAGCAAGCAAACAAATCAAAAACCAAAGCAAACATGCCCAGAGCCTCGTGACCTGGAGCAGGTTGAAACAAGACACAGAGTTGGACTCTGGTGTGTCTTTAAAGACTGATGGTCTCCAGACATTCTAGCTCTCTAACTATACTGAATGCTGATGATAACTTATAAAATGTCCTTAAAAACTTTCTTGCTCATTCTGAGGGTTAAAAGCCTCTGGCTTAGGCGATTAACACCTGCAGCCTAACAGTGTGGGATTAGGTTAATGTAGCCTTTATTCTATCTCAGCAGGAACTGCCCAGTTCTGACTTTCAGCCTGCTAGTTGAAGTTGCAAGAAATAAACGGGACACTTTGAAAAGTGGTCTTAGCGGTTATTTCTAAGTTGTAAAAAGTTCCCTATGAAATCTCTCTAAGAAAAAGGGGGAAAACAGTGTTGGTATCAGGACCTCTGAAACCCATGACATCACATAGGTGAGACCCATAGACCTGTTGCCAAGGCAACAGCCACCATATTCCCAGAATCCACTTGGCTCACCTCTCACCTTTACCTGTGTTACATCATCACCCATATATAAAGAAAGCCCCCTCCCTTATCTCTCTTCCTCTCTCTTCCTCCCTTCTCTTTCCGCTGCCACCTTGCTCCTCTCTCCCAATAAACCTCCTATGTGTGGAACTGCGTTGGCCTGGTGTGCTGCTATGTTTAGAAGCACATCAAAACAGAATAAATGAAAAAGGGGATCAGGAAGAATTCTCCCTCCACTCTTTGTCTCTCGGTGTAGCTTAGCAACACTTTCAGCAAGCTGAGGCTCTTGACTTGCTGCCAAATATGAGTGCCTTGTGAAGTTTTTTTTTCCTTGATTTTTGTTTTAACATGAAAAAAGTTGTATCAGACAAACCAGAAAATATACACAGAACTTTAAAATTCATATCAAAATGTCCAAATTTGGATTGTCTTCCGTACTATAGGCAACAATATGCCATAGCCCTGACTTCTGCAAATGTTTCCTGTCTCCATACACCCCACCTGCCACTGCCCTACCTCTCTCAGCATCCCCCCCTGCTGGAGCCAGGCTTCCTGTCCTCAGTGTCGGTGCGGTGCCCATTCCCTTCTCTGCCCCATACTTCAACATGTACACGAGACACACACACACACACACACACACACACACACACACACACACACGAGCACTGCCCTACTTCCCTCAGCATCCCCCGTGCCCCAGCTGTGCCCCTTGGTGTTTAAAGTCAACATATTGGTGACTTGGTTTTATTTGTTTCATTTCAGAAATGGGTCAAGTTTAAGAGGGACTTTGATAATTTCAAGACTCAATGTATTCCCTGGGAAATGAAGATCAAGGACATTGAAAGTCAGTATATTTTGTTGTCTCTGTTTTTAACTGGTTTCCTCAAAGAAATCTCCCAAGGCTTGAAATCAGAGTGCTCGGCCTTCTGGTTAGATCACTTCATAGATTCTGTTGCATCAGGAAAGGTGGGCATTGGATAAACAGGAAGCAGATTCAAATCCAGATTTCTCACTTTCTGGTGAGAGCTCAGGTGGCTCAGTCACCCCACAGAGTTTCAGGCTATCTCTCTGCCATAAGAAAGCAGAGTCCTGGGGGTTTACCTGACAGGCTGACATGAAAGTCACAGTCATGTGGGCAGCGCTGGTTTCTTCTTTGCTGACATGATTCACTGAGCCATCTCTTCCCTCTCAGGTCACTTCGGTTCTTCTGTGGCATCTTACTTCATCTTTCTCCGATGGATGTATGGAGTTAACCTCGTCCTTTTTGGCTTAATATTTGGTCTAGTCATCATCCCAGAGGTAAGAACAGAATTCCCTGTCTTCAGATAGTGTTGATAGGGCTTTACTACAGACAGCATCTTCAGATATACTTTCCAGATACTTTCCTCTCTCTCTCTCTTTTCGCTATAATCTGTCATTCTTTAAAAACAAAAACCTGTTTTTAGAAAATATATTGTTATGTAGTACAGACTACTCTCAAATTCATAATCCCCCTGCCTCATTCTGCTCAATGCCTTTATTATAAGCATGCAGGTCTGTTTAAATTCAATATTCATGTCAGTTGCCTGGTAGTTCAAAACATGGAACCAAAACACTTAGGGTTCTGGATTAAGAAATTGATAACACATTTTCTGCCTTTCATTTATACTTAAAATGAGTGAAAAATTAATATTTCAGTTATTTTTTTCTTTTACCCTGGGGAAAAAGAGAAGCCGGCAAAACTAAGCAAAAGGTAACTAAATTGTAAGAAAAGGCAGGTAAATGGTTAGGAGACAAGCTCTCTGTTGAGGTACAATTCTGGAGATTTACTGAGTCATGTTGCTTTCGTTTTTAGTGTGTCAGGGGTATGGTGTGTTTTATGAGCACATGTGTGCACACGTATGTGTGCTTGTGCACATGTGCAGGGGCCAGAGGAGATACAAGATTTCCATATCTATATAACTTTGCAATGTATCCCCTTAAGACAGACTCTAACAACTAGACACAGTGGTGCATGCCTTTGATCCTAGCTCTTGGGAGACAGAGGCAGGCAGGTCTCTATGTGTTCAAAGCCAGCCTGGTCTATGTTTCAAGCTGCAGACCAGTCATGGCTATAGAGAGAGATGCAGACCAGTCATGGCTATGGAGAGAGACTCTGACTAAATGAGCAAACATGCAAACACAGACAGGTTCTCTTGGTGAACCTGGAGTTAGGTCAATAGCCAGCAAGCCTAGTGATCCTCCTACTTGCTCCCTACCCTTCACTCACATGCGCACGTGTGCGCGCGCACGCACGCGCACACACACACACACACACACACACACACCGAGGTTACCTGCACTGTGGCTGTACTCAACTTTTTGCATGGGTTCTGGGGACTGTGACTCAGGTCCTCGTGCTCACACAGTCGGACGCCAACTCCCCAGACCCAATTTTGTGGAGACTGTAAAAGCTAGATGATAGTTGGGCCAAAAGTAGTTAAGTTTCATTATTATGACTGACCACACTTAGGTATTGTATATGCTACTTTAGGTGTAAAATATTTCCCAATAACAGTAAAAATTAAAATCTAAAAAAAAAAAAAGAAAAGGAACCACAAGAGCTTGGGTGACAGTGACATCAGCACTGGAGAGGCAAAGGCAGGAGGAACATTGCAAGTTCTAAGCCAGCCAGGACCACACCCACAGAGGGCTGGTGAGGGGTGAGGGGTGTGGGGAGAGAGAGACAAACCCGAAAGCAGAGGGAGTGTAGTGAAATCCCAAGACTGACGCTAGAAAAGCTGAGGACAGTGCGTCTTTGTCTTCAGCATTTGTCCACTTTTTTTTTTTTTTTTGAAATTTCTACTTTATCCAATGGGTAAAAAGAAATGAATAGTTTGTATATTTTGTACTAAAAAACACAATTTGTCTACAAATAATATTACCGCAGAAACCCCCAAATCCATGTGTTCTACCAAATATGTGTTCAACTTTATATAAAAGACTATGTGAAGATGGTTACAGTCATTAAATAGATAAACATTGCCAACAAATCCCTACACTCTTACTATCTGATTTATAATACACCCAAAAATGTTGACACAAGAACAATAAATCTATAAAATAACTAGTAAAAATTAATAGTCTAGGAGATTTCCATTAGAAGCAATGTAAAGTTCAATGGTCAAAAAATAATAATTCATATTTTTTAAAGATGTATTTATTTATTACAGGTAAGTACACTGTAACTGTCTTCAGATACTCCAGAAGAGGGAGTCAGATCTCATTTCAGGTGGTTGTGAGCCACCATGTGGTTGCTGGGATTTGAACTTCGGATCTTCGGAAAAGCAGTCAGGTGCTCTTACCCACTGAGCCATCTCACCAGCCCAATAATTCATATTTTTAAAAAGCCAGTCTTTGGTCTGGAGGGATGGCTCAACTGTTAGAGCATCTCTTCAAGAAGACCAGTGTTCTGTCAGGCAGTGGCTCACAACCACCTGGAGCTACAGGTCCTGGGGATCTGACATAATTCTCTGGTCTCCTTAGGTGCCTCCATATACTCACACTGACATATAGACCCAGACAGACAAACAGACAGACACAGACAGACACACATACACACACGTATTCATACATGCACACACGCACATGGACACACAAATAAAAAATTCTTCTTGAAAAGCCAATCCATCCTAAGTCAGTATGTAAATGTGATCCAATTCTGATATTTCTCATAAGGGTATGAGTGAGGCTCACCTCACAGAAGGACATGGGATTTGTTAAATATACTTAGAGTTACTGTTCACATTTTCTCTGTCATCTGTCCCCATGGGAGGTGCTGATGGGCATGCCCTATGGAAGTATACCCAGAAAGACGGTGCCTCGAGCTGAGGAAGAGCGAGCCATGGACTTCTCTGTCCTTTGGGATTTTGAGGTACGAACCATGGTGTCAACACACCTCCATTATAACATTGTAAAGCCAGTGTCTTTCACTCTCAAAGTCAAACTTCAGCCCTCTCAGAAATGAGTGACAGCAAATTAGAGAGCGTTCCCGGGTACCCAGCCTCACTGCTCCAAGGGATTTCTTTATCCTCTACTTTACTCAGGCATCCTAGGAAAACATCCTACAGGTAAGTAGGTAAGGTGAATATTATTATATCAAGTTGCTGAAAAGTGATAATGTCTTCAAATAGGACCCTTATTAAACAAAATGCTTTCCCATCCCTTTGTCTATGCTGTGCTTATTTGATCAGGGCTGCTGTCAGGATACCTTGCCTTGTGTATCGACACTTACACCTCCATTTCCTTTGCTGCCAGAGCGAACTTTGTAAAATGCAGGTGGAACATGCCCCACTCCTCGTTCAGCTAACCCTTGCTTCCCATTCCCAGTGGGGTTAAAGCCAATGGGTTTACAAAAGAACCCTGTGTGCCTCTGACCTAAGGCCTCACAAGTCAGAGCCCCATATTACGAAGTCAAGGACATCTCTGTACACACAGCACTGCAGTGTCTCACCCCCTCCTGATGGACCTATCCCTGGAATTTTCTTCCTCATCCTCCATGCCTCTCATCTGTAGCTTCAAAGGGTTCCTGAGGGTCAGGTTACCTGGCAACAATGTTGCCTACAATGTCCTGGGCTGGCATCCTCCAGCTTTAGAGTCAAACTTAAGTCTCAGAAATGAGTAACAAATTGCAGTAATTTCCCAGGGCACCCAGCTACTCTGCTGCCAGGGACTGTCTTCACTTTTTCTTACCCAGGAATCCTTGCTGAAATCTCTTACCTACCAAAAGCAAACAGAATTCATTCAACAACAATTCTTTATGTTGCATTCAGCAAAGAAATATTTAAAAGTACTAAAATCTAAATTAATGCTATTCCTAACTAATATAAAGTCTACTCACTACTAAAGCCAAGTATACCTAAAAGTCAAATTAATAATACAGGGACAGATGAAAGGGACAGAGGGCAGGCATGCCTGCCAGTGAGACTGATAACCTGGGTTTTTCCCCTAAACCCACATCATAGGTGAAAACTCATTACCATGGGTTGTCCTCTGATCTCTACATGTGTTCCGTGGCACATGTATATCCACAAAGGCACACACACACACATACACACACACATGCCTGGATTCAGGAACACATATACACATACACAGTTGTCTGGGGTCATTTTGAAATGTTACAAAAGCTCACAAACTCTTGTTTATTTCTGGCCTCCATATATATTGCCTCCACAGTCTAGAGGCAGAGAAATGATTACTAGTCACTTAAGAACCTGGTTATCAATGGGGTACAGAGCTAAACAAAAATTTATCAACTGAGAAATACCGAATGGCTGAGAAGCATCCCCCCCAAAAAAAAATGTTCAACGTCCTTAGTCATCAGGGAAATGCAAATCAAAACAACCCTGAGATTCCACCTCACACCAGTCAGAATGGCTAAGATCAAAATTCAGGTGACAGCAGATGCTGGCAAGGATGTGGAGAAAGAGGAACACTCCTCCATTGCTGGTAGAATTGCAAGCTGGTACAACCACTCTGGAAATCAGTTTGGCAGTTCCTCAGAAAATTGGACATAATACTACCTGAAGACCCAGCAATACTACTCCTGGGCATATACCCAGAAGATGCTCCAACATGTAATAAGGACACATACTCCACTACGTTCATAGCAGCCTTATTTATAATAGCCAGAAGCTGGGAAGAACCCAGATATCCCTCAACAGAGGAATGGATACAGAAAATGTGATACATTTACACAATGGAGTACTACTCAGCTATTAAAAACAATGAATTTATGAAATTCTTAGGCAAATGGATGGATCTGGAGGCTATCATCCTGAGTGAGGTAACCCAAAAGAACACACATGGTATGCACTCACTGATACGTGGATATTAGCCCAGAAGCTCAGAATACCCAAGACACAATTCACAAACCACATGAAACCCAAGAAGAAGGAAGGCCAAAGTGTGGATACTTCAATCCTTTTTTGGGGAAAAAAACACCCATGGAAGGAGTTACAGAGACAAAGTGTGGAGCAGAGACTGAAGGAATGACCATCCAGAGACTGCCCCACCTGGGAATCCATCCTATATGCAATCACCAAACCCAGACACTATTGTGGATGCCAATAAGTGCTTGCTGACAGGACCCTGATATAGCTGTCTCCTGAGAGACTCTGCAAGTGCCTGACAAATACAGAAGTGGATGCTTACAGCCATCCATTGGACTAAGCACAGGATTCCCAATGAAGGAGTTAAAGGACCCAAGGAGTTGAAGGGGTTTGCAGCCCCATAGGAGGAGGAACAATATGAACTAACCAGTACCCCTAGAGCTCCCAGGGACTAAACCACCAACCAAAGAGTACACATGGTGTGACTCATGGCTCCAGCTGCATATGTAGCAGAGGATGGCTTAGTTGGACTTCAATGGGAGGAGAGGCCCTTGGTCTTGTGAAGGGCTGTATGCCCCAGTGTAGGGGAATGCCAGGGCCAGGAAGTGGGAGTGGGTGGGTTGGTGAGCAGGGGGAGGAGAGAGGGGATAGGGGGAAGAGGTTATCGGAGGGGAAACCAGGAATGGGAATAACATTTGAAATGTAAATAAAGAAAATACCCAATTTAAAACAAAAACCCTGGTTATCAAACACGATAGCTTGGAGCTATGCATTCTTGGGCACACATTTTGGGTACATGTGCGCTCTCTCTCGCTCTCTCTCTCTCTCTCTCTCTCTCTCTCTCTCTCTCTCTCTCTCTCGCTCGCTCTCCCTCTCGCTCTCGCTCTCGCTCTCTCTCACCTCTCCTTCCTGAATCTCCATGCTCTCTATGCAGTGGATGGATGGCAAAGGCACAGACAATGACTGTGGATGGACTCTGGAAACACTATGAACGGAGTATTTGGGACTCTTCCTCTGTAGACCTGCTTTTAAACTCAGACAGAAATCCCTGATAGAACAGAAATGTACAATTAATCTCTCCTCTAAGATTATAAACACTTTGGATGTCTTTCCTACAGGGCTACATCAAATATTCTGCTCTCTTCTATGGCTACTACAACAACCAACGGACCATTGGATGGCTGAGGTACAGGCTGCCCATGGCTTACTTTATGGTGGGGGTCAGCGTGTTTGGCTACAGCTTGATGATCGTCATTAGGTCGTAAGTATAAGGGTCATCTATAAGTAAATAAGCAAGTGGGGCTGTGTATACATAAGGTGTATATAGATGATATAAGTATGTAAATAAGAGGGAGTTGATGATATATAGATGATATAAGTATGTAAATAAAAGGGAGTTGATCTTTCTTCACTCAAACAACTCTCCTCTGACTCCTCTGTGTGTACTTTCCTGAGATATACTTCAAAAAGAAGCAAACAAGCAACTACACAAGTCTTCTAGTTTGCTGTCGCTGCTGTGACAAGGTAACTGACAAAGGCAATTTAAGGGAGAAAGGTCTTATTTGGGCTCACAGTTCTAGGGTACACTACTTCATGGCAGGGATGCTCTGGTGGCAGGAACTTGAGGCATCTGGTCACATTGCCTCCACAGTCAGGAAGCAGAGACATGATTGCTAGTCACTTGAGCTGTCTCCTTTCTATTCAGTCCAGGAGCCTAGCCCAAGGGATAGTGCCACCAGCAGTTTGGTCTTCCTAACTCTATTAACCTAGTCTAGATAACCCCTCACCAACATGTCCAGAGGTGTGTCTCCTAGATGATTCTAGATCTCGACAAGTTGACACTCAGTATTAGTGATCACATTAAGCCAATGAAGATTGTGAAATATACGTGATAAGCCAGATATTATGTGAAGCTCAGGGAAATGAGCTTTATGAAATAAAACCCCTCTAAATGAGGCAGAGCACAGACAGTGAGGTCAAAGGTTGAAGGGTATGATGTAAGCATGAAAAGAAAATATGCAGAGACCCAGTGACAGCAAACAATTCCAGAATTCCTATCAGGACAGCCCATCCAGTTTCCCAAACTTGCAAAAGGCCATTGTGGCTTGAGACAGAATGTAGTGCCTGATAAGGTGGCTGGAAGTTTCTCCAGGGCTCAGCCTCAAAATGAATGAATGAATGAAGTAAATAAATATTTACATATATATTTAATAGACCTATACCAAAAGAATTTGTATGGCTGTGATTAATCATGGCAGCCTCTCTGTCCCCAGCTCTACCTTCCTCAGTGGTCAGGACTGGCCTTTATATGTCAGTGTCTCTTTTGTTCATTTTTATATGTATTCCTCTATCACTCTCTGCCTTATTTTTTGAGATAGGAGCGCCCACTGAACCTGAATTCTACCAGTTCAGCCAGATTGTCTGGCCAGTGAGCTCTGGGGATCCATCTATCTCCACTTCCCCAGCCCTGGAATTGCAGACACACATGGTTCTTTACCTAAGTGCTAGGAGCCCCAACTCAGGTCCTCTTGCCCGTAGCAAGCACTTTAACAGTGAGTCCATCTTCTTAATGTATATCCTTTGAATAAAAAGAAAATAGTTCAGACCATGAATATGGGATGTTTCTGTGATGAACCAAAGCCACCTAGGTGCTGTGAAACAGCAAGTCCAAAAAGTCAACAGGCAAGATAGAATCGGGGGAGCACAAAACTCCCACACTATCTGGTGAAATCCATGATTGGAATCCCACAGGTAGTCCCATGTAATAAAAATTGACCTAACTAACGTCCCTCCCTGCCTTGCCCCTTCATTAGAGATCATCTTGAGCCTAAGACTGACTTAGGCCAAGGATCCCATAGGCTGATGTATCAGAAAAGAGATAGGTGTAACAAAAGGAGCTTATGTTCTCTAGGATGGCCAGCAATACCCAGGGTAGCACCAGCGAGGGGGACAGTGACAGCTTCACATTCAGCTTCAAGATGTTCACCAGCTGGGACTACCTCATTGGGAACTCAGAGACAGCAGACAACAAATATGTCTCCATCACTACCAGCTTCAAGGTATTGTCCCTGCAGCTGACCCTCCTTCCCGAGAAAACGCTGGGTCCCTCTAGCCACTGGGAAGCTTCCCCCAGCTAGGTGAGAGGAAATGGGATCTCCAAATATATAACCTGTGAGAGCCATATCAGTACACACACCTTCTAAAAGGTTGCTCACAGCGGGGGCACCCTAAGAATCTTTCTTACATAACAGAGAATCCTGACTTCTGAAGTCTGCTCCTGCCTCTTCCCTCATGACATTCCTCTCTGGAAGCGTTCATGGAAGGACGACTCGTGTCAATCTTCTCTATGTGCTAGAATTGCATAAGGAGCTCTAAAACTGCCCTGCCCAGGCTCTTTAAGGTTCTTATGTGATTGGCTAGCATTGTTATTGTTGTTGTTTAGGTTAGCTGTTTGTTTTTTAAAGCTCTCCAAGTAGTAGAACACCCATTTAAGGATGTGTGAATGAAAGAATTAACCTTGTATTTCTTACAATCCATGTCCCTTACAGTCCTCACTATTTTGTTCCCAAGAAATTTGAAGTGGGCTGATGAACTATAGTTCAGCCAAAATAAATCACCATCATGGTGGTACACACTTGAAATCCTGGCACTTGGGAATGAAAGTGGGAAGATCCTGAGTTTGAGGCCAGGCTGGGCTATTACATAGCAAACTGTGTCTCAATCAAGCAACTATGAACCAGACAGTAAATAAATGAACAGAGGCAGAAACTATAGCATGAAAACACTGCATGTTATATTGTTCTTCCATGGCTGTAAATCTACTACAAGCCTTTAAGACAGGGGTCTCACTATGTAGCCTAGAGTAGCCTTGAACTTGTGATCCTCCTGGCTCAGCTTCCTGAGGGCAGGGGTTATAGGACTGCTCCACTCTCCTTGGTTTCCACTCCAAGCTCTTGATGGCTTCTTCTGCCTGGTTTGGTGGGCTCTTTCCTGATGACTCACTGTACATCAGCTTTGCTTAGCTCCCTTTTCACTTAGCTCTTCCACTCACTGTCAACAAAAGATTTGAGCCTACTACCTACCAAATGGGTTAACTGGGCCGGAGTCCTTTCACCTGAGTCAGTTTGTCCTTTCCTCTCAGCCATCTGCAGCCATGGGCAGGAAATGCTGGAGTGGCTGTGACTCTAGACCAGACCAAGGGTCATGCCATGCCTATAATAAAACGATTATGAATAAAGCATTTACTACTGAAAGCAGAGGTAGCACACACATATAACTGGGACCACCAAGACCAGCAGAGTAACGATTCACATGAAACAGAAAGGATGCCTGCTCCAACACAACTCAGTAGCAGATGTTAGTTCAGACTTTGATACTCTGGCCCCGAGTAGTTTATTTTAGGCATATTTAAACATGGTATAATTTGAAGGAAGATTTTCTGGTGATAACTAACTCAATCTCACATACAAAACTTAAAACATGAAAATACTGTTCAGGAGTCCAGCCCTGCATCAGTTCTTTGAGGAAGGCAGCATGCAATATAGAGTCAGCCATGAGGACAAAGTTTATTTATCTTTGACAATTCTGTCTATGATGCTTTGCTATCCTAAGGCCAAAAGTGTTGGCTTCTGGTAATAAACACTTTCTGTTAGCAGCAGAGGATTAAAAAGAAAAGAAAAAGCTAAATTGGTAGGGCCCTTTCCTCTGTGGCTCAAGAACCTCTTGCTGGCCAGGCAAGAGGCTTGGGCTTGTTAACTCTTAGTAACTAAGGAAGAAAAGAGAAAAAAAGAAAATCTTTTGCATAGGCAATATGCACAGACACAAATACATTCTTACACAAACATTCTAGTCGGGCCTAACCACCTGTCTCATAAGTTCCACAAGTGTTCATGCATACTCACATATATACACATACACCTACACACGTATGTATATGCATACATATAAACAAACAGACTTAGACATATATACATTTGGTAGATAAGGAAGAGGCCCTCAAGCCACCACTTTATTTTTCTCTCTGGCCTTTTTATACCTTCTTAGGCAAAAGTTCTTTAGACAATTATATCATAGATAAAGTATTACATAAAAGGGGAGATACAGAAGGATGTTGATAGTTAACTTCAAAGCAGTGTTTCATTCTTTAAGCTCAGTATAAGTTCAAAGCCACAGTTTCACATGGCCTTGCTTTATCATAGTACACACTGTGTTTTATCCTTGGATCTGACCTAGAACGAATGTTTTTCCTTGATCACAGATTTGTCCCAAGCCTCTTTATCTTTTTAGTACAATTTATAAAAGTTCACTGAATTCTTTATTTACAGTCTTTACTTACTATTCTATGAGGAATTAGCATATTTTATTCTTGATTTTAACTTTATTACATCTTTCTAACAAAAAGTTAAAATCATCTCTTAAAACATTTTTCCTACAGCCGGGCGTGGTGGCGCACGCCTTTAATCCCAGCACTCGGGAGGCAGAGGCAGGCGGATTTCTGAGTTCGAGGCCAGCCTGGGCTACAGAGTGAGTTCCAGGACAGCCACGACTACACAGAGAAACCCTGTCTCAAAAAACAAAAGAAAAACAAAACAAACAAACAAACAAACAAACAAAACATTTTTCCTAAAATTAGGAATTCTATAAATTCATTAATTCATCATGAAAGTTCATCTTTATGTTGATCTGCAGGAAGTCTGCCCAATAGGGTAGGCTGATGCCCAGGAATCATTAGCCTATGTAATAGTGACAGAAAAAGGCATATCAGTAGTAAGAAGCAATCCTGGGACAAAATCTCTGAAGGCCCTACAAGTCAGAGCTTACCCATCTCAGCCATGCAGAGTGGTGGGCCACCTCCTACAAGTCAGAGCTTGCCCATCTCAGCTATGCAGAGTGGTGGGCCACCTCCTACAAGTCAGAGCTTGCCTATCTCAGCCATTCAGAGTGGTGGGCCATCTCCTACAAGTCAGAGCTTGCCCTCTCAGCCACACAGAGTGGTGGGCCAACTCCTACAAGTCAGAGCTTGCCCATCTCAGCCACACAGAGTGGTGGGCCACCTCCTACAAGTCAGAGCTTGCCCATCTCAGCCACACAGAGTGGTGGGCCACCTCCTACAAGTCAGAGCTTGCCCATCTCAGCCATGCAGAGTGGTGGGCCAACTCCAGAAGAGTTACTTGCATGCCTTTAGCCGTTCCTAGATGGCTCCTGACAACACTGAAACTCTTTATAGAGTACATGTGGCATTGTCCAAGATAGGCTCTATAGATTGACTATATGTGACATCTCAAGTGTCTAGGGGAGGATCTGGTGTGGTCTCAGTCATACAGTTATCACAAAGGTCACCAGGATATTAACCACCTCTGTTCCTAGCCTTCTGAGCAGAAAGCAGATGTCTTAGTTAGGGTTTTACTGCTGTGAACAGACACCATGACCAAGGCAAGTCTTATAAAAAACAACATTTAATTGGGGCTGGCTTACAGGTTCAGAGGTTCAGTCCATTATCATCAAGGTGGGAGCATGGCAGTATCCAGGCGGGCATGGCACAGGAGGAGCTGAAAGTTCTATGTCTTCATCCAAAGGCTGCTAGTGGAAGACTGACTTCCAGGCAACTAGGTTGAGGATCTTATACCCACACCCACAGTGACACACCCATTCCAACCAGGTCACACCTATCCCAACAAGGCCACACCTTCAGATGGTGCCACTCCCTGGTCCAAGGATATACAAGCCATCACATTCCACTCCCTGGTCCCCATAGACTTGTTCAAAAACATGAGTCTATGGGGGCCATACTTAAACATAGCATAATGCAAAATGCATTTAGTCCAACTTTCAAAATCCTCATAGTCTATAGCAGTCGCAACAATGTTAAAAGTCCAAAGTTCAAGGTCTCTTCTGAGATTCATTCAATTTAATTAACTGTAATCCCCAAAGCAAGCCAATAAGTAACATCCCTCCAAGGCCTCTACATCAGCTCCTGCTTCCTGACCTGCTTGAGTTCCAGTCCTGACTTCTTTCAGTGATGAACAACAATGTGGAAGCATAAGCCAAATAAACCCCTTCCTCCCCAGCTTGCTTCTTGGTCATGCTGTTTTGTCCAAGAATAGAAAACCTGACTAAGACAGCAGATTATACATTTCTCCCTTTGAAGAGACAGCTCTGTGTATTTAACCTTTCTAGTTTCCCTAGTGTTCACATGTGAGCACAAGGACGTCTGTACCTCCTACATGTAACAAGGTAGAATTGAGGGCTGGAGAGATGGCTCAGCAGTTAAGAGCACTGTCTGCTTTTCCAGAGATCCTCAGTTCAAAGCCCAGCAACCACACGGTGGCTCACAACCACCTGTAATGAGATCCAATGCCCCCTTCTGGTGTGTTCAAAGACAGCTACAATTAGTATATTTCATACACTCTTGCATGCGCCCAACTCGCCAGCAAGAACGACACTGCAATAGGATCCTTCTGCACACGTTTATTGGGAGAGCTTGATTGCAGAGGTGAAGAGACCCCAAGTCCAGAACTGGTGCTGCTTATATAGGCCTAGGAGAGGCGTGTCTCACACCCGGATTGGTTATGCATGGGTTATACTTACCACCTCATTTGCATGTCTACATCTGATTGGTTAACTTGTCTCTCATCTGATTGGTTAACTTATCTCTCATCTGATTGGTTAACTTGTCTCTCATCTGATTGGTTAATTTTGGTTAATTCTCAAAACCTCATCTTGGCAAAAAAACTTTACTGCCTATGGTGGCCAGTGGTAGCCAGCACCACCCTGCAACGGCACATGTGGCTTCCCACAATACACTAGTTGTCTGGTGAGTTAGCTAGACCTCAGAGTGAACACAGTAACTGATGATTGGTAGAGAGGTCTCCTCCCAGGCAGTTGGTCCAAGAGACCAAGTTTTCCCATTATTGCACATGTCTTCATAGAGAGTTACTGATCCAGGACATAAGTATGATCATATAAGTATGATTATATTTTTATACTAACAGAAAACAAACTGATATTAAAACTTTATTTATGATAATTCCCAAAACATAAAAGTCTAGCCATAAACTTAAATTCTCCTTATCAAAAAAAATATGTGACACACACACACACACACACACACACCCAATGCACACAAAGCAAAACAGAAAACAAACAAACAAAAACAGCATTCAATATTAAGAAACCCTAAGAAGAGAAATTGGCAAAATATAGTTTGGAGAGCAAATCCAAACTGCTGCTTACTTTTGTAAATAAGACTTTATTGAAACAAAAACATACACATTTACTTACATATTGTCTATGGTTATTGTCCTGCAGTAATGGTGTGGCAGTGGTGAGAAGAGAGAGACATACATGGACTGCAGGCTAACAGTATCTACTGTGTGAACTTTATAGGCTATTTGACAACTCCCATACTTGAAACTCAAGATTAAAATTTTAATCTAAGGGGCTTGAGAGATGGCTCAGAGATTAAAAGTACTGGTTACTTTTACAGAGAACCTGGGTTCCATTCCCGGAACCCACATGGCAGCTCACAACTGTCTATGACTCCAGTTCCTGGGGATCTGACACCCCATTCTGGCCTTCACAGGTACCAGGCACCACTGTGGTGCCTGGTACCTGTGAATACTAACCCTTCTATTGGTTCACTGTTAGATTAAGAAATAATTTGTGGAAAATATTTAGTACCATGTCTAGCAATAGTAAATCTCAGTTTTCATTATTACAAAATAACCAAACCCAAGATAACAATAACAGCAGAATATATATGTTCATAGAAGTTATCTCTAAGTCTCTACAGGGTATTATGTCACCCCTCTGAATTATTTATAGAAATACAGAAACAACAGCTGTAGGCAGCAGGTCCTGACTTGGTGCTATTCACCTCTCCTTTTCACATGCTAAGGAGTCTATAGTGGACGAACAAGAGAGTAACAAAGAGGGGAATATCCACCTCACAAGATTCCTCCGAGTCCTGGCCAACTTTCTCATTCTCTGCTGTCTGTGTGGAAGCGGGTACCTCATTTACTTTGTGGTGAAAAGGTCCCAGGAGTTCTCCAAAATGCAAAATGTCAGCTGGTATGAAAGGAATGAGGTAAGACGGATGTCGCCAGTGATGCCAAGACTGAGGGGACATCCTGAAATCACTCTTTGCTGGGTGCCATTTGTGTGTGTGTGTGTGTGTGTGTGAGAGAGAGAGAGAGAGAGAGAGAGAGAGAGAGAGAGAGAGAGAGAGATTATTATTAATCTATATATATTAATTAATTCTGAAAATTAATATAGTGGCAGTTATTTCTTAACCAGCTAGTTCCCTGCCCCACCCCTAAACAACCATACCTTTTAATATTTCAAAGCTTAGTTCTGCAGTAGAGTCTCAGAAAGTCTAAATTACAGGCCTTGTCTTAAAAAGCAAAATTAAGCCCATCATGGTGCAATTTCCTGTAATCCCAGCAGAGACATGAGGATTTGTAAAAGTTTGAGCCAGGCTGGTCTACATAGTGAGTTCCAGGACAGCCAAGCTACACAACTGTTATAAAACAAGTAAATATCACAGTGCAGAGAGATAGCTCACTGGTTAACAACACTCTATAGGAGACCTGTATTTGGGTCCCAGCATTCACATGGTGGCTCATAAAACCATCTGTAAGTCTAGTTCTAGGGGACCCAACACCCTCTTTTGGCCTCTACAGGCACCCAGGCATGCATGGATACACATATATACATATTTATGTATATGAGTACTCTATCTGCATGTACACCTGTATGCCAGAAGAGGGCGTCAGATCCCATTACAGATGGTTGTGAGCCACCATGTGGTTGCTGAGAATTGAACTTAGGACTTCTAGAAGAGCAGCCAGTGTTCTTAACCACTGAGCCATCTCGCCATCTCCCCAGCCCCCTGAATCATGTTTTTAAAAAAAATGTTTTTGGTAGACTTTTTTGGATCTTTGCCTATCTAATATTTTTTCTAAATTTTTAGTATCTATTTTCATTTTTCTTTTATTTTAAAACTCTCCTCCTTTCAATTTTCAGGTGGAGATCGTGATGTCTCTGCTAGGGATGTTTTGTCCCCCTCTGTTTGAAACCATTGCTGCCTTGGAGAATTATCACCCACGAACTGGGCTGAAGTGGCAGCTGGGCCGCATCTTTGCCCTCTTCCTGGGAAACCTCTACACGTTTCTCCTGGCCCTCATGGACGATGTCCACCTTAAGGTAGAGCCTACAAACTCCACTGTGCCTGCTGTCCACGGTGTTCCCTTTCAAATATAATAACTTTGCTGTGCATAATTTCTATTAATTAAATAAATGTTGGAAGTTTAAGAAGGAAAATTAAGAAGAGATACTTCCAGAATCTATAACCCAAAGACAGTGGTTGCTACAGTTTTTCTGCATTTTTTCTGAGGTTGTCTTTTTCTACATTATGTCTATATCATTTAGTACTCTCATATTTGGTATGCAGGTTTTTCTATGTTGTTTCACAGCTGTCATAGCTAGTCAATAGCCAAATAATTGTCCACTGATGTGATGTGTCACAGTTGGCCAAACTGCTCATCAGTGCTTGTCAGATGTGTATGGGGCACCTGCAAATTAGGCCCTGGGGTACAGCAGGCAATTAGACACAGTCCTGTTCCAAGCAGCTTCATGCTCAGGGTCAGGAAACAGAATCATTCAATACAACACACTGTGAAATAAGCTTCAATGAGGGCAAGTCGTAGGCAGTGAGTCAGAGCACAGGGCATCTCAAATCCTCAGCTTGGGGAGTCTCAGCAGACACTGAAAAAGCATGGTGAAGAGCGGATGCCAACAGGAAATGGCAGGATAGTTGGAGAACACAGAGGAGGGAAAACTGGAGAGACAGATGAGTCTTCCTCACTCCTTCATCTCATTACTACCTCGTTATTATTCTGCAGGATACAGAAAGGTCTTGGAAGGTCCTAACAATGCAAGTGATCAGCACTGGGCCACAATCCTTCCAACCATTTTGGCTTCCCTAAGAAACTGTTCCACACTCCTCAGCCTTATATTTTACTCTGGGATATAGATACCACTTGACCTTCTCTGAAAGTAGCTGGCCAGTTCCAGAGGTCACTGCCTCAAAGGATTCCTCTAGGCTCCCCATCATCTGAGGGTACTCCTCAGTCCCCAGAGACAATTCCCACAGCTCATCTCACTTTGTTTTCTGATTGTTCAGCTCTGTTACTTACTAGATTATGAACTTCCTGAGAGAAAACCCTTTTGGTCACTCTTGTGTCACCACTGACTTGTGTGTACAGATTAGACCCTGAATTCTCAAAATGAATGGTGGATGGGTGGGTAAGTGGATGCTAACTTAGGGAGAAAACTTTATGGAAAGGATCAAGGGACTTTAGCCCATTGCGCCCTCTGGTGGATTGAAAGCCTGAGAAGTTCTTTTCTGAGAAGATTGTCCAGTGGTAAGGTGGAGGCCAGATGGTAGAGAGATAGTTTTACTTGTTCCCATGGAAACAGCTGAACTACCTCCGGTTCTATCCAACTTCTGATTGTCATGTTCTCTTCCAGCTTTCTAATGAGGAGAAAATCAAGAACATCACTCATTGGACCCTGTTTAACTATTACAATTCCTCAGGTGGGAATGAGAGTGTGCCCCGGCCACCACCACACCCTGCAGACGTGCCCAGAGGTTCTTGCTGGGAGACAGCTGTGGGCATTGTGAGTAGTTGTGCTCTCTGGAAAGGTGACCCTTGTTCTGTTTTTCGTTGTCCCTTCTTTGATCTTTCCATTTGAGAAATAATCCTGAAAACTCACATGTCCATCAAGCAGGCATTTCCTAATCACCTTGGAAGGTCCAAGTTGAATATAGAGCAGGCTCGGTACATCCTAGAACCTCACATGTATCTGTTGTCTTTAAACTTGTGATGGAGTTGTTGAGTGACAAGACTTTTCCTAAGGAGATGTGACACACACCCCAGATAGTGTGCTCAGAGCAGATCAAGTATAAACAACACCAAAAGTCCAACTGGTGAACCAATGAGTTCTATGGAGGTCACTTACAGGAATGTCAGTGAGGGTTACTTACAGGAGCAGAAATGAGTCAAAGTCAGCTGTATCACCAAGGCTCACTCTAGCATGGGTGACAGCTCACTAAAGCAGGGAACCTGGAGCCCACTGCACAGCCTGTAAGCAGTTCAACAAGTTGAAGAAATCCTTTCCATTTGCTTCAGTTGGTCTAAGCCTCCTATGGGCAGCAGCTGGACTTGGGGTCTTCTTTGCAGCTCACTTCCCTCAAGCCAGGTGTGGTGGCACATGCCTTTAATCCCAGCACTTGGGAGGCAGAGGCAGGCGGATTTCTGAGTTCAAGGCCAGCCTGGTCTACAGAGTGAGTTCCAGGACAGCCAGGGCTACACAGAGAAACCCTGTCTCAAAAAAAAAAAAAAAAAAAAAAAAAAAAAGAGTGACTCTCAGCAGTCTTTATAGCTTCCCCTGGGAAGGAGAAGCCCAGTGAATCTTGTAAGTTTCAGGAACTTCATGAACCTACTTTGAATTGTTTACCTTCTTGTTTAAGGAAATTCATCGCTGGGTGGAATGTTTTGATCTCCTAGGAAACTGCTACATACAGAGATCTATCAGCTCCTTTCCATTTAAAACAAACAAACAAACAAAAAACAAAACAAACAAAAACCAACCAGATCTTTATGCCCTATGTAAATAGAGAAAACCTTGTTCTTTTGTTTCTGCTATGTGGCTCTTTGGTTTCTTTTCTCTATAAATCAAGAAAAATGTTTGATTAGTAGGAAGTATTGGCTAAAGTAATTGATGATCACATTCAGTCCTAGTGGGGACAATCAGGATATCAGAGCAGATGGGAAAAGCAAAAAGTGGGCCTAGAGATCCTAGCAATGATAAGTATGGGGCACTAGTCAGTGCTAATAAAGTAGGCGATTTGCATACTTGAAAGAAAGGCTTTCCAATAACTCAGCAAGCACGGTGTTACTGACTCCTCAAAGTTCAGATAGTATTCTGAAGTTATTTAATTAATTAGTGACTTATAGAGCAGAGGCTTAAATTACACTTTCTCCAAAGCCTGAGGTCCTTTCTCTGCCAGGAAGAATCGGGCCACAGGGATGGATTCAGGTGAATGGGAGGGAGAATTATGTAGCTGTGATCGTTTGAGGGAAGTGGACAAGTTCCCATATGGCCACTTCTATCTTCCTGTGTTCCTCCCTGCAGGAGTTTATGAGGCTGACCGTGTCTGACATGCTGGTAACATACCTCACCATCTTGGTCGGGGATTTCCTCCGAGCTTGTTTTGTCCGGTTCATGAATCACTGCTGGTGTTGGGACCTCGAGGCTGGTTTTGTAAGCTCTTCTCCTATGTTCTTCACTAAGGTGCTAGCACCACCCTCTCTGATATTGCTACTCAGATACACTCTCGTGCATTTCATGTCTGAGGATGCTTAAAGCATGTCACTGTTCTGTGAGGTGTGTTTAATCATATTTACTTAAGAGTCCTCTTTGCATTCACTGAAGCAACTCCACCCTTTCCCACTGTGACCTTCACTAGAAAATGGAGGCGTGGAGGCTGAGGAGATGGCTCAGTGGTTAACAGCACTGCTTTTAACTGTTAAGAGGACCAGGTTCCATTCATAGCACCCACTTGGTAACTGACAGCTACTCTAATTTCAAAATATCTAACACCCCGTTCTTGCCTCCATGGGCATCAGGCACTTGTATGGTACACAGATATACATGTGGGCAAAACACAATACACATAAGGTACTAAAATAAAAAGAGTTCCTAAATTTTTTTAAAAAGAAAAATAGAAGCGTTCAGCTTTGGGGAAAGGTGAACTATATTTTTCAATGCAGAGCGGGCCAATGGAGAACTACCTGACTTCTATGAGAAAGGCTGAAATCTTAGGATACATAAACATTGTAGAAATCTCTGAACAACCACGAACCTGATGCTGTTTCCCTGACTTCTAATTATGCTTTGAGAAGCCTCTCTGGCTCTTATCGCCTCCCTGAGACCCCCTCTTCGCCACACTACCTGGTGAAGTGCTCATCTCAAGCACATGTCATTCTCTCACTATGGTGGCTTTCTGTGAATTCCGGGAGCCTCAGGCTGGCCCAGTGAGCATCTCTTCCACAACACCACATTGTTCTCAGTAGTCAAGTTGGGAAAAGGACGTCTCCTTAACTGAGCTTCTGGCGAAAGACTCCACATCTTGATTACTTATGCAGCCCTCACCCTGGCCTGTAGCATGGTGCCTGACACCTATGGGCCACAGTACAGGTTTCTGGCATATGTTTTAAATAATGCTATTCAACCCCTTGTCAGCACCAACAAACCCTGTGACTGTGCCTGAGAACAATAGTGAAAGAGTGGTGACCTAAAAAGTGATGACATCTTTGATAGGAAGACAGTGTTGCTGTCTTCAAATTAATTTCTAAGTTCCACAAGATTGCAAAGTTATAGGGAAATCTGCTCAAAAATAAGCATGTGAATGTATAGGAAAGCTCTTTAGAAAGAAACCATCCCTCTAATAGGGTATAATATGAAGCCAGGCTTGGCAGTTGGAAAGATGGCGGTTCAGTGGGTAAGAGCACTTGCTGCAAGCACAAGGACCCACCCCATTCAGATTCCAGCGCCCATGTAGAAAAGCAGACAGGGTCACATGTACACTGTCACCCCAACACTGTGGATTGCTAGGGCTTGCTGACTGCCAGCCTAGCTTCAGCCTCCCTGAAAGCCCTTGTCTCAAAGGAATAGTGAGAGTGGTAAATATGCCACCCATGGGTGTGCACACGTGTGCACACGCAAACATCACACTCGCATATACATACATACAAAAGAAGAAGTCAGAAGATCGGGAACTTAAAGCTAGCTTGGGTTATACAGTGAGACCCTGTTCCAAACAGAGAGAGAATGGTGACACTGTAACAACTAAAGCTGGCACTGGAGTACACGTCCTTGCTAATGCAGCAGAGTGCAAAGCGTAGACACTGATAGAAGCTATGGGGGACGGCCGTTCATCACAAAAATGTTGTTTCAAGTCAGTAGGGAAAAGCATTATCCAAAGATGAGCTGTAGGGGCTGGAAAGATAGCTCGCTGGTAAGAGCACTGGCTACTTTTCCAGAGGATCTGGGTTTCTGGGTTCAATTCCCAAAACCCACATGGTAGCTCACAGCTCTCTGTAACTCCAGTCCCAGGGGATCTGACACCGGCTTCTGGCCTCTGAGGGCATCAGGCACACACATGATGCACAGGCATACATGCAGGCAATATAAATAAATAAAATGCTTTTTAAATTACTTTTTCTAAATGAGCTGTAGATGGGGAGAGGACATCTTTCCCTTGGTTATAATCTTAAATTGCATTTCTGATTAAAACTGATGAAGGCCGGGTGTGGTGGCACACGCCTTTAATCCCAGCACTTGGGAGGCAGAGGCAGGCAGATTTCTGAGTTTGAGGCCAGCCTGGTCTACAAAGTGAGTTCCAGGACAGCCAGGGCTACACAGAGAAACCCTGTCTCGAAGAAAAAAAAAAAAAAAAAAAAAAAAAACACTGATGAAATGTTTCCTTAGGAGCTGAATTCCTTTCCAAAACAGAGAGTCAGGCTTCAACCTGAAGAGGTGGATACAATTACAGGTTGTTGTTGGTGTCATCATCGTTGTCAAAAGCTTCAGGTTTTTTGTTTGTTTTTTATTCTTTTTTGTTTTTTTGGGGTTTTTTTTTTGGGGGGGGTTGTTTTGTTTTTGTTTTTTTGTTTTTTGGGGTTTTTTTTTTGTTTTGGTTTGGTTTTTTCTTTCTTTTGTGTGTGTGTGTGTGTGTGTGTGTGTGTTTTGGTTTTTTGAGACAGGGTTTCTCTGTGTAGCCCTGGCTGTCCTGGAACTCACTTTGTAGACCAGGCTGGCCTCGAACTCAGAAATCTGCCTGCCTCTGCCTCCCAAGTGCTGGGATTAAAGGCGTGCGCCACCACTGCCCAGCAGCCTCAGTTTTAATAACTTCAAAACTCTGGGGGCTAAGGACCCAGTTTAGCAGTTAAGAGCACTATTGCTCTTGCAGGGAACCTGGGTTGTTTCCAGCCTACAAAGCTGCTAAGAGTGTCCGTTCCAAGGGATCTGATGCCCTCTTGTGGTTTTTTTTTAGGTCACTACACATATGTGGTACACTGACACAAACAAAACATCTATACCCATAAAATAAAAATTAATTAAAACTTCAAAACTTTTCTTTAAAAGTTTAAAACAAAGATGGTGATAGAGGTCATTTGGTGGAATACTTGCCCAGCATGCCAAAGGCCCTGGGTTCAATCCCCAGCACTGCCTAAGCCAAGAATGATAGCACACACCTATAATCCCAGCACTTGGGAGGTGTTGGCAAGAGAATCAGAAGTTCTAGCTATATAACAAGCTAGAGGGCAGCCTGGGCTACATGAACCTTGTCTATAAACAAACAAACAAATGTATGTATGTCAAAAGCCTATTAAACAGAACCTATTGGGTATGATGCTTTAACCTCAAAGCTTGAGAAGTTGAGACATAAGGCTCACCATAAGTTTGAGGCCAGTCTGAGCTACATAGTGAAACTATTGAAGATTAACAAAACAAAAAACAAAAACAAAAACCACAAAAACAAAAAAAGCAGGAAGAAACCCAAGGCAGGCATTTTGGGGTGAATTGTCTTGACTTGGCAGGCTCCAGCTGGTGTCACCTAATGATCGCTTGCTCTCTCAGTCCCCCCTTCCCCTCTTGTCCTTCCTTTCTCTCCAGCCCTCATATGCCGAGTTTGATATTAGTGGAAATGTGTTGGGTTTGATCTTCAACCAAGGAATGATCTGGTGAGTTTCCTGTTTCCCCTGAGGATCATATAAAGGGGGGAGTCAAAGAACTGGAGCCTCCAACTTCTCTCGGTGAGCAGGGAGGGGCCAGCGAATCACCTCGCCTCTCTCAGCTCCCGCTTTCATCAGAAAGCCAGAGAGCAGGATGAGAAGCGGAAAAACTAAACGTAACCAGTGTGTTGCAGAGAACGTAGAAATGGAGAGAGAACAGCGGGGGACGGGATTGGGGGCAACAGAAGGGCGGAGGAAATGGGGAAGAGGAAAGTGAGAGGGAAGGAAGGAATTTCCTCCTCTGGAGGCTACAGAGTCTGTAGTCTGTCCGTAAGCCACACCAGCCTGGTGGGGTGCTCCTGGAGGCCAGAGACCACGTGATCTGCCGATAGGAAGCAATGATAAAATCCTAGCCAGGGTCCCAGCCGGGATTGCTCAGTTATCTCCCTCTCTTGCGGACTGGATGGCTCCAGCCTGATGGCAAATATCTTGGCTAAACAGGAGGCCTCTGCTCTTGGGCCCTTCAGGAAAGTAACTTGACTGCACGCCCCTGATCCACCCATCCGTCCCATCACCTTCTATTAGCCCTCCCTCGCCTGCTACCAGGTCAACCAGGTATCCTGTCTCTGACCTTTCAGGATGGGCTCCTTCTATGCTCCAGGACTGGTGGGCATCAATGTCCTGCGCCTGTTGACCTCCATGTACTTCCAGTGCTGGGCAGTGATGAGCAGCAACGTTCCGCACGAGCGTGTGTTTAAAGCCTCCCGATCCAACAACTTCTACATGGGCCTGCTGCTGTTGGTGCTCTTCCTCAGCCTCCTGCCTGTGGCCTACACCGTCATGTCTCTCCCACCCTCGTTTGACTGTGGCCCCTTCAGGTGTGCTCTTTGTTGCTGGGGACAGTTCTCCTGAGGCAGTCTATCCACAGGTCCTGGGTCATGCCAGCCTGTGAGAGGCTCTGGGGCTTTAGGCGAACCACTAAAACCATCCAGTAAGTTTTCTGTAAGGAGGGAGATGCCCCATGTGGTAGCAGGCAGCTACTTGTGGCTATGGAATTCTCAAAATGAAGAACTGGGAAACCTCATTTCTCCTGTTTTTTTATTGTAATTAATTTTGATTTTTAATAACCACAAGTGGCTGACTACCATATTAGATGGTACAAGTATAACCTTTTAATAGAAGATAGTCTTTTTTTTTTTTAGATTTATTTATTATACATAAATACACTGTAGCTGTCTACACACACTCCAGAAGAGGGAGTCAGATCTAATGTGGTTGCTGGGATTTGAACTCGGGACCTTTGGAAGATCAGTCAGTGCTCTTAACCACTGAGCCATCTCTCCAGCCCATATAGAAGTAGATAGTCTGATATGATTGTCTTAGCACAGGATAAATCATAGAGGATAGTTTAACCTCCACCCAGATGTGAAACAGGAATAGTTTGTCTTGACTGAGACTCTCAGCCGGGTCCCCACACTCTATAGAATTCTGCTAGTACTGAAGGTTAGTTATAAATGAAAGTTCTTTGGAAGATTGGATATAGTTATATAAGGAAGTAGATTGAGCCATGATGTGTACCTACGATCTTTATAAATATTAGACCCACTGAAAACAAATGCCTCTACTTCAAAAAAAAAAAAAAAAAAAAAAAAGTAGTTCTAGGACTACAGGTATTTGGAACATGGTACCTTGTACCAGGTGTCTCATTTAGAAATCCTCTCTGTGTCCTCCTTGAGAATCTTACAACAGCTTTCAAGGATAAACTAGTGTTCCCATCCTTGCTGAATACCTGTCACAGACCAGAAACAGGGTAAGGCAGGTGAGAAGAGCCTTGCACGGTCTGGAGTGCAGCTGTCCCCTCCAGCTGTGCATTCACCCACTCTAGGGCCAGCCCCGCATGCGTGTGAAGTGTGCTGTGCTGTGGGGAAGGCCAGTTGTCTCCTCTCCCGTTTAAGATGTACCTGAGGTTGGCATATCTAGAGGAGGTATTCAGTGGAGTGTTCTGTCAGAGCAGGATCCAGCCACACAAGAGTCTGCACAGAGGAGAGAAGGTAGCAGTCAGGGTACAGAGCTGTGGGAGAGCAGAGATGCCAGAGTGAGGGAACAACCGCATGCAGGAAGATTCAGTTGGCTTCTTGGTAAGCGCCTGGGTGCTCCCATCACTCTCTCACAGTGCTCACCTGGACCCAGGAAAGATGACTTCTTGGCCTGTGTTGTGCCTGTTCCTTTATGTGTGCCCTTTTGCCACATCTGCTTTCCTGGGTGTCCCTGGCAACCTCTGTCAGATCATAGGAAAAGAGACCTAACCTGAAACTCATGGGAGAAACATGGTTACAATCTCCACAAAGCTGAGCTAACAAAGGCCACTTCTCAGTGGGAGCTTTGCTAGAGTTCTCAGCTGAAATGCACCTGTGTTTGCCCACACGTGGGCGCGCGCGCGCACACACACACACTTCTGTTTATATCCTATTTACCCATCATGTGTTCTTGTTTTTGTTTTTTGGGGGGAGGGTTGTTGTTGTTGTTTGTTTTTGTTTTTGTTTTTGTTTTTCCAGACAGGGTTTCTCTATGTAGCCCTGGCTGTCCTGGAACTCACTTTGTAGACCAGGCTGGCCTCTAACTCAGAAATCCACCTGCCTCTGCCTCCCGAGTGCTGGGATTAAAGGCGTGTGCCACCATGCCCGGCTCCCATCATGTGTTCTTTTTTGGACGTGATGGCCACTGGCAATAAGCCAGCACTCAGAAGGCTAAGGTGGAGAAGCTTGGGTTTAAATTCAAACCCTATCTCAAAAACAAACCGACAAAACATGTTGTGCCTCTGCCTTGTTTATCTTATTGCATTCTCCCAACGGACAGAAGGTCCATGAGGAGATGGTGTTTTCTTCCTTTCTCACCGTGTTATACTCAGTGTCTGGAGGAAAACAGCTGCCTTATGGTTAATGTTCAAAGTAGACGGCCGCCTCACAGAAATTCAGTTGCACAGGGAAGAAGTTAGGGTTCAGGCCACACGATGTCTCAGGATCCTGGCAGGCAACATGAATGTTCGTGATGATTATTAGCAGTGCATAGCATACAATCACAAATGGGAGTTGGCTAGCTAAGCCCTTCGGAACAAATCCACAAGACAATCTGGTTTTGTAAATAAAGCTTTATTGGAGCACAGCCATGTTGATGTGCTCTCATAAACTCCATGGGTACTTCTTCATTTCAGCAGTAGGACTGAGTAGCTGAAGTGGAAACCAGCCTACCTACACAGCTAAAAGTGGAATTATCTAGGTTTTTGCAGACAAATCAGCTGATTTAAAGAGTATATCTAAGAGCCAACTCTCTAACTGACCAGTTTTGAACTCTGCCCAGGTTCATTTGCTAAAGGACAGGAATGCTGGTGACATTGACTTCATAGGGTTGCTCTGAGGAGCTAGTTTGATGTTATCTGTAAAGTACTTAAAGACCGTGTTGGTCTTTAGTAGGAATCTCAGTGACCCTGTTAAGCCAGAGCTCTGCCCAGGTCGAGGACAGTTGGTGGTCACCTTAGCCAGCTGTCACCATGAACAATATGGCCCATCACTATGAACTTTTCAGATCCTCATAAAAATCTGAAGATTTATTTGAAACCATATACCAATTTCAATTAAAAATTCATTCAAAAATTTAAAACACTCTATATCTTGCCATGGAATAAGTCTGTGGACATGGACTACATCTTGGCCAGTCTTTGATCTGTTTCCTCCAAAGCAGTTCATAGGTATTTGCTGTGTATATATCTAGGTATGTGACTCAGGGACACAGTAAGGGGGAGTTAGGAATGTTTGACTATGGGCTCCGGCTTTTCCTGTAGCCAGTGAACCAAGACTATGGTTGTCTGCAGCAGACTTAGACCCATCTGTGATAGCTGGGATTCTGAGGCATGCTGCTGCTCGATTTTATCTGAACAACATGATGCATTCATGTCTGTTCAATTTCTTCACTCATGAATTCCCTTATTTCTGAAAGAAGGGTAAAAGCAATCCTGCAGCACATGGAATTTCAGGGAGAGCTGCAGTGTTGGTCACGGGAGAGACACGCTGCCTCGCGGATCCCAAAACCCTTTGTCTGTGTTTGCAGCTCACGTCTGGTTTGCTTTCTTCTACCTCTCTCTCTCTCTCTCTCTCTCTCTCTCTCTCTCTCTCTCTCTCTCTCTCTCTCTCTCTCTCTCTTTTTCTGGATTTGTTGAAATTGCACCAGCATTCTTTGCAATTGACCAGGAGGAAGACACAAAGGAAGAAGGGCGCCAAGGAGCCCCAAATGACCACATGGTTGCCAGGGAAGACAGGGATAGTGATTTGGAGGTAGCCAAAGTTTTCTGAAAGCCTGCTGTGTGACAGTCACTGATGAGGGAAGTAAGGTGCTTATAATACCCCCCCCATCACGTGGGAGGCACTCTACTAACCATCAGCTAACTTTGTAAGGAACTTGACAGTGTATATTTTAAACTTCGCAAGTTACTAGGCTGGAGCATAACTCGTTGCCTCTGAAACTAATGTTGACATCCAGCTGCCATTATGTCAATTTGAGAAAAGCCTGAACTTTAGAAGGTGGTGAAGCAATTAAATGGCGGTAGGGCCATCCTCTCATGACGTGGGTCTAGCAATCACTCATGGTGTTGTATAATATTTAATCCCAATTCAGGGTTTCTACCCTGCCTTTAACTACTTAGTTCCTGAGTAAAAGACATACCACCTTTATATTTACAAAAAGCCTTCATCAGCACAAGAGCTGGGCAGATATTTATCTTCTGCTATTTATTATGTCTATTTCTCAGCCAATAATCCTATTATATAACTTGCCATGTTTCAACTAGGCTGCTCTTAACTCCAATCAGCCAACCTACATGGCCATTATTTCATGACTCACCTAACCCATGGTGGCTTCCCCCTCTGACCCCAAGCCTGGGAACCCTAAAACCTGCCTATGTCTCTTCTGCCCATCTATTGGCTGTTGGCATCTTTAGTCACAAATCATAAATAACTTGGTTACATTGGTCAGAAATAGCAAGGTCATGGCAGCAATACTTGGGTCTAGTGTGGACTCTGTTGTTTCTGAGACAACCAGGTCTTGGGGGCCTGCACTTAGCATTACAATAAATAGCAACAGGCCAAACCTCAACATCATGGGACTGGACTAGTAAATATAAGAGTAAGTTGTTAGCAGGGCGTGGTGATGCACGCCTTTAATCCCAGCACTTGGGAGGCAGAGGCAGGCAGATTTCTGAGTTCAAGGCCAGCCTGGTCTACAAAGTGAGTTCCAGGACAGCCAGGGCTATAGAGAGAAACCCTGTCTCGAAAACAAAACAAAAAAGAAATATTTGAAGTTCCCTCTTTTAGTATTTCTTTATGACATGTACTAACAATAAAAGAAATAAATTGACCAAATGTCACGACATGGTGGTATGCATGACTAAAATGTTACAGATTGGTGTTTAAGATAGAACGCTTTGCCTGCTCAGGAAAGATCTGAATGACCCTCCTGCCTCCACTTCCCAGATGCTAGGATTACTGGCATAGTAGTGCCAAGCAATGAAATAGCTATACATGGTCTCTGATTTAACTGCTCAGCTCTGCCATTAAAGGACAACACACACACACACACACGTGTGTGTGTGTGTGTGTGTCTATACCATTGCATATATATTATATATACATATATGTTATATATGTCATTATAGCTCAGCCATATATACATTGCACCAATAAATGAGCATGGATGTCTTCCAGCAAAAGTTTATAAACAGTGAAATGTGTAAAAAGAAAAGAAAAGAAATCACACTTCATTTTTTATATGTCATAAGATATTATACTTGATTTTTCCCAACTACTTAAAAAATGTAAAAAGAAAAAAGAGAGAAAACTATTTTAGCTTACAGGTGACAGCCCAGTTTGTCCCTGAGGCATTTTGTGTCAATCTGATCTTTGCACAGAGAAAACTAAACCTGCTGACTACAAGACTACATGACACAGCCTGGTAGTGCTATCCTTAGTGCCTGCTGACTTCAACTGTCCCCCTAACTGCGTTAGCATTGTGCCTTACTACCTATAGAGAGATGTGGGAATCAGAGAAAAGAAAATGCCAGTAGCTTCTCCAGAGCTCCAAGCACTGCCCATGCAGTAGAAAGTGAGTCGTGATGAGGGCAGCCCTATGTCCACTCTTCTAATGCAGTCTTCCTAATACAGGACTGTGGACAAACACTTGAAATATCCATCTAAAAAACAAATTGTCACTTTAATTTTTATATTATTTTAATAGTCACATTTGACGGTATAACTGTAGTGGAAAGAAGTAGGATATAAATGTAGTCATAAAGAGAATGGGGAGATGCCTTGGCCTTTAAAGTGCTTGCTGTGCAAGCCAGGTCCCCAGAACTATAAGGGCTGCATGGGCGTGGCTTCCCTTGGAATCCCAGCCTCTGAGAGAAAGCTGGCTAATAGACTAACCATATTGGCTAGCTCTCGGTTTGAAAGACCCTGTCTTGAATAAATGGAAGAACATTGTGAAGGACCTCAGACGTTAATCTCAGACCTCCATATGTGCAGGCACACACATGTCCATGCTACACACATTCAGGAAAGGAAGACATATGGATGATAAATAGAGGGATGGGTAGATGACTGATAGATAGAAGATAGGTGATAGATTGATAGGTCAGTAGATAGATGAATAGATAGATGGATGGATGGATGGATAGATAGATAGATAGATAGCCAGATCATAGTGTTCTATAGAAAAAAGAATTTGAACCAGAATCTTCAAACTCCTAAGTCTACCTCATAAGCACCAAAATTAATTACCATTCAATAGCTACCAGTATCTAGGTGTCACTGGAGAACATCTTAGGAGTCCATCTTCACAATAATTCTAAACAATCGGAAGAAAAATGAACCTACTATTAATAATGCAGAAGCCCATCTTGGGACAATCCAGATTCCTAGTTAGAAGATTAATTGTAGGAATGTTTTAGAGTTACTGTGATGTTTCCACCACATTGACTTTAGGAAAACTGCTTCCAGGCCAATGAACACAGAAGACCCATTGTTTGTCGTATAACTAAATCATAGGCAATTTTCTTCTGGCAGAATACATGCAAAGGCCTGGCACAGAGACTTATGTGTGCCTATGGTGCCAGTCCCTTGGAGGCTGAGGTAGCAGCATCACTTAAGCCCAGGAGATCAGGATCAGACCAAGAAACAGAGCAAGGGAGAACATGTGAGGAAATCCACTCTTTTCTTGCCAAAGAAAGGTGTCAAACCGAAGAGCAGTGCAGTTTGAGAGTTTGTGAGGCACTGAAGGCAGGAAGCTAGTAAGTAAGTTCTCTGCGGCCAGCGAAGACGCCTGTTCTAACTGGAGTGGCAGCTGCTCGTGGGCTCATCTTTCTCAGTATTTTTGGAGCAGAGCTCTGGCTCTCTCAGCAAAGCAGTGGTGAGTGGCAGCTTTGGAATCATGGGCGTGTGTGCCACAGGAACTTTGGACATACTCTAACAGGCCTTCTCCTCTCTCTAGTGGGAAAAACAGAATGTACGATGTCCTCCACGAGACCATCGAGAACGACTTCCCTAAGTTCCTGGGCAAGATCTTTGCGTTCCTTGCCAACCCAGGCCTGATCATTCCAGCCATCCTGCTAATGTTGTAAGTGACCCAGGACGCTGGCTCTGCCTCGTGGAAAACTCTCCTAGGAGCTGAGGTCTTCTGGACAGGGCTTTCCATTTCCCTCTCTTAGTCTGGATTTCCCAGAAGCAGACCCTGAGACAGATTCTAATGCAAGTAGTTTATCAGGGAGTAGGGAGGGTGAGGGGTGTGGCTACCTCTGTCATGAATGAGTCTGCTGTAAATCTTTCTGGAAAACCCAAAGAAACGATGTGTCTCAGAGTTACTTGTCTAGGGGTAAGGCGTCTCGGGCATTCACAACCAACCAGGTTGATTGGAAACATCAAAGAACCGTGGAATCTGAGCCCCTCAGAGCACTGAGAGTGTGAGTGTGTTTGCTATGCTTGGATGTGTGTTGTCTCCTAAGGACCATTGTTGAAGGGTTGGTCCCCAGCTGGTGGCACTATGTTTGAGAAGATTTAGAAACTTTAGTTGGGTGGCCGGGGGAAGTAGTTCATTGGCTATATTACCACCTGGTCACTGGGACCACAGTACCCGATGTTGCATGACACTATTCCTGGGGAACCGTGAACAAACATCTCCCAGCATCAAAGCCCAGCTCTGTGAACCAG
Source organism: Mus caroli (assembly GCF_978045245.1). Lineage (NCBI taxonomy): Eukaryota > Metazoa > Chordata > Mammalia > Rodentia > Muridae > Mus > Mus caroli. The sequence goes on along the minus strand of NW_028227257.1, from coordinate 49,702,403 downwards.
TGAGTTGATTAGGATTTCTTAGGGAAGTAGGGGTGCTGGGCTGCTTACAGAAGCAGAAGTGACTCAAAGACACCCCAGCATGGATGACAGTTCCCAAAAACTGGAGCTCACTGCACAGCCTACAGGTCGCTGAAAGAGTCTTCCAGGCAATGCTGTCAGCTTCTGCCTCTTTAAGCAGCCTGCTTATCTGAGTATCTCTCTACCAAGTATCTTCTATTGCTTAGAAGCTTGGGGAGGCAGGCCGAGTTCATCTGGTCCATTTAGAGACTCACTAGTTCATTTGTTTGTTTAAAAACAATAAAAACCAGCTGGGCGTGGTGGCGCACGCCTTTAATCCCAGCACTCGGGAGGCAGAGGCAGGCGGATTTCTGAGTTCGAGGCCAGCCTGGTCTACAAAGTGAGTTCCAGGACAGCCAGGGCTATACAGAGAAACCCTGTCTCAAAAAAACCAAAAAAAAAAAAAAAAATAAATAAATAAATAAAATAAAAACCAAAACAAACAAACAACAACAACAAACAGAATACAACTATGTAGCATTGGCCGTCCTGGAGATTTCTGGGTAAACCAGATGGTTTTGAACTCATACAGATCCACCTACCCCTGGCTCCTGAGTACTGGGTCACCCTAGAGCTTTTTTGAGTTGTTTATTTCCTGTGTTTTAACAGTTCGTCAGCAAGACTAACTGTTTCACCTCTGTAGACACCCTCAGTCTTGGACGGGCTGTTACGCCTCAGAGGAAATTTGCTACCCAATGCTCTGAGGGAGAGAGAAGGTTCACTTTGCTCCTGTTTTAGAGACATAACAGAATGGTTCCTGTCATAGCCAACCAGGAAGTGGGAGGGAGTGGGACCCAGTGCTTTGCTGTCTCCATTTTCTCCCTTCTTCAGCCCATTCACCCCAGCTCACCAGACGGGACTGCCCACATCACCCTCACACCAGAGGTGCACTGTACCATCTCCTAGGTGATTCTACACTGGGTCAGGCTGACCGGGCATGCATCCTTGGGATTGTATATTGTCTGAGGCCCTGGCTGTCTTTTTCTTTGCTTCCAATCCACCGTTAAGAAGCTGTTTTTCACCCTCTTTGTCAAGGTGGGCTGATGTCTCTGAAATCATGAACAATATCATCCTTCCTCCTTTAAAATCATTTCTCTCAGGTACTTCATATGAGTAACAACAAAGTAATAACAGAGAGGGCAGTTCAGCCTGACCTTTCTGTATGAAAAATAATCAGACTTTCCTCCTGGCCACTTACTTCCCAGAATAAGGACTCTGAGACTAATTATTTATTAATAAATCCTTAGGCCATAAGCTTCAGTTGGTTCTCTGACTTGCTCTTATTTTTTTTAATCCCTTTTATTCTAACCTGTGTTCAGCTGTATGGCTGGTTTCCTCTCCTTGTCTTCTTATTTCCGTCCCCTCAGAGTTCCAGGGGTGAATCTCCCCTTTATCTTATCCTGAGTCCGATTACCTGCTGGTTTAAGTCCACCTCCTCAGTGGTTCCTTGGCAAATCTCCCCATTCTTGACTATTTCCCAGAACTCTCTCTCTCTCTATGATGGATATCCCACCTCCTATTTTCTGCCTCAGTTCATTGGCCATAAGCTTTCCATTGATAGGTGATGCTTATAAAAGATTCTCCTACTTGACTGGGTTGTATTAGCTTGCTTTTTGTTGCTATGAAGAACACCATAGCTAAATGCACCTTTAAAGGGAGAGTGTGTATTTGGCTTACATGACTCCATGGCCATCATGAAGGGAGCCAGGCAGGAACTCCAGCAGAAGCATTCGCTGGAGCCATACCATAGAGGAATGCTCTGACTGGCTTGTTCCCCATGGTTGTCTCCTTTTTCACAATTTGACCAGCACCATTTGTTGTCTTTTTTCCCAGTGTGTGTTTCTGCCTTCTTTATTAAAAATCAGGTTTGGACTTATTTCCAGGCCTTCAATTCTATTCCATTGATCTGTTTTTGTGTGTTTTTGTCTGATGTGTGTGTGCTGATACCATGCTGGGGTTTTTTTGTTTTTTTTTTTTAACTGTCTCTGTAGCACAGTTTGGGATGGGGATGGTGGCACCTCCGGCAGTTCTTTTATTATTCAGGATCATCTTAGCTATCCTAGAACATTTTTTATGTTTCTATATGAAGTTGAAAAATGTCCTTTCAAGTTCTGTGAAGAATTTCTTTGAGGTTTTAATGGAGACTGCATTGAATCTGTAGAATGCCTTTGGTAGGAGGACTGTTTTTACTGTAGACAGCCTACTGATCTATGAGCATGGGAGATCTTTCCATCTTCTGATATCTTCTTCAATTTCTTTTTTCAGTGTCTTAAAGTTTTTAATCATTCAAGTCTTTCACTTGTTTGGTTAGAGTTACCCCCAAGGGATGTGATATTATTCAAGGGTATTGTGAAAGGTGCTATTTCCCTGATTTCTTCTCAGCCCATTTGTCATTTGTATATAGGAAGGCTGCTGGGTTTTGTGTGTTAATTTGATATACTGCTACTTTGCTGAAAGTGTTTATAAGCTGTAGGAATTGTCCAGTAGGGTCACTTATGTATACTATTGTGCAGTCTGCAAATAAAGGTACTTTGACTTCTCCCCTTCCAGTTTGTATCCCCTTGACCTCCTTCAGTTGTCTTATTGCTCTAGCTAAGACTAGGTATTAGTATTGACTAGGTATGAAAAGAGTGGACCACCTCATCTTGTTCCTTATTTTAGTGGGAATTCTTTGAGTTTCTCTCCATTTGAGTTGATGTTGACTAGGGGCTTGTTGTAAACCGATTTTATTTGTTGAGGTTGTCCCTGGAATCCCTCATCTCTCCAGGGCTTTATCATGAGTGGGTGTTGCATTTCCTCAAAGGCCTTTTCTACATCTAATGAGGTGATCATGTGGTCTTTCACTTTCCATCTGTTTATATGATGGATTACATTTATCCATTTACATATGTTAAATCATTCCTGCATCTCTGAGTATGCCTACTTGATCATGAAGGTTGATCTCTTTGATTTGGTTTGCAAGTATTTTATTGTGAATTTTTGCATCTCAGTTCATATGAGACATTGGGCTGTACTTTTCCTTGTTGAGTCTTTATGTGGGTTAGGTGTCAGAATAACCATGGTGTCATAAAAAGAACTGGGCTGTGTTCCTTCTGTTTCAGGAGTATTGCAATTAACTCTTCTTTGATAGTCCGACAGAATTCTATGCTAAAACCACCTAGCCTTGTGCTTTTTTTTGGCTGGGAGACTTTTAATTACTGCTTCTATATCACTAGGGGTTATAGGTCTGTTTAAATTGTTTAAATTGATTTAATGTTGGTAGATGGTGTGTTATGCCCATTCAATAAAGTGGAGAGGGTGTCCAGAACCTGGAATGGTAGGACCAGCTCTACTCTGCTAAAGACCAAGCTTTGGTATTTCAGGCATCCTAGGGAAAACACCCAGATCCTGTCATTTTCTAATATCCCAGGACCATAGCAGGTATGTTTTTTTTTTCTCTTTTAGTCTGGCCATTTACTACCTGAATTCAGTTTCAAAAAGTCTTTCCAGAGCTAATGCCCAGCTGCGAAAGAAGATCCAAGCGGTGAGTCTCTTGGGAGCTCCATCCCTAACAGTGTTCTTGTGAGTCTCTCGGGAGCTGCATCCCTAACCGAGTTCTTGTTTCTCAATGGCTTGCTCTGTGATGTCAGTTGTGTTCTTTCAATGCTTTTCTCATAAGCCAAATCCCAAAGTGCCTGCACTACAGGAAGCAAGCATCCTGTTCAACAGCATGTATAAACAGTATGAAAATATTTGAGAGGCTAATGGTAGGGCTCAGTGGTAGAGAAAATGCTTAATATTTACAAGGCTTAGAGTAGTCACTAGCACTCATGCATTTGGGCACAAGCACACACACACACACAAAGAACCTTTAATAATATAGGTACTAAAAGAAATGACGAAGCAACATATTGCTGATCCTTAGCTGAAGATGTTTCCTCAGTCTCCTTGATAAACAAACAGCTTCTCTAAACTGATGCTCTAGTATCCCAACTGATGCTATCCAGCTGAGACTCTGATTGTTCTCTCTGGACAGACAGACACACATACACACTCACACACATGCACACCCAGAGAGAGACACACTCATACATATATACTCACAAACACACTCATACGTACATTCACACACACACACTCACACATACACAAACATACATACACATATACATATACCACAATCACACACACACAAAACACAGAGATACACACACATACATACACATAGACACACACACTTAAAGACAAACTCTAATAATCTCTGAGTCACACATACACAAACATACTCATATACATAGACCACACACACACACACACACACACACACACACACACACGGACAAACTCTAACAATCTCTGAGTCCTGTCATCCTCATCTCCTGTCACGCTTCTGGAACTAACTTTATATATCTTGCTGCCAGTTCCCCGCCCACACCAACTTCTGCTCAGATACAGGAGAACACTGAAATAAAGGTTAGGTGTTCCTTTAAGTGCTGTGTGAACCCCAGCCACACACTACACTCTCTCCAGTTAGGTGTAGAACCAACAACAGGCAGTTGGAGGTAGTCAGCAAGAACTGTAAACACGGTCCTCCCTTCCCTCTTGTCTCGTGTGACTCAGGGCTCTAAGCATCACACACCCATACCCTTTGCTGGCATAAATGACTCCTTTTTTTTCCCCCAGCTCCGTGAAGTTGAGAAGAACCATAAATCCATCAAGGGAAAAGCCATAGTCACATATTCAGAGGACACAACCAAGAACAGCTCCAAAAATGCCACCCAGATGCATCTTACTAAAGAAGGTATTTTTCCCAAGTCCACCCAATGTGACTGGGATTGATCTGATAATTATTTAGCAATATGAAGTGCCTACCTCCTGGGACGTGATGAGGAAAGCAGACCATGTAAAGTGTTCAATGTAACTCTTGTGCACAGAGCAAACCAACAAACACTTGCCAGAGGCCATACTTGGTAGTTTCTAAAAGGAGATACAGTAGTGCTGGAGAGGCAGCTCAGAAGTTAAGGGCACTGGCTGCTCCCAAAGGATCAGGTCCTATTTCTAGCACCCATATGGCGGCTCACAGTCCAACGCTATCTTCTGGCATCTGTGGGCACTACACACACGGCCCATAAACATACATGCAAGGGAAGCACTCATACACATAAATAATAATAAAAACTTCTGTCAGGCAGTGATGGCATGCACCTTTAATCCTAGCACTCCACACACAGAGGCAGGTAGTTAGTTCTCTGTGAGTTTGAGGCCAGCCTGGTCTACAGAACAAGTCTCAGGATAGCCAGAACTTCACAGACAAACCCTGTCTTGGGAAAAAAAACTAATAATAATAATAACTTTCAAAGAGACATACCACATAGAATAAGCTGGCGGGAAAGGGCGAAAAGTTGCTCCCATAAGGATCTCAGGTTTCTAAAGAGTGACCACAGATAGACCAGGCTCTGCTGTTGGGGAGAGAAAATGGCAGGGTTAAAAGACTATGTCTGAGGTTATCTTGTTGTCTCAGGAGCATCTCTGTTTTACAGGGTGCCAATATGCCACAGTGTTGACCTTGGATGAGAGAACTGTACAAGGTGCACCATAGATTATTAATCAATAATTTAAGAGTTAAACTTTTCCTATGTGTTTCAATTTATTAGCAGTTGCATTTCACATATTCTTCATCACTATTTTTTAAACATTAACCAGAATAATACTATCTGCTATGACCAACAGGTCCAAAATATCTCATTCCATCTCACTCAATGCAAAATCCAAACGGGGTGTTTCCACTTAGTGGGCACAAGTACAGGGGATGTTATGGGTGGTCAGGGGCTAAGGCTAGGCATTTGCCAGTGCTGGACCCTTGTCCAAAGGAACTGGAGAAAAGGGCCCACACAGCTTTACTGGAGTGATAAGAGAGCTTTACTGGGTGTGAAGCAACAGTAGCAATCAGAAAAGGACACTGTAGATAAGTATTGACAGCGGAGCCCACGAGCGAAGATAGTCTGTAGCCCTGCACACAGTCTGGAGTCTCACTTTGTGGGGAAGTAGTGACTCATTACCAAGAGGCATAGTTTGGTGGATTCCCTGTTTTATTCATAGATTAAGTCACATGTTCTTCTTTCTACTATGAATATTTGCCTAATTGTGCATGTGCCCAAAACAAGTTTGGAATGAATCAGCTCTTCCACTCATCATACCCAGATAGATTGGGAACACACTTGAACAGAAACCGTCTAAATGTAATTGTTAGGGGCAGAACGTGTATACTATTGTCCAGAGAGGGGGTTCTGAGGTTTCTAGGAGCTTTGTTCAAAGATGCAATGTTAACAGTACACTCAGGTAAAGAAGCCAAGCTGCCAAATGCATTATTATAAGGTATGTTGTGCACTAACTCAAAACTAAGTAGGACCCCAGAATACTACACTATTCCCTCTGCTTGTCTGCTTTGAAAGGGGACGATGACTCCTTCCATCCCATGGCTCTGCCTGTATCAAATGCCTGAAAGAAGAAAAGCCTACAAGTCATAGTTGGTGCTGGTCCATACAAATCCACAGAGGAGCACTGTCTATTCTGTGTTCCATAAGAAGAGGAACTGAGGTTTGGAAGGAGTGTGTCCCCATCTTGGAATGAGGAGGAAGAAGATACATAAGCAAAAGGGCTGGAAATGAGGCTGTTTTCTAGGAGTTCACATACTCTCTTCCCTTCCATCATCAGATCTGACCTGGCCATCACCCTGAGACTGAGGCTGCCGTTACTACTGTCCCAATTTTCACTCTGAAATAAAAATCTACCCTTGGAGCTGGAGGGATGGCTCAGCAGTTAAAAATGCTCTTGCTAGCCGGGAGTGGTGGCACACACCTTTAATCCCAGCACTCGGAAGGCAGAGGCAGGCAGACTTCTGAGTTTGAGGCCAGCCTGGTCTACAAAGTGAGTTCCAGGACAGCCAGGGCTACACAGAGAAACCCTGTCTCGAAAAACCGGAAAACAAAGCAAACCAAAAAATGCTCTTGCTGTTCTTCCAGAGGGCACAAGTCTCTCCCACTCCACTCCCCATCCCCACCCCCCCAGGAACACAATGGGTGGCTCATGACCCCTGTAACTCCAGCTCCAGGAGATCTGATGACTTCTGTCCTACAAAGACACCTGCACACACTATATATATTTGTGAATATATATAAAAAAAGCCTCTAGCTCAAGGCCAGAGTTCAGTCTGTAGTTTCCCCAGCTAGCAGACAAAGCTCTTCCTATTCAAGTACATAGCAGACCCCAGGGGCAATCTGATAGCTGCAAATGGGACTAGAATCCATATATATAGCAGAGCAGCCCAGAAAGGTCCACTTGGAACACAGACGAAATCAACATCTTTATTCTTGTCTCTCTTTTCCAGAGCCCACATCTTACTCTCCCAGCCAAATCCAGACCCTGGACAAGAAAGCGCAGGGCCCCCACACCTCCAGTACTGAGGGCGGGGCCTTGCCATCTACCTCCTGGCACCATGTTGGGTCTCAGCCACCGAGAGTCAGACGAGATTCTGGCCAACCCCAGTCTCAGACTTACACAGGCAGGTCACCTTCTGGAAAGAGAACCCAGAGGCCTCATAACTGATTTTCTGGCATTCATGGGTGTCCCAGTCCTGGGCTTGAATCTCTACTGTTTTATATATCTCTTCCCTTCTCATCTCACATATACACATGTTTCCCTATGGCTTATGTAACATATGAACTTTAATCCTTGCTTCCAGCCCTTGATTACTACCTAAAGGGAAGAGCAATGGACCTCACACACTAGCAGTTTTCCTTGGCTCCAGACTTGGGGAGGCAGGGATGAGGCCATGACTCCCTTCGTGGATTTTTTCCATGGTGTATATGTTAGGACTCAGTTTCTACAGCCCCTCTGAGCAGAACTATGGTGTGGAGGAGCCTACAGATCTTACGTCAGCCCCATCTAAAGGAGGCTAGATGGTTCAAATGGCAGATCCGAGCAAAGGAAAACAGAGGTGGATGAGCCAGAGTCCTCCCAACAGCAAGATCTGCAACACCCAGCATCCAGCCTGGGAAACTGATGCCAATCAAGCACAGAGACTGCACTGGAGCCTCCTAGCACCAAGACAAAGAAACGTACAGGCAACATGGTTCTTCTGATCCAGCTGAAGAAAACTTGAAGATTGCTCAGGGCAGGAAAGCCGTTTTTGTGCATCAAATTCTGAGAGGAATTAATCTGACTCCTGTGTAAGGGTCCTTGAAGATGGACATTCTTAAAATGTCTCCTAGTAGGCGTAAGTGAGAGAAGACAGACTGTTTAGAAGGCTTTGCTAGAAGCCAAAGACTTAGCAGAGTAGAAGTCTTAGATTCTCTAGAGACGCCAAGTGTAAGAAAGACAGCACTTTCCTCTATATTCCCAGACACAGGTGAGCAGCGAAGCTTTAGACCAAGGGAGCATCCCACCCCATGTCTCTGAGTATTCTGAAGAGTCCTTTCTTTTAGCCAGTTACGTTTTGTAGCTATCACCTGAGTCCTCACACCCACACACACACACACACACTGAACATCAGGCAAAGTCCTGTTAGTGAGGAGATTTCACAGCTACTCATAAGTTATACAATTAACACAGTTCTCAAACTGAATTTCACACAAACGCTACGATGGAATGGAAATGAAGACGTATGAGCAGGAGAAACAGGGTAGTTAACTCACCTCAGTCCATCTGTCTTAGTCAGGGCTTTACTGCTGTGAACAGACACCATCACCAAGGCAACTCTTATAAGGACAACATTTCATTGGGGCTGGCTTACGAGTTCAGAGGTTCAGTCCATTATCAAGGCAGAAACATGGCAGCATCCAGGCAGGCTTAGTGTAGGAGGAGCTGAGAGTTCTACAATTTCTCCTGAAGGCTGCTAGAATACTGACTTCTAGGCAGCTAGGATAAAGGTCTTATGGCCACACCCACAGTGACACACCCACTCCAACAAGGCCACACCTTCTAATTGTGCCACTCCCTGGGCAGGGCATATACAGACCATCACACCATCCGAACAAAATGAAGATCTCCATGAGCCCCCCAGCGAGTGAGCCTCCAGATCTGACACTGCCTTCAAGTCACACGCTGCCATTTGGGGACAAACATTCTGGCTGGAAGCTTACCTAAGATATCAACACAGGAACTCAGGCAAGCTAAGCCACGCCAGCCAGCAAAGCCCACAGCAGCTTCCATGCCATCAGTACCATCTTGCCTGAATAATGCCAACTCAGAAACAGCATCTGACAGCTAACAGTACACATAAGTGCCTATTATAAACCAAATAAATCATCTGTTTTGAGGAAGCATCATTTTTTAATATTTATTTATTATATGTAAGTACATTGTAGCTGTCTTCAGACACTCCAGAAGAGGGCATCAGGTCTCATTACGGATGGTTGTGAGCCACCATGTGGTTGCTGGGATTTGAACTCAGGACCTTTAGAAAAGCAGTCTGTGCTCTTAACTGCTGAGCCATCTCTCCAGCCCTAAGGAAGCATAATTTTATGTAAAGAAATATATTTGCTGTCTATTTCTATGTACCAAATGAGCTCTTAAACGGATGCCTTAAAATTGGTTGGGCATAGTGACACATGCCTATAATTCTGGGCACTCAGGAGTCAGAGACAAGAGGTTTGCATCAAGCTCAATGCCAATCTAGCTTGTATAGTGAATTTCAGACCAGCCAAGGCTATATCATGAGAACCTGTCTCAAAATTCCAAAAGGAAAGTTAAGTAAAGTATATTAAATATTTGTTATATTGAATAGTGTCTATGGGTCAAGAATTTGGGGGTGGGCTGGGGAGATAGCTTAATCAGTAAAGCGCTTACAGTGAAAATATGGGGACCTGAGTTTGAGCCCCAGAACCCATGGAAAACGTCAGAAACAGTAGCCTGCATCTACAACCTAGTGCTTACAGGCAAGGGAACATGGAGACAGACAGATCCTAGGGACTTGTTGACTGGCCAGTCTAGCTCAAACAGTGAGCTCCAGATTCCGTGATTCTGTGTCAAAAAAAAAAAAAAAATAGAGCAGGATAGAGGAAGGCACTGGCTATGGATCATCATGTGTACACACTGGAGTATGTGCTTGTATGTGCAGAGTGGGGAGTCAGGAGGGAGGGAGGAAGAGGGAGATAACTCCCCATGTGAGAGTATGCACACACACACACACACACACACACACACATACACACACACACACACATACACACACAGAAGAATCTATTCTAGTTCTGGGCACTGCAAACAAATGAAGCTGAAAAGCACAATCCCAAGATGGATCACACACATGGCTATGAGCAGGAGGCTTTACTTCATCTTGGATACTGACAGGAGACCATGGTTATTCTCCCTGTGAACCTCTCCATAAAGCTGTGTCAAAGTCAAGACTATGGAGGCAGATCTCCAGGAAAGGGGACTCTGTGTGTTAAAGAGCAAAGGTGAGGATTGCAATCTGGATACAGCATGCACAGGCCGGAGAAGACTCTGTTATGTGTGGAGAACAAAGGAAAAGCTGATTGTTTCTTAGGGAGATCTACACAGGATATTTTGAAAGTGCTATGGCATTGTGGGTTATTTTCAGGAGCTGGAAGTTCAAATTGGCAGTACTTAATGTATAAGCCCATTCTTGGTCTTTTTTGTTTGTTTATTTGTATTTTTTCTGCATGGGTGTTTTGCCTGCATGTATGTCTATACACCGTAGCCATGCCTGGTGCCCATGGAGTCCAAAGGAGTGCATAGATATCCCAGAACTGGAATTATATTGATAGCTGCCATGTGAATGCTGGGATTCAAATCCAGGTCCTCTGGTAGAGAAAGCGGTGCTCTAACCACTGAGCAATTTCTCTGGCCCTCACTGTCTAATAAATCTTCACAGCTCCGTGAGTGAGCTAAAGAATGAGGTGGAGGAAACACACATGGGTAAGCGAAAAATGTTAAGGTGATGTGGGCTTGCAGACAAAGGACATTACTATTCAAAAACAAATAGAGGTGGCTATCTGCTCTGCTTTCTCAGGGCTGATTTTCCAGTCATATGACTTCCCAGCATATTCCATCTTAGCACTTCATATTCCCTGAAGGTATCACAGCCTGTGGAGGAGGGCTAGCACCAGAGCAGGCAGCATTATCCACAACACGGGGCTAAGTGCATCCATCCTGCCACTGTGGACCTGGCCAAATGTAGAGCTTTGTAGAAACAGCTCAGAAGGAACTAGACCAGTGTGCCCCACCCAATTACCAACCTCAGAATCGGAGAGGTCCAGTGTGGTCAGCACTCCCAACGTGGCTACACCACTATCATGGCCATCCAGCTGTCCCCTCTCATACCTGAGGCTGTACCTAGGAGCATCTACACTTGACTTACAGTCACAGCCGTATTGGTTACCTGCCACTGCCACCTTCAAGCACCAGAAGATGCATTTGGGCACCAGCAGGCTAAGCTAGTGTAGCAGGAATGGATTCTTTGGAGAGCTAGGGAGAGCTGTCTCTGGTGCCACCTGTGGTAGGATCGGGATACAACACTTTCTGAACTTTCAAAGACAAGGACCGCCTCCCTTTTCCCCTTAGAATACCTTGTAGGTACTAGGATGGATGTTAAGGAAAACCTGTCACCTCGGTTGGGGCTGGTTGGGCTAGATAGCTTAACTCATGTGGCAATCGACAAGTACCGGCTGGAGTGGCTTGCTCTCTCTGCCCACCCCTGACTTTCTAGCAGGTTACTTCGGGTTTATACTTTGAATGGTCTCTTGAGTTCCTACAGAGAGAAGTGACACGGCTTTTTGAACCCTGGGGCTAGAACAATGTCATTCTGCTGCATTCTCTACCTAGACACAATGGGTGGACACAGACTACATCTCCCAGTGGCAGGAACACCAAGAACTAGGAGCCAGTGTTCATCCATCACAAATGAGTTTTGATGGGCAGATAAAAGTATTTGTCTCTTACATTAAAAGATACATACTTATACACAGGCAGGGCCTCATCTTGTTCAATCTGAGCCTGCAACACTGCCCACCCCTCAGGGCTTAGGAAAGAGGTATTAACTTTGGGTCCTGATATGTCTATGGGATGGGTCCCTCAGCAGAGGCCTCTTTGACTGGTGGGTTGAGAGTAAGGAGGGCTTTTGTAAACCAAGAGTCCTGGGGCTCAAAAAGACTGGTGCAGAATGAGGCAGGCCTTCCTTGCTCCCATCACCCTTAAGGAACCCAATCACTTAGAGTTCTCATGCCTCAGTTTCCACAGCTTAATATTGAGGACAACAGTTTTCTATCACCCGGATTTGTACACCCACTGATTGTCTTAGGGTTTTACAGCTGTGAACAGACACCACGACCAATCCAAGTCTTATAAAGGACAACTTTTAATTCAGGCTGGCTTACAGGTTCAGAGGTTACATGTTCAGTCTATTATCATCAAGGTGGGAGCATGGCAGCATCCAGGCAGGCATGGTGCAGGCAGAACCAAGAGTTCTACATCTTTATCTGAAGGCTGGTAGCAGAATACTGACATCCAGGTAGCTGGGATGAGGGTCTTAAAGCCCACACCCATAGTGACACACCTACTCCAACAGGGTCTCACCTCCTAAGCATGCCACTTCCTGGGCCGAGCATATACAAACCATCACACTGATGCCAGTGGCTGATGTGCTAGCCAGTACAGCAAACTGACCAGGGCATAGTACCACACAGTTTTTATCCTTGCACTCTAGAGACAGAGACAAGTGGACCTCTAGGAGTTTGAGGCCAGGCTGATCTACAGAATAAGTTCCATACCAGCTTATATAAGGACCCTGTCTCAAAATAATTTAATAATAATTATTATTAATAAATTTTAATTTAAGTGTTCCCTTTTATACATGAAATTATGGGGCTGCCAAGATGCCGCCTGGATTAGTAGCACACTTTTAATTCCAGCATTTGGGAGGCAGAGGCAGGCATATCTCTGGTGAGCTTAAGGCTTACATAATAAGTTCCAAGCCAGCCAGGCCTACAGTGACGCCTTCTCTCAAAAATGAAAGAAAAAATGACTTAGCCAGGCAGTGGTGACACACATCCCAGCACTCAGGAGGCTGGCCAATCTCTGTGAGTTTGAGGCCAGCCTGATCTACAGAGTTAGTTCCAGGACAACCAGAGCTACACAAAGAAACCCTGTTCAAAAAACCGAAAGGAAAAAAGAAAAGGAAAAAAGATTACTCAATGGGTAAAGGCACTTGCTACCAATCTTGATGACTGAGTTCAATCTCTGGGACTCATATGGTTGAAGAAAAGAACCAATTCTCACAAGTTGTCCTTTGACCATTCATGTACCATGGCATCATATACAAATAATACATTTAAATTTATTTTTACAAGAAAATAAAGGTTTGGGCATGTGGTACATGCCTTTAGTTCCAGTATTCTTCAGGCAGAGGCAGGCAAGTATCTGAGTTCAAGATTAGCTTGGTCTACACTAGTTCCAGGCTAGGCAGAACTACATAGTGAGACCTATGGGGGAGGTCCATTGTTTAGATTTAGAGAAACGCTCTATCAAAAAATAAGATGGGAGCTGGGCATGGTGGTACATGCCTTTAGTACCAGCACTGGGGAGGCAGGGGCAGGCATATCTCTAAGTTCAAGACCAGTCTGAACTACAAAGCAAATTTCAAGAAAGCCAGGGCTACATGGGCTACACAGGCTACACACACACACACCAAACAAACAAACAAACAAACAAACAAAAACAAAACCCTGGGGAAAACCTCAGATAGATAGATGGATGGATGGATGGATGGATGGATGGATGGATGGATGGATGGATGAGGTGGGGGACCAGGCACAGTGGGGGCCCAGATCTCAGGAAGCAGAAGCAGAATGATCTCTGAAACACTGAGGCCAGCCTGGTCAACATATTGAGTTCCAGGACAGTCAGAATTACATAGTGAGACCCTGTCTCAAATAGATGATAGACAGACAGACAGACAGACAGGAATAAATCAGATAGAGAACCATAAAAGAAGACATCCAACATCGATGTCCAGCCTCTACATGTGTGTGCATCCTTACACACATGTACACACATGTGAATACACATTCTGGTACATTTACACAACAGAATATTACTCAGCTATTAAAAACAATGACATATTAAATTTGCAGCCAGATGGCTGGAACTAGAAAAGATCATCCTGATTGATGTAACCCAGACCCAGAAAGACACACATGGAATGTACTCATAAGTAAACATTAGCTATTAAATAAAGGATAATCATGCTACAATCCACAGACTTAGAGGGCTCAAGGGAGGCAGGAACACAGGATCTCCCTAGAAGGGGGAAATAGAATAGATTTTGCAAGTTGACGGGGCAATTTTTTTTTTTCAAAAAGAAAGGACTCTTAACAAGACTATTTAAAGTGGAATGGATGAAAATACTACTTAGCAAATTTACCATCTGAATGGATTTTCCAATTCCTATCATTTAAACAATAAAAGTAAGTATTTACCTACCTCCACTGGAAGCTGAATGGTATTGGCAACTGTTTCACCATGTGAAACTTAATTGTAATGAGGGACAATGCGGTGTTTACACATGTAAGTGAATGACTGAAGTCATTTTTAAAAATGAACTTCAGAGAGTGTGTAAAAACTGATGTTAGGAAATTCTTATATAAAATGGTATGCTACTTATTGGCAAATGAACAAAGAAGTGAGCTGGAGAGACAGCCCAGGGATAGAGCACTGGCCTAGAATTTGTGAGGCTCTGGGTTCAGTCACCAAAATTGCAAAAAGGGAAAGGAAAAGCGATTACAAAGATATGACAAAGGTCTTGCATATTTTGCTAAAGCACTCAATAATTTTAAAAAGAAGCTAGGTGGAATGGTGTACACCTTTTTATTTTTTTTAAAGATTTATTTTATGTATATGAGTATACGTGTAGCTGTCTTCAGACACACCAAAGGAAGGCATCAGATCTCATTACAGATGACTGCAAGCCACCATGTGGTTCCTAGAACTTGAACTCAGGACCTTTGGAAGACCAGTCAGTGCTCTTAACCGCTGAACCATCGTCTCCAGCCCAAATGGTGCGCACCTTTAATCCCAGCATTAGGAGGAAGAGGCAATTGGATCTGTGAGCTAAAGCCAATGGGTCTACATAGTGAGCTCTAGGCCAGCCAGAGTTTAATAGTAAGATCTTGTCCCAAATAATAACATTTCAACAATAAAAATGATCCAGAGCCCTTTCTCCTCGTTGGGCGTCTGAAGGCAAGATGGGTCACCAGCAGCTCTACTGGAGTCACCCACGGAAGTTCGGCCAGGGTTCCCGCTCTTGCCGCGTCTGCTCCAACCGCCACGGTCTGATCCGCAAATACGGGCTGAACATGTGCCGCCAGTGCTTCCGGCAGTACGCGAAGGACATAGGCTTCATTAAGTTGGACTAAGCCACCTTGATTCGACTGACTACCAAGTGGAATGGATCATGCTGGTCTTTGTGCACAAAGAATAAAAATGTGAAGAGCTTTAAAAAAAAAAAATGACCCAGAAAACAAGATGAATGACCACTAGCATTTGAGTGCCCACTACACCAGGGACCTATCTATTTCATAGCTGCCCCAGGACCAGATAGTCAATAAAGGTTTATTAAAGGGATGAATGAATCTTTAATCTTTATTCTGAAGAAATAGAGTCTCAGGTCAAGTGATTAATTTCTGGTCACACTGTAAGTCAGAGCTTGGGCTCCTACACAGGCTGCTTACTTTGATTCATATTTATTGTAGATTAATAAGTCACATAAATTTAATGGCTTTAAGGCCACAATATTTTTCACAATTCTGTGAATAGACAGGGTACACACAATGGCTCTTCTTGTCATGACTAGGGTTTCATGCAGCTGCAATCAGAGACAGTGGCAAGGGGTAGAACACATGCCTACTCTTTGTTAGGGATAGTTGGAAGGCTTGACCTCTATCTGTCCCCATGTAGTCTCCATGGGACTCATCAAGACAGTAGCTTCACTTCTTATGAGGCAACTCAAAGTCAACGAGCATGCACAAGGTTCAGAAATGGCAGACTCAATCTACCCGTGTCCATCAGGCCATAGGCCTGGTTGTCAGGAGGCATGGATCATTATTGGCCTTTCTGGAGAACAACCACCACAGGTGATTGATTATAGGATACCAACACCTTTAATTTTCTTATTACTTCGTTCACTATGAGTAATCATAAACAAAACATGAATTTCTGCTTTAGAAATATTCAGGAAGCAGGGCGAAGGATAACTTGGAGACAAAACTCAACAATTTTACAAAAGTCTACTTTGGTAGGAAAGGTCTGTCTGAACCTAGGCAAGAGCAATTAATTTATCAAAGACGCCTAGGGAAGGGAAGAAATGGTGTCTGATATCACAACCTACAGATCCCACTAGGTTCAGAATTATAAATATTGGAGGACTTTTTTTTTTTTTTGAAACAGGGTCTTACTATGTAACCTTGATTAGCCTGGAGCTATCCATATATACCAAACTAGCCTTGAATTCACAGATGTCTGCCTCCAAAGTGCTATGATTAAAGGTGCGTGTCACCATTCAACTCCTGGGGTGACATTTTAATGAAGTGGTGGAGGTGAGGAAGCCAAAGGAACATCTTGTTGTTTTGCTTGTTTGTTTGTGCTGTGTCGCCTCATCTAATCACAAGTATTTATAGCTTACTTTTCTTGAAACAGAGTTTCACTGGGTAACCTTATCTGCCTTGGAATTTGCTATGTAACCCGGGCCTGTCTCTGCCTCTCAAATACCAGAATTAAAGGTGTGTTCCACCATGTCCTGCCAAGCACTTGTAGCTTCCTAGTTGCAATACATACACATTTCTTTGACTATCCAAGTCCACTTTATTATCCAAGCCAGCTTCATTATAGACAATGTACAGCCGACTTATTCCATGATAGACAATGTGCAGCCAACTTACTCCATGATTTTTTCTCGCTAAGGAACTCTCAAGAATTTTTATACTCTAAATGTATACAAATATATACATATAGTTTACATACATGTGAATATATGAGATTTCTATGTGTACATATGTTTGTGTGTACCTATGTACAGCTAAGACAAAAAGATTTACAATCTGTACTCCATATTCTGTGACATATGATCTCCTAGTCTCTATACCCTACTTACTTAATATTGTCCATGACCTACCAAATTAACTCTGTAACCCACTAAGAGATCCGAACATCTTCCTGGAAACTCATTAAGAGTTAAGCACCTCTGAAAACAAAGATTTAGGATTAAGTTAAAAATAATGGAGTTATATCATTACTATTTCCCATTATATTCTGGAATCATTCATTTGACCATGTATGGTAATTATTTGTCACGTTTACGAAATTAACAATCAAGTAGTCAACAGATTAATTTTGCAATTCTACTCTTAAAAAGAAAGTGAAATGTGGGAAGATGAGGTAGCTCAGTGGGTAAAGACATTCCTTACTAAGCCTGAAGACTCAAGTTCAATCCCTGGGACCCATGTGTTACAAGGAGAGAACCAACTCCCCAAAGTTGTCTTGACCTAACACATACACTGCCATGCACACCTGCAGAGAAGCAAGCACACATACACAATACGTCTTCTTTTTAAATGGGAAAAGTAGTGACTGCCTTAGGTTTTGTTTTTTGGGTTTTTTTTTTTTTTTGGGGGGGGGTGATTTTTCGAGAGAGAGTTTCTCTTTATAGCCCTGGCTGTCCTGGAACTCACTTTGTAGACCAGGCTGGCCTCTGCCTTAGTTTTGAGATCATAAACCAAAATGCAGTAATAACCATACCTGTAATACTAAGATTATGATTTAATCATTGTTTAATGCTTAATATAGATTTATAAGTGAAATCAAATGAACAATGTGTTTCAACTTTTAAAATGTTTACGTGTATGGGTGTTTCATCTACATGTGTGTGCATCACATATGGGTCGTTGGTACCCGTGGAAGCCAAAAGAAAGCAATAGATCCCCTGGAACTGGAGTTACAGGTGAATATGAGAAGCTATGTAGGTGCTGGGAACTGAATCTAGGACCTCTGGCAGAGAACTCAGCACTCTTGACCACTCTCTACCCCATGTGTGAATTTTGTAAATTCACTGAGTTAAGAAAACAAATCTGGGTGGGTAGGGGAGTGGTGGGGAGGTTATGGGGAACTTTTGGGATAGCACTGGAAATGTAATTGAGGAAAATACGTAATAAAAAAAATTATATATAAAAAAAAGAAAACAAATCAGATACAACTTATAAATGTGCCTTCTGGTTATGAGAATTTTCAAAATCCCCTTAGGAGTTGCAGTAGCCGGTGGAGGCCCTGCCTTGAAATTACTAACAGACACACAGGACTGGTTCAAAGATTATACGTGGTCTGCTACAGAGCCACCTGAAAGTCACGCCTGGGAAGGACGGAGGAGGAAGGGGAAAGAAGGGGGTTGGAGTAGGAAGGGCGGGAAAGGGAAGAGAAAGGAGGATGGGAGGTGAAGAAGAGTGACGGGAGATAGGCGAGAAATCCCCTTAGCATTATTTTTTTTTCTGTAAGGCATAGACTATTTAAGAGAGACTATTCAAGTTTGGGATTTATTTTCTCTCTCTCTTTTATTAGATATTTTCTGAATTTACATTTCAAATGCTATCCCCAAAGCCCCCTATACCCTCCCTCCGCCCTGCTCCCCAACCCAATCACTCCCGCTTCCTGGCCCTGGCATTCCCTGTACTGGGGCATATGATCTTCGCAATACCAAGGGTCTCTCCTCCCATTGATGGCCGACTAGGCCATCAAGTTTGGGATTTATAATCCTAACACTAAAGTGTCTTTTTCTTTTCTTTTTAAAGCAAAAGTGATTTTAAATTAGCCACCTTGGTGTGCCTAAAACTGGCACTGAAAAAAACAGGAACGCAGCTCCTTGGAAGAATTCTGGGCCTACGCGGCCATGAGCAACCACGTGGTGCCGAGCAGCGCTGGGTTCTATGAATCAGGGAAAGGAACAGAACTAGGTAGAGGTAAACCGCTCTTATCTATGCCTCAGCCCGCACCAACAATTTTGTTAACGACAAAATGTAAAAGGAAGAGGCAGGCAGCAAGAAGACGCCATTTCTGCAGGGTCTGAGGCCGGGTCCCAGGAGGACCCGGAATATCTGGGCAGCTGGAAACCTGCGAGGCTTATCAGGAAGCCTCACGTCCCCTCACCGAGTTCTGCCGCCCAGCACACGGGTGACAAAAGCACGAGGAACGAAGAAGGGTGGTCTCCAGGCCACTCTGAGGCCTGCCGGCAAGGAGCGGCGCCATTCACTCCAGACGCAGTACCGGCTCGCGCAGCCGCAGAGGCTGGGCTTGGCGGGCCCGCTCGCGCCCGCGGTAGTCCAACCCGCCCGACGGACGATACCACACCCGCGAACCCCCTCCGAAGACTCGACAATGGTTTCGTCCGAAGCCTCTGATTGGTCAAACCGGAGAAGGCGTGGTCTCCGCAGTCTGGTTCCGCGCGCCAGAGTGCGCTAGCCGCATTGCGAGCTGGGCACGGAGCAGGCGCCATGGTGAGGAGTGCTGGTGGGGGTATTTGCGTGGTGAAGGCCTCAGCTTGCGTCTGGGTTTGCATTCGGGTTCGTGCTCGGGGTTTGGGCCAGGGCCTGCTCTAGCAGCGGCCCGGCGGACTGGGAAGTTTGACTGATGGCCGCGCGCTGGTTCTTTTCAGGTTCTGCTGCACGTGCTGTTCGAGCATGCGGTCGGCTACGCGCTGTTGGCGCTGAAGGAAGTGGAGGAGATCAGCCTGCTGCTGCCGCAGGTGGGTGGGCTTGGTGGGCTCGCGGTGCTGCAATGCAGCCCCTAAGGCCGCCAAACCCCAGCATGCACCGCGTGTTCCCACGTGGCCGACCGCACCGGGCGGGGCGGGGGGAGCTCTAGAATGAGGGGACTCTTTAACGCGAATCTATATAATTGGAAGCGGTCGGAGATAAACATCTCATATTTCCATTTCTTGAGAATTAAGATTCGGGGCCCAGGCACCAATTGCTACAACAGCTGGTGCTCCTGCTTTACTGCGCTGTAGAAGCCAAATTCAAAGAAAGCCCATTCATCCTTCTCTCCACAGGTGGAGGAATGTGTGCTTAACCTTGGCAAATTCCACAATGTCGTTCGTCTGGTGGCCTTTTGTCCCTTCTCTTCATCCCAGGTTGCCTTGGAAAATGCCAATGCTGTGTCTGAAGGTGAGTCCTTCCGGGACGTGGAATTCTGGATGGTTGATGTTCTTAGATGATATTCTTCTAAGCTTGATACAGTCTAGGGATTATTTGAGACCTACAGGATGGCATTTAAAAACATTTAAATGCAGGGGCTGAAGAGATGGCTCAGCGGTTAAGATCGCTGACTGCTCTCACAGAGGTCCTGAGTTCAAATCCCAGTGACCACATGGTGGCTCACAACCATCCCTAATGAGATCTGATGCCTTCTTCTGGGGTGTCTGAAGATAGCTACAGTGTACATAAATCTTTTTTTTTTTTTTTAAGCCACTTAAATGCTTCACAATTGTGCTCCTGGACCTGTGGTAGAGCCAGGCTTTGCAATGATGACTTATATATCTGTCAATCCCCTGAGAGATCACTGACGACTCCATGTGTCTGAGCAATGCCTGCAGGGATGGGTGTTAACTGTAATCCGATTGGAGGCAGTCTCCAATCTGCAGTGTGTCATTTAGAGCTGTTTTCTTTGTCCCAAAGGTGTTGTTCACGAGGACCTCCGCCTGCTCCTGGAGACATACCTGCCATCTAAAAAGAAGAAAGTACTTCTGGGAGTTGGAGACCCCAAGATTGGCGCTGCAATACAGGAAGAGTTGGGGTACAACTGCCAGACTGGTGGTGTGATAGCTGAGATCCTCCGAGGTAAGAGTCCTATTTCGTTTATTCTGTCCACCCCGTGGATGCAGTGCCCACAGTAGCCAGCAGAGGGCCTCTAGGCCTGGTGATGGTTAACTGCTGTGAGTGGTTACTTGGGTACTGGAGGATCTGTGCTTACAGTCCCGTCTTCTTTTTAGGAGTTCGTCTGCATTTCCATAATCTGGTGAAGGGCCTGACAGATCTTTCTGCTTGTAAGGCCCAGCTAGGGCTGGGACACAGCTACTCTCGTGCCAAAGTTAAATTTAATGTGAACCGAGTGGACAACATGATCATTCAGTCCATAAGCCTCCTGGACCAACTGGATAAAGATATCAATACCTTCTCGATGCGAGTCAGGTAAGGTATAGAAGTCAAGCATGGCCGATGATTCATGTGGGTAAAATCATGGACCAAAGCAAGGCCTCCTTGTGCTTACCACAGGCTGTGTTCCTACACTGACTGTATAGAAAGAGGAGGCAGAATAACCCTACCCTATATACACCTCAGCCTAGGCCACTGTGCCTGGTCTGTATTGTGAATGGGGAGACACGGGTCTGAGAGAGCTTGGGACCTGAGTTGAGGTTTGATAGCTGGATCAGAGAATGACTGTTCCTCTGCAGGGAGTGGTATGGGTACCACTTTCCAGAGCTGGTGAAGATTGTCAATGACAACGCCACATACTGTCGCCTGGCTCAGTTTATTGGGAACCGCAGGGAGCTGAATGAAGAGAAGTTAGAGAAACTGGAAGAAATTACGATGGATGGGGCCAAGGCTAAGGCCATCTTGGATGCTTCTCGGTCCTCCATGGGTCAGTGCGGAGCGCGGCAGCCTGTATAAGGTACGAGACTCCTTGAGTGGTCCCCCTGTTCACACTAGGTGTTTCCTAGGCATGGACATATCTGCTATCGACTTGATAAACATCGAGAGCTTCTCCAGTCGTGTGGTGTCTTTGTCAGAGTATCGCCAGAGCCTACACACTTACCTTCGCTCCAAGATGAGCCAAGTAGCCCCCAGCCTGTCAGCCTTAATTGGGGAAGCGGTGCGTCATGGGGAACACAAAAGTGGGGGAGTGAAATTCAACATTCTGTACCGCTATCCTTGTGGCTAGCATGTTGTCCCTAGTTGATGCATGGTGGGGAAGAGAAGAGGAGGGGATGAGCCTGGGAGGTCAGGTTCCCACTTACTTAACTGACCTCCTCCTCGGATCTTTCTCCAGGTAGGTGCACGCCTCATTGCTCATGCTGGCAGCCTCACCAACCTGGCCAAGTATCCAGCGTCCACAGTACAGATCCTTGGGGCTGAAAAGGCCCTGTTCAGGTACCAGTGAGGGCGCCTGCTCATGTCAGGTGCTGCTTCTGGTGTCCACTGTTTTGTTTGGGGATTACAATGATGGCTGACCAGGGCGACCTGACCTATACAGGCCTCTGCTATGGGGGTGATGGCCAGTCCTGGTGTCTGAGTGATTCCCAGGGCCCAGCAAAAGGGGACCGAGTTTCCAGGTCAGCAAATTGGATGCCTTCCCTCTCTGCCTCTGGGAGCTAGGTTGGCACATGGTGAGGTAGAAAGTTCAGCCAAGCCTGGTGGGAAATTGTTAGAAGAGGGGAACTTGGCTATTTGGGTCAAGTCTTCTGACTAAACTATTGACTGAATATTCTCACAGAGCCCTGAAGACAAGGGGTAACACACCAAAATATGGACTCATTTTTCATTCCACCTTCATTGGCCGAGCAGCTGCAAAGAACAAAGGCCGTATCTCCCGATACCTAGCAAACAAATGCAGTATTGCCTCGAGAATTGATTGCTTCTCTGGTATGGATGGGGAAGTTGGCATTTGAGTGAAGGGGTTACAGTGGGGGGGAAGCAACCTACCTTGGCAGCTTCTACAATGATGGTAATATTTTTCGTCAACAGAGTTCACCTAGTGAGTGTTGACACCTTGGGTCTGAGTGAAGCTGAGGGGAGAGCAGTTGGGGAGTAGGAGTAGTTTGTCATTTCAAGGGTTGTAATTGACTTTGTTTACACACGCACACACATCTAGAGGTCCCCACAAGTGTATTTGGGGAAAAACTCCGAGAACAAGTTGAGGAACGGCTGTCTTTCTATGAGACTGGAGAGATCCCACGGAAGAACCTGGATGTCATGAAGGAAGCCGTGGTTCAGGTCAGTGTGCTTGGTTGTGGTAGCTGAGTGCCAGAAAGACTGTTGGAAAGGATGAACGAACTTGGCCTGACCTTCAGAAATGGAGGCAATATAACTGATTTAATGAGCCTGATCCAGCAAGACTAGGAGTGTTGTGGCAAGTCAGGGGTCTTCTGGGTTTTCAGCGCCTTGCTTTTTTGCCAGGCAGAGGAAGCGGCTGCTGAAATCACCAGAAAGCTGGAAAAACAGGAGAAGAAGCGCTTGAAGAAGGAAAAGAAGCGACTGGCTGCACTGGCCCTGGCCTCATCAGAAAACAGCAGTACCCCAGAGGAGTGTGAGGTCAGTCCTGTGTGGATCCCAGGTTGTAAGCTTCTCAACCGTGTAGAACACAGGACATCAAACCATGGTCTGGAGCTTGGGCTCTTTGGACCAAAACACCTAAAACTACCTCTTGATTCTATAGGGAGGAGATAGGTGCTGAGAGAACTTGACAAGAGCCCAGAATGCTGGTTGTAGCACATGGCCCATTCCATGGGCAAGTGTGCTCTGTCCTCGGCTGCCTCCCAGGAGTCCTCAACGGGGGTAGTGTGAATTCCTGCTCTCCCTGTTCTGTGTCTGGAGGTGATAGTGTCTCATGATGGGGGGTGGGGGCAGGGAGGTCACCAATGTGACAGTTTAGAATTGTCCCTTAGGCTTTTTTTTTTTAAATCTTGAGCTATTAGTGATTTTCATTTCAGTGTCCCCTGGGAGCTCTGCATGATATCCATCGTGAGCAGCATACAGGGGGTTTTCTCTAGGGTTTAAGAGGGCCAGGGAAATTATAAAATGTGAGAGTAGATAGATCATTAAGTCACCGGAAGTACTAGGTTTGCTCTTCTGCCTGGATTCTAATGGGAGCTGTGGCTGCTAACAATTGTAAGCAATGTCCCGTGTCTGATTCCCCCTTCAGGAGGTACATGAAAAATCTAAGAAGAAGAAGAAGTTAAAACCCCAGGAGACTCTACAGGAAAATGGAATGGAAGACCCACCTGTCTCTCTACCTAAAACCAAGAAAAAGAAAGCTCCCAAGGAGGAGTTGGCCAGTGACCTTGAAGAGATGGCCACTAGCAGTGCTCCTAAGAGAAAGAAATCCTCACCTAAGGAGGAAGTGGCCAGTGAACCAGAAGAGGCAGCAAGCCCCACCACCCCTAAGAAGAAAAGGAAATTTTCTGAGGAGCCTGAAGTTGCTGCTAACTTCACAAAGAGCAGCACAAAGAAAAAGAAAAAGTCCCAGAAAGCACAGGAGGATTAGAACGGACCTGCTTGATGGGAGGGGCATACCTTGTGGTGGCAGCTCCTGCCCATGATAAAACCCCAATAAAAACACAAAACCAGATAGTATGTGTGTATTTTGTTTATTGAATTTTTTTTTCATGGGCATTTATGACAGGGCAGCAATGACAGCTTCAGTGAAGTCATGACATGTGGCATAACCACCCATATCTGAGGTTCGAACCTGTGGGGAAAAGTTATCATCTTAGGGTCTGGGCCTTGTCACAACAACCCACCCTGTGAGACACCCTTAACACCAGCCCCCAGGACAACCTAGCCTCAAGCTATCATAGTCTACTGTCTAGATGTTCTCTTCTGGTCCATTGTACTGAAGGGATGTATACGAAGCATGGTCCTTTTGAAATTGGAGGGAGTAAGGGCTCTAGCCCCCATGGGGGTGCAGGTGGCCGATGACAGACTTGATGAAGTCAGTTGTGGTGCTGTAGCCTCCCATGTCTCGAGTCCGCACCTACAGCCACCAACAGCAAAAGCCGTGGGGAAGAAGAGAGAGCCCATGAAGGAGATGGGACAGCATGATGAGATGGAGACCAAGAAAGATACAGTGCAGTGGAGAAAGAATGGAAGGAAGTGAGCAGATGTGGGGGTCAAGGACCTGCTCACTAGAGCAGACAAGGCAGTACAGGAGGCCGAGCAGGCAGCAGGATGGGGAGAGAGAAGAGCATATCACAAAGGATGAGATGAGGTTACCTTGCAAGAAATAAGACCAGCTGGGAGGGAAAGCAGGCAGCTAACCCTGCCTGTGATCTCCACCCCAGACAAAGCTGCAAGGTCTGTAATCAGATGGCCCAAGAAGGGCAAAGGATGGTGCGGGAAAAGTAACAGCAGATGGAACTAAGGTGAAGAAGACAAGAGGATGAAACAGCCAAGAGGGGAAGTGAAGAACAGCCCCAAGGTCACAAAGGTATTGTTGGGGCCTGGAGGAGAGAGGTCCCTCAGGTCCCTCAGGTCCCAGGAACAGCAGTGCTGAGCCCCTGAAGCCTTTTGAAACTCACCTTGCCAGCTTTGATCACTTTCTTCACTGCATCTGCAATCATGCTGGAGTGATACTCAAGACTGGCAATAGACAGGAGAAGCTGAGAATCCAACCAAAACACTCCCACCCTTCCCTTCTCCTTCCCACTTGTGCTTCCCGTTCCAACACCCACCCTCCACCCACGACCCAGCTTGAGCTTCCCGTAACCTACTTGAGATGCCGCAGCATGTTGGTGGCTGACAGCAGCATGGCTGTGGGGTTGGCTATATTCCTGCCCACTGCCTGGGCAAATGGGTGCCGAGCACCCTGTGGGAAAGAGCAAGCCAGAATCACTGGAAGGAGACAGGCATGTGCAGAGGTACAGGTGTACAAAATGTATTATGGCACAGAAGGAGGGCAGGCTAAGGGGACTGAAAAGACGTGTAGGGCAGGAGAGGAGGCAGCCATAGTCATTTCCAAGTGGGGCACTGGGATGGAATACAGCAGAACTACCTGAGGTCAGGAGAGGGTAGGTACAAATGACTAACAGAATTTTGTTTTGTTTTGTTTTCTTGAGACAGAGTCTCACTATGGAGCTCTGGCTATCCTCAATCTATGTAGACCAGGTTGGTTTTGAACTCAGAGATCCACCTCTGCCTCTGCCTCTACCTCCCAAGTACTGAATTAAAAGCATGCACCACCATCCCCAGAGGAAAAATAATCTTGCTCACCGTCTCAAAAACTGCATACTCTGCACTGTAGCTCTCCCCAGGAACCACGCCAGCTCCCCCAACAAGGCCAGCAGCCAGATTGTCAATAATGTTGCCATAGAGATTGGGCATCACAAGCACATCAAACTGGTAAGGGTTCTGCACCAGCTAGGAGTGAGAAGGGAGAAAGGAGTTCCACACACACAGAGAGAGAGGTTGATGAAGGGACTGGCTTCCACTCCCTGTTCTCTGGAAACTCACAAAGGGCCTTACCTGCATGCAGCAGTTGTCTATGATCATGGTTTCAAACTTGATTTTAGGGTACAGTTCAGCAACTTCCTCACAGCACTGCAAGAACAAGCCATCCCCAAGTTTCCTGTTCACAGGCCAGAGAGACAAAAAGCAATCAACAGGGTTCAAGGGATGGAACCCATCCCACAAAAAAACACAAAAAAATTGGCCTTCCTCACATGATGTTGGCTTTATGGACGGCTGTGACCTTGCTCCGCCCTTTCTTGGTGGCATAGTCGAACGCAAACTTTGCAATCCTCTGAGACTTGGTGCGAGTGACAATCTTCAGGCACTCAATGACACCCTTGGCGCTCTGGATGAGAGGGAAGTAGCTTGTGACACTAGGGAAGAAGCAAGGAAGCCCACCTCCCACTTGCCTCTCCTTGTCCTCCGTAGTTTCTAAGCCTTACCTCGTGTTCCAGAGAACTATACTCTCCTTCTGTCTGTTCTCGAATGATAACCAGGTCTAGATTGTTGTGCCGAGTCTTGTATCCAGGAAGTGACTTCACGTGGACTACGTTGGCAAACAAATCCAACTTACGCCTGAGAGTAGACAGCCATCATCTGCTTTGTGCCCAGTGCCCAGCACTCCTCAGACCCACACCTACCCATCTACCTACCTCAGCTGCATATCATAGGAGGCTAGTTCACCCTTATACTCCATTGGGGTATAGATCTTTCCTGGGACAACAACGTAGAGGAGAAGTAATGTTAGACTAGTGTCCAGTCTCCCCACTGACTTCATACAACCGAGGCTCCCATCTCCCACTCCCAAACCCCTCAACCCTTTTATTGCTAGTGGCAAGAGGCAAAGGAGAATAATGTAGTGAAAATTAGATGAACTGAGCATAATGCTTTAGTTTTAGACACTATGTTGAAATTCCTAAATGACGTAAGAGCTATTTTTTTTTTTTTTATTAAAGAACCTGGGTTTAATGCCAAGCTGAAAAGCAAGGGTGTCTACTGACTGCATTATCTCAGCTACTACTTACTGAAAATTGACTATGTATGTAAGGCAATAGGGATATCAATCAAAACCACACAACTCCTGCCCTCAACGAGCAAGAAATACATTGGGAAAGACAACATAAGTTCTGTAGGGATGACAGTAAGCAAGCACAGAAGAGGAACCCCTCTGGTCATAATAGGAAATGTTACAGAAAAGCTGGTACTTACTGTAGTTATTTAGTCCCTGGTTAAGTACCTTCAGTGGGTTGACCAGTGATAGGTCCCAAATGATAGGCCTATGAGCTTATACCAAGAAACCATAAACATGACTTTATTGGGGGGGGGGGGGCAGGAAGAAACTATAAATGAGGATTTTATAGTGAGAATTTTGGTTTCCTTATAAAAAACACTGAAATGTTATAAGATTATGTTTTTGTTTTATTCCCAGGTGTGGGATACGGGCCTGCTTCAGACTCTCCACAGCAGCTGACTACGATTTGCCTCATGCCGGGTGTGGTTTTGCCAGGATCAGGTAGTCTTTGTGATTATGTAACATTTAGAATTGTGGGAGCTTTTCAAGAGGGTATAGAAATGCTAGGGTACCAAGAAGCAGAGAGGGGTTGTTGGTTGACTGCCATTTGATAGTAGTTGTGCACAAAGAAGAAACAAGAAAAGGAAATTAGATATTTTGCTGGTGAGGATCAAACTTGCCCCAAGGAACTTAGAGGGACTGTAGCTTCAGGAACTGAATTATATATGTTATTTTCAGTAGCATCCAATGGCAATCATTGGAAACTAATGAATGCCACAAGTGCGTGGAGATCCTGACATAGTGACGTATACATGACAATTAGGACAGCCGATTGTGAGCAAAGCACAGAACAAGTTGTAGAAAGGAAAACAGGAACACCGGGGGCCAGGTTATAAAGAACTGACTTTCCTCTGCAAAAGCTGGCCCTGCAAGTGAGGCTGTCCAAGAAAATGGGCCTATAGGGGGAACCCTAGAAGCAAAATAAATAAATAAATAAATAAAAATTTAAAAATCCAATATGGGGAATAAAACAGCACAAGAGAAGAAATGGAGTGGTTAGAATGATCGGTGCACACTGGGTTAGGGTGCCCATGCCTTTAATCTCAGCCCTTGAGAGGCAGAGGCAGGCAGATCTCCTGTGAGTTTGAGTCCAGCCTGGTCTACAGAGAGTTCCAGAACAGCCAGGGCCACACAGAGAAACCCTACCTGGAAAAACTAACAACAACAAACAAACAACAAAAAAAAATGGGCATGCAGACACAACTAACAGGGTCTGACCCCGGTGACACAGCCTCAGCAGGTCCCAACCCCTTCCTGACATCACTAACTCCTGGTTTGCCACTGAGAAGAAACAAATTCCTAAATGTCAGTAGAGGCCAGTCTGGAAAACAGATGTATACACACTGCAGAGAGAGGGGCTTTATGAACACTGCTCTTAAATGACAGAGTGCCATACAAACCAATGATGGCAACTTTGTTCTCCTTCATGGAACTCAGCACCTGCTCCAGCTTCTCCTCAGAAGCCATATTCTGCACCTCGCTCAGGTGATGCTCCTTAAACTCCACAGGGACAGCAGCAGCCTTCGGGGATTAAGTCCAAGCACAGGGTCAGGTCTGAACTTTCCAACAACCCATCCATCCCAGTAGCCAGATCTGCCACCCATCCCCCGCCCCTGGCTATTCACCTTGAACACTTCCTTGACAGCATGCATGAGCTCTGGCCCCACGCCGTCTCCAGGCAGCATGGTCACAGGAAAGGCACCCTCCACCCTCACATCTTGTGCCTGTGAATGGGGCCAGCAGAGATGGAGCAGGGGCAGAAGTGGGAGTCAGAGGGAAAGAGGTGGGGAGGGGAAACCCAGGGGAGCGGCAAGGAGGCGACAAGGATGGACGAGAACGAAGCCGGACTCGAGCGTACCTGGCTCTGCGAAGCGGCGTGAGCCGTAGATGTTCCGAGACCTCTCCATGCCCCGGAGTTCCGAGCGGCGAGCACCGCCTGCGACAGACACAAGGTCAGATCGGGGACACCGCGGCCCTTACACCGCGATGACCTTGCCTTCTTTTGGAAACCGCGGACAAACCCTCTGTTCTCCCGCCCACCCTCCGCCCAGGTCGTCCCTGGACTCACTCGGGTCAGCCAGCGGACATTGCTCAGCGCTGCCATGTTCAGCCGAGGAAGTCGCGGGGGAAGTGACGCCGGAAGCGAGCGCGGTCCTGGGAGCTGGACTTCCTGTCAGCCCTGGCGAGCTTGGAGGTTCTTTCTCCCGTACCAGTCGGCGGTGTGTACGGATTCACTTGCGTTCTGTCCTTCTGTTTGGTAATGTAGGGTCACAGGACACACAACCAGTTTGTCTGTTTGCTTTGTTTTCACTCGTCAGATTTAAATTCTCTTGAAAATTCAAAACAACATCCAAGAATATATATGGCCAAGTATTGAACAAGGATATGAGTTTAACAATAAGTTTAGAAGTCTTGGGAATCTGTGAATGTTTGAATGTTTCTGTTATGCGTTATTCTCTTTACTAGTACTCACTGTTAGTCACTTAGAATTCTTTTAAATAGGTAAAATAATTCAGATCACAAAGAAAACTGGTTATGATAAGAAAACTAACTTAGAGTTGATGAGGTAGCTCTGTAAATCAGGCTGGCCTCAAACTCATAGACCCACACCTGCCTCCACCTCCCAAGTACTGGAATTAAAGGTGTGCACCACCACGTCCTGAAAAAAAAAAAAAAGCTGAAAAATAAAAGCTAATTCTTTTGCCCCACTGTATAGTATGCTATAATGTAAATTTACTAAATTACTTAATCCTTTCTTAAATAGGCAGATACCTAGAATGAAGTCTGATTTGGGTTCTTCTCAGCAACATTGCTGTGTATATCCCTGTACATTCTCCTTTGTACATATGATGAAGATTATAACTATCCTGCAGGGCACCTCTAGCTATGTATGTATTACAGGTGAAATGGTGTGTTTTCGATAGTTTGATTATTGATCTGTGTGTGTGTTTCACTCATGAATTTGTTCTCTTGCAGTAAAAAGAAAACTCATTCATCATGATAGCTGATAGTTTCTCTCCCACTACTTCTGGAAATAAATAGTTACTGACATTGATTTAGCTGCTTAGTAATGTCCCCGGGGATCCTGGGGGGGGGTCCTCTATATCATCCCCTCTCAAAACTCCATTAGATCGCTAAACCCAGTGTCTATTTTATAATAGAATGTTGAGTATCTCATATAATTTATTGAGTGCTACACTGAAAGTGTATCAGAACAGGCACGTATGTTTTGTTGAGACAGGATCTCTCTTTATATCCCTGGTTGTCCTATAACTTCCTATGAAGACCAGGCTGACCTGGAACTCAGAGAGATCCACCTGCCTCTTTGCTTTCTAAGTGCTAGGATTAAAGGTGTGTGCCCCATGCCTGGCTAATGGACATGTATCAAATACTTTCATCATTGTTGGGACAAAACACAGACAAAAGCAGCTTTCGAAAGAACAGATTTACTTTAGCTCATGGCTCCAGGAGACCCCAGTCACCACAGAGGGGAAGGGACGGCAGCAAGATCAGGAAGCAGCTGGGCTCTCTCTCTCTCTCTCTCTCTCTCTCTCTCTCTCTCTCTCTCTCTCTCCAGTTCAAACTGGCCATTTTCATTCAAGGCACATTAGGTATCTGAGCAGGGCCATCAGGGAGAAGGGAGAAGACTGGGGCCCTATAAAGTACACAAGCAGATACGTGGGGGTGGGTAGAGAGGTTGCTTGGAAGAGACGAGCATTTACTGCTCTAGCAGAGGACCCAGCTTTTGTTCCCAGCATCCACATGACAGCTCACAACCATCTGTAATTCCAGTTCCTGAGGATCCAATACTTTTTCTGACCCTTATATGCATATGATGCACATACATACACTCAAGGGCATACACATAAAATAAATATTTTTTAAAATACACAAACCAGCATCAATATAGTGGACTCCCAGCTTTAGGGCCTCTCACAATTCAAACAGATAAAACTTCTACTTTTGCTTTCTCTATGGCTTGGTCATCTGTCTTTCTTGAACACTCAGTTCTCTGTCCATTTCAAGGAACAAACTTGGCACTCCCCTAGACGACCACCAGTACTATATTACATATTCACATAACCTTCAAAAGGAAGTCAGATTTGGAAGTGCCCACTAGAGGCATGTGTTGTCTTGCATTAGACATGAGAGAGGTTTTGGAGATATTAGGAATCTCCTATACGCTTACCGGACGGTGGTTCTGAGTGTATACTGTTAGCAAGCAATGGAGGAGCATGGGTACCTCATGCAAAGGAAACCATTGGTCCAGGCAGTCTGGACTGAGTCGATCAATGTTAACTCTAAGCTACAGCAAATGTGGAGATCTGAGGGTTCCTGTGGCAAGACCTGTCCTAGAAGGAAAAGGGATCAGAATGTGAAGAGAGATGAGGAGAGGAAAGACCATGGCAACCAATAATAGAGATGCAGTGGCCAAGATCATATAGGGAATCCAATCACTCATCTTTCTGAGGGGCAGGAGAAAAGGCATTCTAAAAATAAATGAAATAGTAGCTGATGTCTATTGAACTTTTAAATGCATGTGTATGCATATGCACAGACACAGACACACTAAACAAATGTAAAAAGCAAAGATAAAAATTGTGGTTTAACCTACTTTATAAGCTAAAGACTTCTGTATCCCAGGCAAACCTCTAATGTGGTATGGCTCTAAGTGGAAGTAAAGCATATGTTATAATTTTACAGATGGAAACATTGAGGCTTTTGGTTTTTAATCCTGGGACTTACCTGGAACCTAGATCTTTTCAAATTCAAAAAGGTCTTTCCACCTCAACATGACACTCTTACTTGCTTTTTTTGTTTGTTTGTTTTATGGTGCTGGGGACAGAACCCAGGGCCTCACATGTTCCCAGTAAGTATTCTGCAGGAGAACCATACATAAAACAGGCTAGGGCATATCTCAGTGTTGTAAGGCTTGTCTAGCAGTCAGGAAGCCATGGGTTTGATCCTCAACAACACAAACCAGCATGGTAGTGTAATTTCACATTCCTGTAAAAGACTTGCAGGACGCTCAAGAATTGAAAGGTCATTCTTGGCTATATACCAAGCTTGAGGTTTGCCCGGGTTATATCCCTGTGTGGAAGTGAGGACAACATGCATGAATCTGTCTCCTACTGTATGGGTCCCAGGGACTGAACTCAGCTAGTTGGTCTCAGAAGCAAGCATCGTTACCACAGCCCCACCACCACATTTTGGGGTTATAATTTAAAGCAAAAATATTTTAAGCTTAAATATTGTGATTGAAATAAGTTTCAAGTTGATCATGGACTGGTAGTAGGTTCCCAGACAGACTTCAGCACAACTGACTCCATGGTGGAAACGCCATTCAGGCCATAAAACTCAGCATGTAGACAGCACCACTTGCCAAAGGAAAACAAAGTCCTAATCCATCAAACGCCATAGTTCTGGGAAAGTCTCTAAATGTACTAACCTTGCTTATTGGCTCCTGTAGTTTCACTTCTAGCTAACTGTTCTTGTTAGCTGAAGTATGTCCACCACCTAGTATGTGTGTCTGTGTCTGTCTGTGTCTGTCTGTGTGTGTGTGTGTGTGTGTGGAGAGAGAGAGAGAGAGAGAGAGAGAGAGAGAGAGAGAGAGAGAGAGAGAGAGAGAGCGAGCGCTTAAAAGCTCACCCTGAGGGGGCTGGTGAGATGGCTCAGTGGGTAAGAGCACCCGACTGCTCTTCCGAAGGTCCAGAGTTCAAATCCCAGCAACCACATGGTGGCTCACAACCATCTGTAACGAGATCTGGCGCCCTCTTCTGGAGTGTCTGAAGACAGCTACAGTGTACTTACATATAATAAATAAATAAATCTAAAAAAAAAAAAAAAAAAAAAAAAAAAGCTCACCCTGAGAAAAGCTCAGAGCTACACTGGAATCCCAAACACACAGTATAGTCACTAACCTGCTAATAAAGACTTTCCATTGGCTTAAACCCATGTCCAAGTAGTCTTTTCTGGTAGATACCCTACAATACACTTACCACCCACATGTCAGCAGAAGAGAAAAAAAAAAAAAAGAATTGCCTACATATAGCTAGCTTAGCACAGAACCTGGGGCCTCACTATCCCACACTCTGCTTAAGGAAGAGCATCAGTCATTAACCCTCACACAAGAGTATGCTGCAATCAGATCACACAGGCTCTGGAAACTTTTTGTGGTATCCATCTCTTTCCATCCCATTCAGTTTTGTTTGTTTGGTTGGTTGGTTTGGTTTGGTTTGGTTTTTTGAGACAGGGTTTCTCTGTGTAGCCCTGGCTGCCCTGGAACTCACTTTGTAGACCAGGCTGGCCTCGAACTCAGAAATCTGCCTGCCTCTGCTGGTATTAAAGGCGTGCGCCACCAGGCCCGGCCTTCCATCCCATTCAGTATACCACATTGATCATTTAAAGCAATCAGGGTAGGTAGGAACTCAGACATCACACAAGTCAGTAAATGCTGCAAACTGGATATAATTTTTGAGAAGCAGCATTGAAAACTTACCGTAACATGACAGGCCCTCCAGTATCCAAGGTGTCCATGAGGTAACTGAAGCTGGGCATAATTAAAGCAGCTCCCTATTCACATCAGATCTCCAGACCACAGGTCCACTCTGTGACACTTTCCAAAATCTTGGCTTCTGCAGTCCAGGTCCAAGGGCTCTTGTTCCCTTTCTAGGGATGGGATGGCCAGCAAGATGAAGTGGGACTAGGTGACAGGCAGTAGCTGCATGAGCTCAGTGGGCTCAGCTCTGGGGGATAACCTATGTGACGTCACACATCCAGCCGAGCATGAGCTCCTGACCTCTGCACCCTACACAAACCTGAACTCCACACACATCTACTTAACCCGGCACTTCTCTATGCACCATGGGTGCAGAAAAGCAGCGGGGAAATGAAGAAAAGACAAAAATCCAAAAGCTACAGACAGAAAGGGGCATAGCTCACTCTCCACTGACCCTGCCTTAATTGTAAGGGCCACAGAGGTCCCTGTACTCTCAGAGAAGCACTAAGAGAACCAGGAATGTTAATCTTGCAGGGCGTCTCCTCAGTGGAGGAGATAAAATCAAATCCCTGCATTCCATTCAGAAAGCTGAGAGTGCAGGTTGCTAACAACCTGGTGACCTTTTTGCTATCTGTGGAGGGGGACCTACCTCATGCACCTTTTGCTATAGAGCAGACCTCACCCACATTCCTCAGAATAATCATCCCAATCTCTTCCCTCCCTGGACCATCACCCACCCTTAGGGGAGATGTCACAAGTGCTCTATAGCCTGCTGACCCCTAAGCCATCGGTCAGAGACCACAGTAGATTGTAGGCCTTTTAGCAGTAGAAGCCACTGACATGGTCACATGTACTTTGTAAAAGAGTCTCTATGTGGTCACCGCCTTAAGCTTTCTCGTGAACCTGGAACTGGACTGATTGGATTGATTGTTGCCTAGAAACCTTTCCCCAAATTATAGCTAAATATGCTGACAATGAACTGCCTGGCCCTAGACTCCCCGGAAGTCTGATCCAGGTTGAAGAGGTCAGTCTACTGTGGGTTTTTATCCTCATCTCTCCCCACTGCCCACCTGCCTGTTTGACAGCAAGGACCCCTTCACTTCAGTGCTGCTGTTGCTTGGTTTGCTTTGTTTTACTTTTGAGACAGGATCTCTCTATATAGCTCTGGCTATCCCGTAACTCATTATGTAGACCAGGCTGGATTTGAACTCACAAAGATCTACATAAGCCACCATGCATAGTAACTTATGTTTTCATTGTCTCGGACATACACTGTTCTTATTTAACTCTAGGTACCATCAGGAGATTTAGTTTGGGGGTGAGCTGAAGTTTATAAATTGGAGGAAATGTGTAAGGAGCCGCCCTCACATTCGCCATTACAAGATAGCGCTGATGGCACTGGCACCCGTGTAATCAAACCATCTGTGCATGCGCCGGGGTAGTTTCCCACCCCATGTGCTCTGCCTTCCCCGTGACGACAACTCCGGCCGATGGGCTGCAGCCAATCAGGGAGCGACACGTCTGAGGCGGAGGACAGTCCTCCATAAAAGGGACGGGTTTCCGCCATTCGAGGGATCTCTCTATCTCTCTCTCTCTCTCTGGCGCTCTCTTCTCCACTGGCTCCTGAAGGGGTAAGCAATAAAGCTTGTGCCGCAGAAGATTCCGGTTGCCCTGAGCGTGTTCTTACCAGGGGGAACAAAAGCGCGGGCAATAGAAATGCCCTTAAAAGAACTAAAGAATTTGAACTTACAATTATGTCTATTATATGTAATATGTATATTATATACATGTTTCAGTCTCTCTCTATATACATATATATTTACATATATATATGGATATATCACAATGAATTCTCAAAGAGATTGGAGAGAGCCTATGAAAAGCCTCATGAAGAATCAGTCTCGGCTACATCTTCTCTCTATTTCACCCAAACAAGAAAAACAGCCTTTCTTGCTCAACCCTAAACTGTAGAATGCCTGCCCCCCACTTCTAAAGTGATAGCTTTCCAGAGTGATATACAAAAGTGCATGTGCACATGCGCACACACACACACACACACACCTTTCTTTTTTAAAAAAATTATTTATTTATTTATTTATTATATGTAAGTACACTGAAGCTGTCTTCAAACACTCCAGAAGAGGGCATCAGATTTCATTACACATGGTTGTGAGCCACCATGTGGTTGCTGGGATTTGAACTCAGGACATTTGGAGGAGCAGTTGACACTCTTAACCGCTGAGCTATCTCACCAGCCCCACACACACCTTTCTCCACAAAGGTAAGGAAATAGTCAGGTGTGGTAGTGCACACCTTTGATCTCAGCACTCCAGAGGCAGAGGCGGGAAGATTTCTATGAGTTAGAGGCCAGCCTGATCCACATAGTGAGTTCTAAGACAGACAAAGCTACATAGTGAGAAAGCCTATGTCAAAAACATCCAAAACGAACAAAGATAAGGAAATGTATGATACTTCCATCTGAAGTTGGCTGATTTGTAAGTAGCACTGCGTACGTCCTAAAATGTAAATGCGTATACATGTTATATTTGCTACTGAGCCATTTAAGCCTGATCACAGCAAGTAAGCAACCAGTTTATAATCAGAATACAAACAGAATAATTCATGGATTTACTTCTATTTTCCTTCTGGGACAAAACCGCTAGTGCATACACACTGATATCGCAAACAAGAGTCTGACCTCCTGATCCACCGAAATAACAGTCATGGTCTCTGAAAAACCAAAACTAAAACCAGCAGCCATGTGGAGCTTTTCAACCTCAAGAGTTTTTTGAGATTGCCTTTAGGTAGCTAAGAAGCAGCCATCCAGAAACAGCACTAGCTGCCATTCTCATGTTAGCTTAGAAGGCTACAGCCTCTGGCCTCTCCAGGAAGGAGATGAGTCAAAAGGACAGCATGGCGCTGCACAACAGCACAGACTGAACATTCCTTACATCATGAGGGAAAGTAGTCGCTTCCTATTTCCCAGTGAGGATGAGGCTGTCTGACTTTAAGATTCCTAGCGATTGGCAGGGATATAAACAGCCTAGAATAAGGCAGGTGTAGAGCTTGCTTTGTTTCAGGCCAAAGATTGGAAATGGAATCTTAGCTTTTTCATCAAAGGCTCCAACGTCGTGACTCCCATTGTCTTATTATGTAGGACTAAATGATTCAGCCTAGACACCAGGCCAGGCCAGGATAGGAAAGATCACCAGGCAAGACCCGTCACTATGATGTGTTTGCTGTTTATTTTTTCTTGAAGCAACTAGGAGATTTCAGCAATCAATGGCAAGGAAGACAGAGAGCTGAAACATAACCTCCGGGTGACTTTCTGAGACTGCCCTTCTCTGCACTTCCTGGGAGGATGCGAGGAGCCATAATTTTCTAATCATCAGGTGACTTAGGAAGTGAATCCAAACAGCAACCTAACACTCTGGGGACTCCAGGGGGCACTCTAGTACAATACACAGACTGTCCACTAGTAGCCTAAAATGACTGTGTCTGCTTCTCACTGTTTTCACTGGGCTGGGGCATGGGGAAAATCGCTCTTCTGTTTAAACAGTACAATCTCAAGACCAGACTTACCAGAAGAAGAAGAAGAAAAAAAAACAACCCTCAGCTCATCAGCATGGTGAGGGAGGCACCATCATGACACCCCAGGTGTAGGGTGCTCCCACCTTTGAGGTGTAGCCAGTCTTCCAGTTCCACTGGCTCATCCTTCTGGATGATAGGTCTGTCTGTCTCTCCTCTCAGGCCTGGGCCCTCCTGTGCTGGTCTCACTCCTCCTCCTGCTTCTCTGACAGTCCACATCCTCTGGGATCACATTGATGTTCATGCGACTGTCACTGTGAGCGTGGGGGTGGAGGGACAGTGCTGGGCTCTGTTTATCCGCTTATGCTCTAGCACTGGGCACATGACAAGAATCTTTCTGAGCATGAGCATGAATTTCCATGAAGCAAAAAGGTGAGGTAAGAGCTTCTGGCCTAACTGTTCCAAAAGTGAGACCGTTCCTGGGCCAGAGTAGGGAGAGGCATTTTCTATAGGCTCAGACCAAGCCTCCCCTGTCTGTTGCCATGCTTCCACAACCCTTAAAGTCTTGCCTGTAAAGCAATCCTAGTATGTAGAAAGGGGTAAATCTTTCTGCAGAACAAGATGAATGATGTAAAATAAAACATTATTCCAAGAAATAGACGTGTGGCTGGATCTGAAGAGATTCAACTCTGATCTCAATGGTTCATTTGTCCAGGAGATACCCCGAGTCTCCCAGAACCTTTGCTTCTTGGCTCAGCAGCTCTAACCCAGAAGCCCTTCACTGAGGCTGCAAGGCCTGCTAAGTCTCAAATATCATCCTGGCTGGTCCCTTTCTATCCCATGGGGTTAGCTAGGGTAGAGTAGAAACTATGCAGATCAGGATAATGCCCACTGTCTCCCAATGCTGCCTTCCCAGGCCAGCCTATTCTTCCTTTCCCCGGGTTATTTCTGAGCACTTGTCCCTCAAATCTATTTAGAGCCACAATGCACCACCAAAAAAGGCACAGGGGCTCAGTCCACTGTGCCCTGGAAAGAAAAGCAATGCCTAAGTTCAAGCATTCCTCCTGAAGGGGACAGCAGAATAAAACAAAACAAACAAAACAAAACAAACCCAGCCCAGAGTATGGGAGTTCAGTCAATGGAGAGTTGTCAGGCAAGCAAGGGAAAGGAGATTGTCTGGTGAGAGATACTGGATCAGCCAGCAAAAGCCTAGAATGTCCCTAAACAGTCCCTAAATGTGAGAAGCCACTGAACTCTTCCTACGAAGGTTATACAGGTTCTAAATCAAGCAACACTTTAAAACCTGCAGGAGGATGGAGAGTGTTTGGGTGGACACCCAGGAGACAGAAGAGGAAGCTGCCAGGAGAACAGGGTATGTATCTCCTTTAAGCAGGGGTGGAATCTAGTGTTGAAGTGTGTTATTATCAGATTTTCTGTGGGTACTGGGGCAGAGAGAAGGGCATGGGAAACCTGACCGTGGTAGCTGTAGGTGGGAGACAAGGGTATCAGAGATTACCTGCCCCATCCCACTCCAAAGCCTGTGGGCTGCCGGAGGCGCTGATATGGACACACACAGAGGGTGCACTGGCTTGTGAAGGGTGGATATGTGAGAACTAAGTTGTACCACTGTGGCCTACCAGCCCAGTCACTTGTGCTGGGGGCTCTTCCTGCTCCTGTCCTGCCCCGTGATCCAGCCCAGCTCAAATTTCCCCGGTTTATGGGCAGCACAGACAGAAGACAGAAGCTCAAGCTAGGATGTGGTCTTCTCAAACACAGCCTCACAGACTGTGGGGAACACATGGATTCCTGAATAACAATGAGGGGGCGGGGTATACATAGCAGCCCAGCATCCTCATAGGGTGGGAGGAGATAGAGATCACACTTCTTGTCTGTGGAGGGCCAGAAGCCCCAAAAGGACCACGGAGTCAAAGCAGAAGCAACAGTTCGACAACAGGGAGGAGTCAAATCGTAAGTCTCCAGGAGCAGCCAGCTGAGCCTGGCAAAGCAGCCTTAGTGGCTACTCCTGTGAACTGCTGCAGAAACAGGAGGGGCAGAGGTTGTAGGAGGTAGGGAGAAGGGGAAGGACTTTTAAGAATGGGAAGTCTTAGCCAGGCGTAGTAGCTGGCATGCGTGATCCCAGCACTCCAGCTCTCTGATGCTGGCTCTGACGTGACAGGTCTGGGAGGGCCTTCGATTCTGAATTTGTCACAAGCTATCAATGTCAATGCTACTGATCCAGGAGCCATACTATGAGGGGCAAGGTTTAGAGTCAGCTAAAGGGATGTAGAGGCCAGTTGGAAAATAATTCCTTTTGAGAAACCTGCTTTTGATTATTCTGTGAGTAAAGGCCGAGACCGTGAGAAGTCTGTGTGAGACTGGCAGTGCCCCTTCTTCCTCCTCCACAGGTGACAGGTGTTGAGAAACTGGGCAAAAAAGAGGGAGAGTAGAGACCCAGGAGGTCAGGAGAAGAGGCAGAGGAACTCTGGTGTCGCTGGGGTCCTTTCTGTGGATCAGTGCTAGGCAGGATATTAAGGGCTGATGTGGAGCATCCCCCTT
This sequence comes from Mus caroli, assembly GCF_978045245.1. Lineage (NCBI taxonomy): Eukaryota > Metazoa > Chordata > Mammalia > Rodentia > Muridae > Mus > Mus caroli. The sequence continues at coordinate 49,662,433 of NW_028227257.1, read as the reverse complement.
CTCACCCCCAGGAAGGTGAAGATCTCAGAGTGCAAAGAGCAGCATGAACAAGGCCACCCAACCTTTTGCTGTTCTGCAGGAAACTGCTGTACTCAAACCAAGGTTTGCTGATAGCCCCAAGGTCGAAGACCAGATGATTTCTGTGCAGATATAAAAGATGAACGGACTCAGAAGGCTGGAGAAAAGGAGGTGAGCTGGACTTAGGTTTAAGAGCCCAGCTCACCTGAGCCTTTCAGAAACTTCTACTTGTTTTCAGAAGACAGGAGATTTCTCAAAAGCTCAGGTGGGAATGTAAACTTAAGTTTAGGTAATCCAGGGACAGGAACAAGAATGGGAGGTGCAGGACTCAGGTAGCTCAGCTTGCCTGGGGCCGCATCTCCACCACAAGGTGAGAGACCCTTAAGCGCTAAGCCGCGGAGGTTAAGCCGAGGTCAAGTGGCACCAAGGGTGCAGCGACTCCTAGAATCAAGCGTTGGCTGAGGAGAGGGCGGCGCATACTTAGGAGAAGGAGATGGGACCACAAAGATGCTGGAGCTTCGTCTGGTGGCGACGGGGAGGCCGTAGTGATTCTCCAGCGTGGTGTGGACGAGCTGCCCTGCTTAGGCCGGGCTTCCTCGCCGCGCAGCCCCCAGCCCGTCCTTTCCCCATCTTCCCTGGCCTGGGCCAGCTTCCCGGCGCCCCTCCACAGAGGCCGTGGCCCCCAGCCCGGCTACGGACTCGTCAGGGTCCGCCCCGCCGCCGCGGCCCCAGCCCGGCCGCTCCTCCCCCGATGATGTCACGTCCCTGGCCGCCCCTCGGCCGGCCTCGCGCCCCGCCCCCGCCTCCCCTGGCCCCGAGTCCCCTGGGCCCACCCGCTTGCGACAGCCCTCCTCTTGCCCGTGCTCCCTCCCTACGGCTCCCGCTCCCCAGGGAGCGGCGGCGGCGGCGGGATGGCCAGGGCCCGCGGCCAGGCCCCGGGGAGCGGCGGGCGGCGGCGGCCGCGGCGGGGAGGCGCGGGGACCGGGCCCCGGGGGGACTCGGCCGGTCTGCTGCTGCTCCTGCTGCAGGTGCTGCCGCCCGGGGCAGCGGCAGGCCCGGGGCGCCGGGGCACTCGGGGGCCTGGCGGCGGCTGCGTCTGCTGGCCCGGCGCCGGCCCTGCTTTTCCGCGGGACGCGCGTCTGCTGCTGTTGCTGCCGCCCCGGCCACCACCGTCGCCGCCGCCGACCTCCACGGCCGCAGCCTCCCCCTCTCGGATGGTAATCAGCGCCCCGCGCGGGCGCCGCGGGCGGGCGGGGGAGAGACCCGGGTGGGGGGAGGGCGGGCACCTCGCGGGGCGCTCGCCCCCCCTCCGACGACCGCGGCGCTGGGCAGCCGCCAGAGCGCGCCTCTGGGGCGCCTCCGTGCGGAGCCGGTGCGGGCTCCGCTCTCAGTCTGTTCACTGGCGCTCAGGCCGCGGGGGAATCCCTCCATCTCCCCGCCCCGCGCCCCGGGAGGGGAGGGGACAGCGCCGGCGCCCGGGGACCCGTTTTCTCTGAGAAAGCACCCGCGAGGCGAGCGGCACTGAGGCGCCGGGACTCCGTGCAGCGCTGCGCTCCTGGAGGTTCCTGGTGCCGTCGGGTCGGGCTGAGCTGAGACGCCCACAGCCTCGGCGGGACGGGATCCCTGGCAGTTGGGGGCGCCCACGAACTGCGGGTCCTTATGTTCCCCGCACAGGACGCTCTGCCCCGCGGTGGGCTCCATCTGAAAGAGGAGCCGCTGCTGCCCTCCAGCCTGGGCTCGGTGCGCTCCTGGATGCAGAGCGCGGGCATCCTGGACTCCAACACCGCGGCTCAGAGGTAAGCGCTCCACCCGACCTAGCACGCTGGTTGGACCGCTTAGTGTCGCCTTCGTCCTGCACACCTAGCTACTGGAGCGAGGGGTGGAGGGGGTCCTAACTCTTGACTGTCCCGACGAAGTCTCCTGTTCACCCTGTGTGAGTTTGACTTCTTCCTGAGGATATGGGGCGGGTTGCTCACTAGGGTCCAGGGTTCCGGAGGTGGTGTCGCCTCCTCCCGCACACCTGGAGCTATGGCCCACAGTTACTAGTCATCTGTACAACCCCTTCTTCCTGTGCAGTCTCTACCGTTCCACTTGTCCAGTTCCGCGGCTACCCAACAAGAAAGGCAAGAAACTCTGTGGTTACAGAACCAGAGATGTGGGTGGGGCTGACGAGAGGCTTAGCCAGTGGGCAGTTAGTCTTGCTGAACTGTTTGGGGCTGAGAATGAGGCTGGACTCCTCCGTCTGAATGGTTTTGGTTAGAACCTGAAGGAGACTGGAAGCTCTTGGGAATTAGCAGGATCGGCTCTTGTTACTTTTCAGGGGGAGGCATAGGGGTCTAGGCAGGAGACTTCTGTAAGGAATGGACACCAGAATTTGGATAGGGACTTTGAAAGCTTGTTAACTCAGTCACGGCAGCAGCTGGAACCTGGTCTCTGTAACACTCCCTCTCATTATACAACATAGACTGGAGGTTACACGTCTGATCAGAAGCTCATGGTGCCTAGCGCTAAGTAGGTGTCCCTGCGGATAGCCAGGACAGGGTAGGCGCTGGCTCTTCAAGTTTTAAATAGCTGCTGTCCAGTATCTGAAGGATGTTGAACCAGACCAGGGCTGGCACATCACTCCCATTCACACACCCAAACTTGATCAGGTATCACTTGTGGTGCATCCTAACCTCACCCAGTACTAGACAGAGAGTGTTTTCTGGACGAAGGGGTGCAGTATTTTTGCACACCTGTCTTCAAAGAGAGAGTGCTGAGCTTTCTGTTGAATGATCTCTCCTGGACAGGAAAGGGTATTCCAGATGAGTCGATTCCAGTAAGTTAGAGTCTCTAGTTAAAGCGATCTAGCTAGAGATTATACAAACACAATAACAGATATTTTAACACTACTGTTCTCTGTGTGTTGGTATATTCCCTTGCTCTCCGTGTGTACCATGGTATATTTCCTTGCTCTCTGTGTGTTGGTATATTTATTTCCTTCCCATGCCCCCCCCCCACTTAAGGTTTGTCTTGTGCTAGCCTTAAAACTGTGTGTGCCTCCTTTTCTGTTGGTTATGGCTTTCCCGCTGAGGTGGTCGTGTGAAGTTAGAGCTGAGTGTATTAGACTGGAAGTTGCTGTTTCTTTCAGACTTTTCTCTCTACCTGCCCAGGGCTGCCAGATTAGATGAGGGGGAAGCAGGGGTGCCAGAGATGATATCCTGAAGGTGGGTGAAGGGGCAAGAAATCTAGGCATGAGACTTTCAGCCTCAGCAATCCTAGTCACCGACAGTGTTGTCTACACAGAGAAAGGTTCTTGAGTGGGGTCTATTCCGAGTCCCCAAGACCACATAACTGAACCCCAATGCCTTCTGAGGTTTGAACAGAACATTTTCCAGGTCTGAGCTTGCTTGTCCCCAAGTCTGGAAACTGTCATTCTAGGACACAGATTGAGAGTTTTCAAACACGTGGGTGATTCTCTTCCCACTTCCAGAGGGGAGGCTACTCCTTGTTTTTGTCTCTTTCCATATTGCTTGTCCTTTCTCCTGTGTGTATCTCCCCCCTCAGTCCTCTGCTCAGGTCTTCCCATCTGAAGTCATAACAAGAAACCTCCATCTCCCAGCCTCCCCTTCATCTTCCTTCCCTCTCTGGCTGATGCTCCTGCAGTGGGGCTGGGTGTGGGTGATCTGCGCCTTCCTCACCTTCAGCCCACAGCCACTTGGTTTGCAAAGCTTATGGATGCCTACTGTCAATCCCAGTGTTTCCAGATGCCTTTTAACAGTTACACTCTGAGCCCTAGACCGCATTCCTCCCTGGCTTGCAGGATAATTCAGACTCCTGGTCCTGTACTCTGACTCACCACCACTTTAAGGATGGTTACCATAGGCTGCTGTCACTGGCACATCCCAGACAGCTGGCATTCAAGGCTTGTCACAATCTGAGCCCAGCTTTCTTTCCCAGCTTCTGTATGACAACAGCTGATAATGTTGAAGAGGCAACAAGTCTGCCAGAGCTGCTTTCTCTTAAACCAGTCCTCGAGCCCCTAGCATCACACACCCACTGCAGAGCTTTAGCGAGCCTTGGGTAACCCCAACTCCTCTTCAGCACCTGCTCTGTTTCTGTACTTCCTCCCTGCCCAGGAGAACAGTTCTTAATGTTACCTAAACTACAGGTCAGGCTCTGCAGTCTGCCGCCTGGCTCTGTTTTCCTGGCTCTGACAACTGGGGCTTTCCTGCAGGGCCAAATGGCAGTCCATTCATCAATCTTTCTGTAGCCCACAAGCTTAAGGAGTCCACCTAAATGGCTCCAAAAGGCTTCTCTGTCAGGCACCTCCCTTCACTTCAATATGTTCCAGCAACTGCCCTATAGTTAGTTACCCCTCAGCTACCCCTCTCCAGTTTTAAAACTTCAACTTTACAAAAATGCCAAAGTTTCGAAGAAAGTAGATGAAGAGGAAAAGGCTCAGAAGGCTTGCTAAGATCAGTGAGGGAGCTTCTGCTAACGAGAAGGGAAATTCTGAGCATAGGATGTAGGGAAAGCAGAGGAAATGAATACCCATCCCATAGGAAGAGGAGGGGAGGCTCCCTGCTCCCTGCCAGGGTCTCCTTAACAGGGATGTCTGCCCAAAGGCCCCTGGCCATTGCTGTGACTCCTCCTACCCAGAATCAATGGGAATTTATCTCTGAGACCTATCCCTAGGCCATTCCCCGCCCTCCTCAGACATGTTTTCCTGCTATGGGCTTAGCAGAGATGGTAGCCCCTTTCTCCTTCTGGTCTGCTTCCTAGGCTGGAGAGACTAGAGGGACCTGGGATCTGCAATAGTCATGGGAGACACTAGGACTACCCATCCTACCAGCCAGTCACTGCTCAAGGAACAAGGCCTTAGAAGAGGAAGGCAGCTGGGGATGGCTTTCCTGTAAGTAGCTGCAGGCTAGCCTCCCTGCTAGGAAATGCTTTTGTTTGCTTTAATAATTAATAGCTGCTCCTCATCCTGGAACCTGGCTGGCAGGCAGGCCTGTGGGTGGATAGTGAGAGGGTTGGCAGAAGAGAAGTGGGATAAATAGCCAGTAGATGGGACTGAAAGCCATGGAGGAAAATGGTAGAACACACTGATGAGAGTTTTCTTTCTCCTGCCTACCATTTCGTCCTGGGTCACTAAGTTGGTTTGGGCGTAGGTACTGAGCAGTAATAAGAGGGACTCCAGAGCCTCCATTGACCGAGACTTTCTCGTCAGCAGATTCATCTACACACAGCTTCTAGGTGGCTGCCCTTAGCGACCAGGTCTTCCCTCTGTGGGTACCACTGAGGTGGGTGTGCTACTGCTTTTATCTTCTTTGATGTGCATCTTGGCTAGGTTCTGAAAATACCAGGGCTAAGCCAAGAGATCTTGGTTGGAGGCAGGCAAAGCGTGATGATCACTACCGGTCCTGGAGACACAGGGGATGCCTAAGGGAGAGGTTGGGCACTACTGGGATGCTTAAAAAGGAAGGGAGGGTTTGGAAGAAATGAACATGGACCTTCTGCAGCCAGGCAGGATGGGGAAGAGAAAGGCTGGATTGAGCAGAAGAACTTGAGGCAATTCTGAAATGGCCGGCGAGGAAATATGGGAGGCCTCATATTTTTTTGTTGGAGGTAGAGTGTGGTCAGCAGAACGAGCCCACTTCTAACGTTGATGACATCAGGATATGTCCCATTAGGTCAACATCTCAGACTTGAAGATGGATCAGGCTCAACAAAGTGCTGTTGTTGCACAGAACCTTGGGCTTCCAGGTAGGCCAGACTTAACATTTGGCAGGAAGATGGAAGGCAGAAGCCCCAAAGGGTGGCTTGTCCTCTAAGGGGATGCAGAAGGTTATTGTTAAATTGCTATTTATAGTAAGTGTGTGATCAAGCCTGAGCATTGTGTGAATAGAGAACAGAGACTGCAACAGGAGCTTTGTCTACTAGAGAGTTCTGGATGCCCGAAGAGCCCTGGGGCATCCTGCTCAGCCTTACAAGAGAACATCTCCAGGGACCTGCTGGGTGGGCTCAATAATAGCATCCAGATACTCTGTTGCCTTACCATGCCAGCTTGCATCCCTGTGTGTTCTGGAGTGCGGCTTACCTTAGTGGTCCAGGCTATGAAGATCAAGTTATCCTTGTCCATTTGTCCACGAAGCCCCCCAACAGTGCTCATGAAGCCTAAGCATCCCAAAGCTCACAACCAGGGCGGACTCTTCTGTCCAAAAAGGATCTGTGCCAACTAACTTTTTTTTCTGGTGTTATGGAAGGTCTCCTTAAATCTTGGGTCTGTGGAAGAGCAGAGAATGTGACATGGTAGAGAGACTGCAGGGAAGGCTCCCAAGTCTGGGTTCTCTAGAAGAGAGATCCATCCTCTCCAGAGCTGAGAGGGAAGTATTTTGACATTGTGTTTGAAATAACCTTTCTGAGAAAGTGAGGAGATGTGTTGTTTGCTTTGGATTCTTGCAAAACTTAACCAGTTAGCATGGCTGTTTTTTGTCTCGTGGGGGCATTTATCTGAAGAAGGTACATGCTCTATTTCCCATGATGCTAGGGGAATGAAATGTCACTGAACTATGTACGGTACATGTGCTGAGCAGGCCAGTGCTCACCTGCATACATCGTAAACCTGGGACCTGCAGGGTTGTCCTTAGGCCCCAGGAGCTAAAGTTCTGCTGGCTTCCCTCATATTGTACTTCTGGGTGACTGACAGTTGAAACCCACTCTCATCTTCTTAGTCCCTTTGGTTGGTAAAAAAGGTCTACCTCAGCCAGCATCTGCTTACTAACGCTTGAAGACTCGCTTAGGAGGCCAGAGCTTGTTCTGCCTACGAGTGAGTACACATGGCAGCATCAAGCACAGGAGAAAGAGAGCAGTAGAAGCTGGAAAGATGGCTCCGTAATGAAGATAGCACCATAGTTTGAATCCCATAGCCCCCCCCCCCCATATCAGGAGGCTCGTAGATACCCTCTTCTGGCCTCTTTGAGCACACAAGTGTATATGTACATGGGAATACACATAAATAGAATAAATCTGGAGGGGGCTGTTGACTTATAAGGTGGCAATGCCTAACTCGAGTTGCTGGAGTACTGAGTCCCTGACTGTGTTTCTATAGTACTCCACAGACTCTGTGGCTGTGCACTGTGGCTGCCTACGGTGCTAGCTTGATGGGCTACCTTCTTGCCTTTGTCTCCCGCCACTCCTGCGGTCCCTGGAATCAATCCAATAAGCTGTTGCTATGTGGGTTTTCACCCCAGAGAGTTCTCTGCTTCCAGGAGAACATAAATGAGACACTTGCCTCTCCATGATTTAGGGGCTCTGTCCTCCATCCCTCCATTTTTCTTTCTTTTGGATAAATAATATGCATCAGTACGCATCCCCAAGTTTCTCTCCACCTCTGGAGGTTGTCTTGGACAACTCCACGTTAGAGAACACACAACCAGAGATACTGGCCTTCATCTGTATCTCTCTCTCTCTGAGCAGAGAGCACTCGTGCCCAGGACGTGGCCATGGGGACTGTCAGACCCCTGGGTACTTTGTGACTTTGTGCATGGTTACAGCGTGTCTCTGTTTCTGTTCTTTAACTGTGGTTTGTTTTCTAATTACAAGAACAGCAGCTTCTCCCAAGGGGGGAAGAGAAAAGAAATGTTTCGCTTCCTCTTCTCCGGGGGTTTCTCTCGCTTTGTAGCTTGCAGTTCTATGTAACAGGTGCTGATCACCTACTGCTGTTCCAGGCACAGGAGCAACAGAGACTACTAGGGAAGGAAGATGCGGGTCAGCCTGCTTCGGTCTCCTTTTGCTTTCTGTCCTCTGTACAACATATTCCTTGTAGTATTCTGTGTCATGCATATAGAAAATACTAGATTCTTTGCAGCAAAATCCTTTCCCATTTTATCATCTCAGTGCTAATTAGCTAATGCATGACTGAGGTGAACTAGAGACTTCCCAGGCAAGGAGAGAGAATGGACCCAGCAGGGGGTCTTCCCATTTTATCCAAGGTCTGAAGGGTACTAAGACTGTCATTATTACTGTTCTGTGGTAGTTCAGGATGGATGATGGAAATGTTAACTAGTCAGTGCTGCCCCATGGAAGGCTGTGAGCAGGGACAGGGAGTTCAGTGCTACTCTAGGCCGCCTTAGGAGGAACAGAGCCAGGCTAAGTGAGATGGTGCTGTGTTGTGGGCCATGTGAGATGGCTCAGTTTCTCTCTGCCTCACCCCTTAGCACTGGATACTGATCCATCCCCCCTGTGAGAACCTGCTGCCTTTCCCCTTCCCTAATCTTTGTGTTCTTTCTATCTCCCAAGTAATCCTGTTCCACGGGGAAGGCAGGCCCAGTGTGGGGAGTTTGGCCCAAGGTTTAGGGAAACCCATAGTAGACCAATAGGATCAGGAGACCAACAGGAGCAGGGGATAAACAGGATTTGGACTGAGTGAAATTTGCCAAAAGGACTGGGATAGGATAGGAAGCTGGGGTCACTAACAGTTCCCTTTGTACCAGTTAGAAGCCCTGAGCCAGGCAAGGGCTTTTGCATAGAAAAGGCCTTCTGAGTGACTTGGGGATTCTGTATTTTCTCAGTATCCACTTCTCCTCTGCCGAGGCCTTCCTGTCTCCTCTCTTCCCACTGCCTGAGAGCCCGTCAGACTCACAAGAATAAAGAACAGCAGTGATGGGATTGCTCTACAAGGCCACCCCCTTCCATCATCTTTTCCACTCGGTGGTTCTTGAAACCATCCCTGGCAGAGTTCAAGCTAAGCTGGGCCTGGAAGCGGGAGGGTGGAGCTCAGAGTTGATCTCTCATTAGCATATTCATCCATAGTAATCAGAGACCTGCTGTGATCAAAAGCTCTTCAGGCCTCCCTGCCTCTCAGCCAGGTAGAGAAGCTGACAGAGGGTGGTCAAGTTCCCACTTGAAAGGACTGCCACCTAGCTGGAGGGAACAGGGAAAAATGGAGAGGACAAGACCCTGGAGAGGGAACTTCTGGTAGGGAAGAGTGTTGGGCACCTTCCGTCATCGCCCTTTCCCGTGGCCACTCCCAGGAGGAAGAACAGTTGGTTTTATTATTTGCTATATTCAGTATGAAAACATAGCAGTCGCCTCATTCTCTGACAGCCTAGATACTATGGCCTAGTGTGAAGCCAAAGAAAACAGTAAGTTCATTTTATTTAATTAAAAAAATTTACTTGTGTTTATTTATTTGTTGGGGGGCACACTTACAGAGGTGAGAGGACAGCTGGTGGGGGTTGACCCTCTCCTACCATGCAGGATCCTAGGATGGAACTCAGGGTATCAGACTTGGCAGCAAGGGCCTTTTACCTGTTGAGTTATCTCAGTGGCTCCTGATTTTAAATTATGTGCAAGGAAATATTAAACAGCAATGTATCTGGTAGTCATTGTCACAGTAGCATGTCTGATAGGCATCTGAGATGGTGTGTGTGTGTGTGTGTGTGTGTGTATGTGTGCATGTTCATGTACAGCCTCACGTGATTCCTCATACACCTTTCTCCTTCTGATTGAGACAGGGTCTCCCATTAGCCTGGAACTTCACCAAGTGGTCAGCACGGCCCAGGGATTCCCCCATCTCTGTTTCCTACCCTACAACACCATGTCCTGCTTTTTATGTTGGTTCTCGGGGTCAAAACTCGGGTCCTCATGCTTGTGACACACATGCTTTGTCAACTGAGACATCTCCCCAGTCCTGGGCGTTGGTTTTTAATGGAAGCTGACGGCCCCTGTGTAATGAGCCAGAAAAAGAACAAGGCAGAATCTACAATGTTCTCACGACCTAAAATGTAGAAGTCACGTGCTATCATTTTTGTTAGATTCTATTGGCCACACGGATCAGCAGAAACACAGGCGAGGAACCCGCTAAAGCACATTGGGAACCATCATCTTGGAGTCTAGGCACTGAACGTATGGGACGTGCTAGCCTGAGCCCACTGAAGCACAATCATTTCTGCAGGATGTCCAGAGGCTTTCAGTGTGAACCACATTTCTCAGAAGTGTGGTCACAGCACTCTTTTCTAGGGTGGAGAACCTGTAAGTAGTGTGCTTTGGGACACCTCTAGAGAAGAAAGGCTAAACTTCTTTTCCTAGTGTTCATAGTCCTACACAGTCTGGCAGGAACCTCCAATGCAAACTTTTCTCCTCGCTTTATGCCATCATGAGTATGTGTACACTGTGTGTGTGTGTGTGTGTGTGTGTGTGTGCATCTTTGTGTGGGGGGGGGCAAACACGAGGAGAGCACATGCATTTGTCTGCATGAGGAGGAGCATTATTGCCGTTTTCTTGGAGTCTTTCTTGGTCATTCTCCAGCTTTCTCGTTGAGGCGGGGCCTCTCAATTGAATCCGGAGCTTATCTAAATGGCTAGGCTAGCCAGCCAGCTTGTTATGAGTACCCCTGTCCCTGCCCTTTTAGCACTGACATATCCCCCAGTATTTACGTGAGTTCTGGGGCTATGAAGTCCTCACATTCACAAGCGTGTTAAGCACCGAGCCTTCTCCCTAGTCCCACCCCCTTTTATTTATGTTTCCTCCTTTCTCTCTCTCCTTGTCTCGCTAATTATTTTGAGACAGAGTCTCCTGTATCTCATGCTCACCTTCAGCTCCCTATGTAGCCAAGGATGCACTTCCAATCTTCCTGTCTCCACCTCCAGAGTCCTGGGATTACAGGTGTGCACTACCTACCCTGGTGTTATGTGGCCCTGGCTATTGAGCCTAGGGCTTCCTTCATGTAGAGAGGCCCTCTTCCCACCGAGCTGTGCCCCGCCCCCCAGTATTTCACTTTGTGAAATCGGATCCACTGACACCTGCCCTTGCAATATGTCTTGGGCTACTTGTTCTTCCCTTCCCCCTTTCCAGTTACTGAGTATATACTTACTCCCCGGGGGTTCTGGGAAGGCCATCGTCTCTGGAAGTTTGTCCTCGGGTCCCACAGAAGAGTTATTGTCCTTTGTGTTTTTTGGCCAGGTGTGGTGGCTCATATCATAATCCCAGCACTTGGGAGGCTGAGGCAGGAAGATCACAGCAAGTTTGAGGCCAGCCTGAACTACATAGTGAGTTCCAGGCCAGCCTAGACTACAGAGTGAGACCCTATCTCAAAAAACAATAATAAAACAAGACAAAACCAAAACACTGAACAAATGAACAAACAAAATAACCAACCCAAAACAATATTCTCCTCCTTTGCTTCTTTTTTTTTTTTACATGGTGACATTTGGGGCCAAAGGTACTCACACTCTGACCCTTGTTCCACTCTCTGCCTGTGGTTCTGTCCTCTTCCAGGCGTTTACTTCCATTACTGCATGCTGCGTGTTACAGAGTTCAGGGGCAGTCTGGTAAATGAGACCTTGTTCTTCTCTTCCTCCTTGCTTCTGAGCACGGTTTCTGAAGAGCCAGGAGCAAGCCTTTCATCAGGCCAGACTAGGAGATCCTCTTGCTCAGAAGCCATGCTGTCTTGAAGCTGGAGTCATGCCCTCTGTACCCAGAAGAGTATTCCCCATCTATCCCCATAGCCCAAGGTCTAAGATAGGCAGACTAATAGCCTGGAACTGTGCAGCATCCCTGGTAGTCTGATGCACATCATGTAGTAGGCAGTGCTGTAGTCTCAGTCAAGCCCTAGTTGTAAGCTGGGGTTCAGTGGGAAATTCATTTCAGAGCTGCCCAGGTACTTCTTGATGCCCTAATACACACTCCTAAATGCCTCTGGATAGTATAGTGAATTCATTTATAGTTTATACACTTGACTTGAGATATGAACCTTCCTAAATATGGGAGAAGCCTGCAGTTGGGGAGAGCCTGTCAGAATGCCTTCATGCAGCACCTGTGTATTCCTTCTTCTCAAAGAAGCAAGCTAGGGTAGCCTCAGTGCTGTAGGCCTCTTTGTGGAACTGATATGGTCCTTGCCCAAATGCTTGGCATGTCAAAGTCTAGTCCTGGTCAGAGCCACTGGGGTCTTTCTCCCTGGAGGCCCCTTCCAGTGGTTTTCCAGTTCCTTTCCTCCCACAGTGGCGTGGGCCTGGCAAGAGCACATTTTGAAAAGCAGCCCCCCTCCAACCTCAGGAAGTCCAACTTCTTCCACTTCGTGCTGGCCATGTACGACCGGCAGGGGCAGCCCGTGGAGGTGGAGCGCACAGCCTTCATCGACTTCGTGGAAAAGGATCGAGTGAGAGGCTCATGGGCTGGCCTGGGACTAGCACTGGGAGCGATGGGAGGGCTTCAGGGACCCTGCCACGTTCACTCGAACACTGGGGAAGATGAGTGGATAAATGGTAGATATGTGGGAAAGGATGGATGAGTGGCTGGAAGGCAAAGAAGGACCACGGGGTTAGAGTGGAGGGTGTGGGTGAAGGAGGTTGAAGGCACTGAACCCTTGAACATCCTTCTGTCTTATCCTTGCAGGAGCCTGGGACGGAAAAGACAAACAACGGGATCCATTACCGCCTTCGGCTGGTGTATAATAATGGTAAGCAAAGCCTGGGTACCACAGCATCCTGAGACACGTTGCGCCCTCTCGGAACCTGGGAGGGTATGGGTATAGCTGTCCGAGGCATCCGCGTGTTCCCCTAACAGCAAGCTCTTTCTGCCCTCCCACCCTAGGACTTCGGACAGAGCAAGACCTCTATGTGCGCCTTATTGACTCCATGTCAAAGCAGGTGAGCCAGCCCGGGGCCTGTTGGGGACCATTTAAGGCTTGATTTGAGTAAGCAACCTTAGCCCCTCTCCATCTCTCCCGTGCCTTTACTCACTGGTGTAGCTCTCCCAGCTCTGCCTGTGGCGAGAAGATTATGTGTTTTTCTATTCAGTCTGGAAAAGAAAGTATTTATAAAAAGACCCTGGCTTAAGTCATATTCCTTAACAACCCAGTCTTAGACACAGAATCGGGGGTGTGTAGTTCATTGGTGAGGAGGGAAAAAATTCCTCAGGAGGCGAGGAAAGGCAGCAGGACAGGGAGAGATACCCAGCAAGCAGGTAGTCTCGGGTAGAGTCCAGCCCCAGCCTAATCCACAAGGATCACTGGAATAGAAACAGCACCAGAATCGGCGCCCTGAAAGCAAGGGCAGTGTTTTGTGTCCTCCATCAGTCAGCCACTGGCTAGGGACCATGCCTAAGGCACACATTACAGGCAACTCCACTGAGAGCAATTCTCAAGAGAAAGACCGCTAACATCATCACTAACTGCAAAGGGGGATGGGCACCCCCCCCCCATGGGAGTCAGGGACGGAAAAGAGACCTGTGTGCTGTTCCAGAGCCTGATCTGCAGACACTCAGCGCCTCACTGATAGGCTGGTTCCAGGAAGGAGGCTCGGGACTGGTAAAAGCAGTTCAAAGGGACAAACCTGCTGTATTCTGGGAGGTAGCCCGAGTCCCAGGGCTTCAGAGACATTCTGGGAGGAGGCGCTTGAGTTGTACAGGGGTTGGATTAGGGTCTAGAATGAAACATGGCAACTTGCATGCTCTTGTATGGACAAGTGCCTCTAGCAGCCTCACCTGGTCCTAGTCCCAAAGCAGAGCAGAATGGCCTATATCCAGAAAGCTCTCAGTCACTGTGATAGGGGAGGCACACCAAGCAATGGCAGTGGGACTGGGTGGCAAATGAGCATGGGAGCCTACAGAGAAAAGGACCTAAAAACAGGAAGGCTGGACGCCCCGGGGGCTAATAGACTGGGAAGCCCACTTCTTGTTTAGGACAGAGACTGGGAAAGAGGGGATCGATAATCCAAGGGCGACATACTCATTTGCACATGGGGATTGATAGGGAGGTATGGAGTGGCCTGTGTTATTAGCTACCAGGAATTGCTGAGAGGTTCCATATACATGACCAGAAGCCCATCATAAGCATGGATCAGCCTGCAAAGGGGTAGATGCTAAGAAGGGGTAAGGGGAGGAACATGATGCAGGGTGGGACCAGGAGCCTGTCTGCTCCACTAGCAGGGAATCTGCAGACCTGGTGCTGTTCTTGCTACCTAGCTGATGTTCCTATCTGAGGGTAGGAGACTCTCCTCCACCTGAGCAGCTAGGCTTCAGGTTCCTGCCTTGCACCCAGGCAGGGGGCATGATCTTTCTTGGGGTGGGACCTCTCCTGGGCAGAGGCTCATCTGTGCTTGCCATGGGGACTTGAGAGGAGCCTCCTTCCCCTCGAGCCTCCACACTTCCTCCTCCCCAGGCTATCATCTATGAGGGTCAGGACAAGAATCCCGAGATGTGCCGAGTGCTGCTCACTCATGAGATCATGTGCAGGTAAGGTGGATGGGTAGTGTCACCCAAGATGTACCTTGACATTGACAAGCCGTGTACCTCCTTGTCAGATGTAGCTCAGAGTCCCTGTCAGGCCCTGCTCCTACTTCACAACACCTCCAGTTCCCTGGGGAAAGCCTGGGCAGGGGAGTGGTGAGCTCCCTAGGCACAGCATGGGCAGAAGAGAGGCTCCTTGAGGCCCCATTAGCCTGGCCTGTTTATGTGACTTCTCTAAGTGTTTTTGCAAAAGAAGCCTCCTACTGCTAAAGGAAGCTGAGCTAACAACACTCCGGGGAGTAGCTCTCTGGGAAGATGGGGGCACACAGGCTGGGCTGGGATTCGTTAAGGGGCCTGCTGGAAGAGACCTAGCTGCCTAGATGTGAGAATTGCCAGGCAACTCTTTGGTAGGTAAATTGGGGGTGGGGAGGAGGACAGGGCTCTTAGTTCCCCCTTCCTTTACCCTAGAGCATTTCCTGAGGGGCTTCCCTGGATATTCCAGTCCGACAGTGCCTCAGAGACAGCTCCTGATAAACGGAAAGGATATGTTTAAAAACCTGTGGTTGAGACAGTGGCCACCCTTGGAAGGAAATTCAAAACAAACAAATAAACAAACAAACAAAAAGCTAGAGAAGGCCTCTGCAGTGTGGGCCATGTCCAGGTCAGGGTGCAGCCACAGGTTCACTGGTGATCATCCAAGAGACACTGTAGGTGAGCCACTGCTTGGTGGCGCATGGCTTTCATGACCAACCTTATTCCTAGAACTAGGCTGCCAAGGATCCTGCCAAGCCCCTCCCTTGCTTTCTCCCCCAAGTCCCTGGAAGAACTTCCGCCTGCCCATAGGAATTCTACACACAGAACAGATCATCTGAGTCCTCACTGGGGAGCCCCACACCCCACACCGCATCCCACCCCCTGAGTCCTCACTGGAGTGCCCCACACCCCATGCCCACATCCCACCCCCTGAGTCTTCACGGGAATGCCCCACACCCCACACCTGCATCCCACCCCTGACTCTCTTTCTTCCACCACTTCTTTCTGTCTTTCTTCATTTTTCCTTCAGCCGGTGCTGTGACCGCAAGAGCTGTGGTAACCGGAATGAGACGCCTTCTGATCCAGTCATTATTGACAGGTACAGGCATGGGGAGGGCACCTGGATTGAGTCACTAAGCAAACCATGGACAGGTGGGAGCAGAGAGGTTCCCTGAGGTGCTATATGGATGGCTCTGAGGCCAGTGAGACTTCATAAGGGATCAAAGAAATGACAGCCATGGCCCTCAAAGGGAAGTCCTTATGACGAGCTTCCTGGAGATGCGGTCCCCAACTCCTTTATCAGAGGAGCCAGAGAAGAACAAGGGAATGACAGGGGGTGTGGGCAAGGATGGTGAAGAACATCTAAGGAGAGAGTCTAGAGAGTGGAGTTGCTGTGAGCCCGGTGATGCTGATCCTCTGCTGTTGGCCAACGCCTCTGGGTGCTAGGAGTAGGAAGTGCACTGCCACAGCTGTCTTAGGGTCTGGATCTCATTAGATAAGGAGAGAAGAAAGAGTCAAATGCAGAGGTAGAGAGATGGCATTCACAGATGGCTGCAAGGTCTCAGATCTGGTCATTGGGACAGCGAGCTCATTAGGAAGCAGATTTGGAAGAGAGCAGGTTTGCAGCAGGGTGAAGTATTAGAAGGTTGGTTGTAGCCACAACGTGTTTAGTCGGCTAATGAAGCACCTGGATGGGAGGTTTACAAAGAAGCTGAAGCATACCCTAGAGGAAGGGGAGAGCTGTGGATACAAATGTGAATGGCTGAGATGGGGGAATGAGTGTTGTCAGAAGACAGGAGAGTTCTAAGGGCTAGACCTGAGGTGTCCCTTATCCAGAGTCATGGAGATGTAGAACCAGCAATGGAGAATGAATAGAAGCTGTCAGAGTGAGGTAAGATTAATGTCAAGGCAGTGCTGTGTCCTGGAGCTTAGATCAGAGAATGCCCCAAGTAGGCAACTGCAGCACATACTGCTTGCTCTTCACCGGATCATTAGATTTTGTGGTGTCAAAGATACCAAAGACCTCAACAAGAGTTTTTCAGTAGAGTCGAGGTGCATTGTCAAGCCCTTGCACAGCTCTGGGGACTGACCTAACTGGGGCAGCAAGGGAGTAAAGGGAGACACACAGAAAAGCTCAGTCTGATAGAGGAGACTTGGTGTGCTCATCATAGACAATTCAGCAGCAAGGTGGGGTTACTGCACACAGCTGAACAAGGAGCTGAAGTTATACAGAAGAAGCAGGCAGGGTTGTTAGATCTAGCTGAGCAAGGAGGCAGGCTTAGCTAACCTCAGGAGGAGCAATCTCACACACTGTCAGCATTCGAACTCAGACCCAAGGAAGGCTTTCCATCCCTGTGATCCTTACCTGGGAAAAGCTTTGGCACTTGTGTGGAACTGAGCTACTGGGGTCCTGATGCTTCAGTGTCCATGTCAGCAGTACACATTCAGCCAGGGTGTCACTCACTCCATACAGCATAAAGAGAATGGGGTCGGAGAGTTGAGAAGTACATGCAGAGCAACCCTGAAGAGGTCAGAGAAGCAGGGTAGAGCAGTGTAGGTAAGGACAAGAGAAAGTGTGTGATATGCTGAGAGACCTCAGTAGGAAATCTAGGGTAATGTCCTGCAGTTAGCCAAAGACGTGGACTATAGTGCACAGGTTGGTGTGCTGGTTTTATCTGGGGACTCAGACCACTGGTTAGGGAAGCAGTAGGGAAGACAGAGGACATGAAGTGAGTTAGTGTGGGAGCTTGCTGACATTCTCTGCCAATTGCTTTTTGGGTTTATTTTATGACTGCTTTGTTTTCTCTGGGAAGAAGGAAGGATGAAGCTGAGGATGAAGATGGAGAGGGAGACACTAGGAGGGGGGTGAAATGGTTGTCTAGGTGTGGACGCAGAACAGGCAAGTGACTGTGTGAGCCCAGGAAAGGGCTTGCCAGCTGAGCACGATGAAAGCTGAGGTGGTAAGAAAGCTAAAGGTGCAAGATGTCATTACAGAGACGAGTTGACTGAGGAGGGGCTTTGGGAGAGAGAAGGTAGGTTCTGATGGGATCGAAGAGATGAGTGACTAGGCAGGAGGAGTTAAGCTGGAAGTTAGAGGGTTAGAGGGGGACTGGAGGGTGGAGTAGCTATAGGTGGGAGTATTTTATGGTTGAACTTATTAGTAACATGTGGCCAGAGAAGTGGGAGTGGGGGCTGGGGGGGGGAAGCAATGTCAACAGAGGAAGAAAATGCTGGAGAAATGGGGGAGGAAGAGTATCAGAAGGAGAAACTGCATTGCCATTCAAACCATCATGGATGGTGTAGAGGAGCAGCATCCGGGTTGTAGACAGCTAAGGAGCGAAAGCTCCGAGGACCGCAGCCAGCATAAGGCTGACAGATGACTGCTACAAGCAATGGCTACCCTACTTCCCCTGTCTCTGTCAGGGGCCGAGTAGTGGTCGCCCAGCAACTTCCGTTTCTTGTTCTCTGCTAAGCATACCCTCGTGTTTCTCCTAACGGTCTGTTCACGTTTTGTGCTAGTTTTTCTCTAAGAGTTGGCGTTTCCTAGTGATGTATCTGAAGGAAGTTGGCCGGTCCTTTCTTATGTTTGTCTTATTGGCTCTATTTGGCTGTTGTCTCTGAACTGTGCTTGTGGTAAGCTTTGTCCAGTCTTTTTGTTACATTTAGAAAGGCTTTTGTACAAACTTTATTTTATTTCATCCTGGAGATGCTAAGGATGAACCCACGGCCTCCTGAATACTACTGAGGTATTCTACTGCTGGGCCACACCCTCATCCCTAAGATTATTTATAGTGTTTATGGGATTGGAGAGATGTCTCGGTGGTTAAGAGCACTCAGAGGCCTGGGTTCAGTTCTCAGCACCCACATGATGGTTTACTACCATCAATAACTCCAGGCACACACATGGTATACATACATACATGCAAGCAAACACTCCACATAAAGCAATATTTTTAAAAGAAAAAATATTATATTCTATATGATGCATACAATAGAAAAATAAAATAAAAATCACTAAACATAATAATCGTCTATACCCGTGAACGTACTGATAGACAAGTGGAACATTAAAAAGCAACACCACTGAGTGACGGGCATTGTGGTGCATGCCTGTGATCTCAGCGCTCAGGAGACAGAGGCATGACCCATAGAGCTAGGGCTACATAGAGGCTCTGTCTCAAAACAGCGACAACAGAAGACGCCCTGGGGCTGGGTGTAGTAGAACATACCTACTAGCCCAGTAGTTGGGAAACTTCCACAGGACAGTTAGAGAACACGACTAGGAGGTTCCATTAAACAAAAATAAACAAAACTAAAACACTCACTTCAGTACACCTGGTTCTTTCCTGTTTCATCTAGTCCTCTAGTGAAGATAAGTGTGACTTCATTAATTTTCAATGAAGTTATCACAGATTGTGTAATCGCTAAACAATATGTGTGTAGTGAGAGTTGTGTTCATTGTTGTTGTTTGTTTGTATTGCTGTTGTTTTGAGACGAGGTCTTACTGTGTAGCTCTGGCTGGCCTGAAACTAGATATGTAGACTAGGCTGGCTTTGAACTCATAAAGATCCGCCTGCCTCTGCCTCCCAAGTGCTGGGATTTAAGGCATGTGCCACCATGCCTGGCTTCCATTTTTCTTTTTTGGTTATTTGGGTTATTTTCTTGTTTGTTTGCTTGTTTGTTTATTTATTATTTTTGAGACACTGAGTAGCCCAGGCTGGTATTGAACTTGCAATCCTCTTACCTCCTCCCTAGTACAGTGCTGGGACAGTAGGTGTTTGCCACACACAGTCCCCACTTGAGTTTAGTGACCTCTTAGTGTTTTAATCATTATAGATTGATGGTGATGATGTAGCAAAAGTATATAGGGCAATTCCCTCACTTTCCTTAATCATTTTTCAAGAGAATATTGGACATTTAGGCCTTTTGTGTTTTCATGCAAATTTTAGAATCTGCTTGAATAAATCATTATACCAATACACACACACACACTACTTAGTGTATAATATCTTTTGAGTAATATTACAATGAATACAGTCTATTTGCCCATTTTACAGCCGTTTTTAATGCCTTTCAGTAAGGTTGTATAACTTTTTTTTTTTGGTTTTTCAAGACAGGTTTTCTCTTATTGTGTATACCTGGCTGTCCTGGAACTCACTCTGTAGACCCCTCACTCTGTAGACCAGGTTGGCCTCGAACTCAGAAATCCATCTGCTTCTGCCTCCCGAGTGCTGGGATTAAAGGCGTGCGTCCTCACTGCCCAGCTGGGTTGTATGACTTTTAAGTCACATATAGTTACTAATTTTACTCATTTATTCAATAGTTGTGGAACAGCACTGTGTACCAGACTCTGGGTAGATAGTGATGTACCAGATTCTGACTCCCGGTAGACAAGGAACTCAGGATAAGGCACCTAAAGAAAACTGTGGCTACGGTGTCTCTGCTCATCACAATGCCTGTGTGGCTAAACATCCTTGAAAATGCAGTTTAGTTGTTCAAGCTATGTCAGAAATTCAGGTAAGAGAGGGCATTCTCCCATACATGTGCATTCATAGAGGGTCTGTGTTCTCAAAAGACCTGACATCATTATAACTTGCATTGTGTCTTTTAAAAAAGTCTGTGGGTGTTTTGCCTTGGTGTATGTATGTGCACAAAGTGCATGCTTGGTGCCAGAGCGGGTGAGAAGAGGGCATTGGATCCTCTGGAACTGGGGTCGCAGTTGCTTGTGAGCTACTATGTAGTGTTTGGAACCAAACCTGGGTCTTCTATAAAAGCAACAAGAGCTCTTCACCTCTGAGCCATCTCTCCAGCCCTGCACTGTGCTTTTGACACCCCCATTCATCTAGAGGGATTTTCTAAAGGAGCATGGGAACAAACACTCTAAAAGGGAAATCTGGTCTACTTTGATTTGGGAGGAAAAGGGCAACTTTATCAATCTGCCGCCTAACCTCATAAATACTCACAAAAACCCTTTTAAGGTCCAAATACAGAACCTCGTGGGCTGCTCCCTGACTGGAGGCCGTCCACTACAGTCTCTTTGTGGAGTGTTTATTTTGCTTACTTTGTTAAATAAACTTCTGCTTCAATTGTCTATGTCTCTTGGCTGAATTCTTTCCTTCAAGAAGACAAAACCAAGAGACCCCTAGAAGAGTTTCAAGCTTTATATATACAAGAATAAATAAAGCAGACAAGAATACTTGTCCTTGTGGAAGGAGAAAGCACAGGGAGTTAGGTAATAATACGTTTTGAAGAAAATGTTGGCTATTTTGGCCTGTTGTGTTCTCATGTAAATTTTAGACCCTACTTATATAGAGTTGAAGTCTTTTTGGAGGAAATAGAGAAATGGGAACAAATAAAAACAATTTTGGTGGAGACATGCAATTTTAAATGGAGTGGTCACAGGAGACTGAACTGGGAAGGTGGTGTTTGAGGGAGGACTTGAAGATATAAAGGAATGAGCCGCTCAGACATACATACCTTCTCACAACCATGTTATATATAGTTCATATCCATGGTAAATTATACCTTTAATTTTTCTTTATTATTGAGAAATCCATATACATGTGCAACAAAATAAGATCATATCTACCCTGATTTCTCCATCCCAACTTGTCACACCCACCCAGAATCCCCCTCAACACTCCCTGAATCACCCTCAATACTCCCCAACTTCATGTCTTTTTTTAAACAGCTCACTGACATGTATAGGGGTGTAGATGACGCACTGGGACATGGGAATCACACCAGAAACACATCATCAAAAAAGAGTGATTCTCCTTCTCCCAGCTATGGTCAACTTCAAGTAGCTTCTCTGAAAGGAGTGGAGCCTGGAGATCATTTACCCTATCCGTGTTAGGATTTTGGGTGGCTTGATCTTGTGCGGGTAGCCTGAGCTGCCATGAGTTCATGATTGCAGTGGCTGTATCCCACCCAAAAGACAGCCTTAACCCCTTTCTCCGGCTCTTGCATTCTTTCTGCCTTCTGCAGAACATTCAGTCTCTTATTCTTACCACTCTGACCAGTTGTGCTGCACTGACTGGTGTCCACCGCAAAAAGGGAGCTCCTGTCCAAGGCTGAGAACAGGTCAGGTCTACGGAGATAAACATAAATATGTGGAAGTCATTTTTGAAAGTATGGCCACCACTTAGCAAAACAGTAACAAGTTCTGACCTAGGGCCCATGAGCTACCCAGCCATGGACTTTTACAAGTTTTGTTTTGAAATTTTATGTGCATAAATGTTTTGCCTATATGATGTGTGTGTTTGATGTGTGTGGAGGCCAGGAGAGGATATTAGCTCTTTTGGAACTGGAGTTACAAATGATTGTGAGCCACCATGTGGGTGCCAGGAACCAAAGCTGGGTCCTCTGGAAAAGCAACCAATGCTCTTAACTGATGAGCCACCTCTCTAGTGCCACCCCTAGACTCCTGACCAAGAATGACATTTCCACCACGCCTACATATCATTTGCTGATAATCAACCAATTTTCACGTGTGATCTTTTTGCTTTTCTGTACATATGTTGGTTTATTCAAACGGCCATTTTAACTATCCAAGCCTCTTACATGTGACTTTTTTTGCTTTGTTGCACTGTGTAGGGCTACAATCATAGCCTTGAGTACCATAAGCATTGTAAACTGGGTGTGGTGGAGCATATCTTTAATCTCAACACTGGGGAAGCAGGGGCTGGCAGAATTCTACAAGCTTGAGGTCAGCCTGGTCTATGTAACAGTTCCAAGCCATCTGGTCAAAAAACAAGCAACCAAGCACTATAAAGAGTGTTATTTTATTGTTTACATGTTATTTTTTATTGTTTTTTTCCAAAACAGGGGTTTCTGTGTAGCCCTAGCTGTCCTTGAACTCACTTTGTAGACCAGGCTGTCCTTGAATTCACAGAGATGCAGATGTCTCTGCCTCCTGGGTGCTGGGATTAAAGGTGTGTGCCACCACTGCCTGGCTGCTTTGTTATTCTTTTTTTTAGACCAGGCCTTCCTATATAACCCAGGCTAGCCTTAAACTTGTGATCTTCCAGCCTCAGCTTCCCAAGTCTTGAGAGTATAAGAGTAAATGGCAGTTCGTGGTTTATAATGGGCATTCTTGTTTTGTTTTGAAATAGTGTCTCACTGTGTAGCCTTGGCTACATGGCATGTAATATTTATTTATCTGATTGGTTGGTTCTTCTTTTTCCCCAGGACTCACTCCCCATTCCTCTTTTTACATTTTGTTTTGAAACAGGGTCTCACTAAATTTCTCATGCTGGCCTTGGTCTCGTCCTGTATTTCAGGCAGACCTTGAATTTGTGATCCTCCTGCCTCCACCTTCCAAGTACTTGGGATTGAAGGCCTGTACCACTAGTGTTCCAGCTTTGTTGTTGATTTGAAGGTCTCACTGCTATAGCACACATCTGCAATCCTGGCAATTGAGAGGACGATCAGCAGTCAGGTTTAGCTTTGGCTACGTTACAAGTTCAAGGTTACCCTGTACCACATAAGACACTTTCTCAAAATAACAACAAAGAATGTTAACTCCAGCTATCTGGAGTTACCATGTGTCATCCAGTTAAGAAAGGTGGTTTTCCATTTTAATCATGGAGGGATGTTCAGTTTAAAGTGTTGCTTTCTCTGGGTGTGTTGAGTTCATCATGTAGCTTTCTGCTTCAATCTACTTATCTATTAATGTGCTGAATTACATTAACAGGTTTCTTTTTTTTAATTGTGTGCATACATATGGAAGTTAGAGGTCAAGGTTGATGTCTTTCTCCACCTCTTCCACCTTACCTTTTGAGACAGTCTCTCACCAAGTCTCAGATGTGCACAGATTGGCCGGCCAGTGAGTTCAAGGATCTGCCTGTCTCCTTCCCCTCACCAGGGTTACAGATGTCCCTGATCTATGACTCTTGTAGATGATGCTGAGGATCAAATTCGGGTCTCATGCTTGTGCTCCATGGGCTTTACCAACTGAGCATCTCCCCGGCTCCATCAATGCAGTTTAAGACCGAGTGGCTCATGGTGTGGGGGGCCTATGAGGATTTGCTGTCTTCTTCTGCTACACTACTTGTTCTGCCAATCATGTGTTCAAAGTGCTTGCCTTTATGTTCATCTGTGTTTGATAAATTTCTTCTCTTTTTTAAAATTAGATATCTTCTTTATTTACATTTCAAATGTTATTTCCTTTCCTGGTTTTCCCTCCGAAAACCCCTAGCCCCTTCCCCCTTCCCCTGCTCACCAACCCACCCACTCCTACTTCCTGGCCCTGGCATTCCCCTACACTGGGGCATCGAGCCTTCACAGGACCAAGGGCCTCTACTCCTATTGATTCCCGACGAGGCTATCCTCTGCTACATATGCAGCTGGAGCAATGGGTCTCTCCATGTGTGTTCTTTGGTTGATGGTTTAGTCCCTGAGAGCTCTGGGGGAACTGGTTGGTTCACATTGTTGTTCCTCCTATGGGACTGCAAACCCCTTCAGCTCCTTGGGTCCTTTCTCTAGCTCCTCCATTGGAAGGAGCTCAGTCGAGTGGTTGGCTGAGAGCATCCACCTCTGTATTTGTCAGGTACTGGTTGAGCCTGTCAGGAGACAGCTATATCAGGTTTCTGTCAGCAAGCACTTGTTGGCATCCACAATAGTGTCTGGGTTTGGTGGTTATATATGGGATGGATCCCCAGGTGGAGCAGTCTCTGGATGGTCATTCCTTCAGTCTCTGCTCCACACTTTGTCCTGTTTTGTTCCCCTTTCTAGGAAGGATTGAAGTATCCACACTTTAGTCTTCCTTCTTTTTGAGCTTCATGTAGTCTGTGAATTATATCTTGGATATTCCAAGATTCTGGGCTAATATCCACTTATCAGTGAGTGCATACCACGTGTGTTCTTTTGTGATTGGGTTACCTCACTCAAACTGATATTTTCTATCCATTTGCCTAAGATTTTCATATATTCATTGTTTTTAATAGCTCCATAGTACTCCATTGTGTAAATGTACCACATTTTCTGTATCCATTCCTCTGTAGAGGGGCATCTGGGTTCTTTCCAGCTTCTGGCTATTATAAATAAGGCTGCTATGAACATAGTGGAACATGTGTCCTTATTGCATGTTGGAGCATCTTCTGGGTATATGCCCAGGAATGGTATTGCTGGGTCCTCAGGTAGGACTATGTCCAGTTTTCTAAGGAACCACCAGACTGATTTTCAGAGTGGTTGTACCAGCTTGGAGTCCCACCAGCAAGGGAGGAGTGTTCCTCTTTGCTTTTTACTGTGTGATTTGGACCCACGATTTGCCAGCCTTTAAATAATTAAAATTTCTCTGGTCTCTTTCTTTATTGTTTGTTGAAAGAGTTTGGATTTATTCTGTGAAGTTTCGTTAGAATTTGTCTCAAGTTTAATTCTCAATTTTCACTGCTCAGAAAGCTACCTCAGCTTCCCGTTTCCTTCTCATTGAGCCCAGGGCCTCACACATGCCAGGCAAGTGCTCCGTCACAAGCTGCACCCCAAGCCTCTCTCTCTGCTTTGATGAGCTTCCATTTAAAGGAATCTACGCATTGTGCCTATGTTTTCAAATTTGTTTCCATAAACTTATTCATAATATCCTTTTTAAAAAATTGTTGGCTGGGTATGGAGGTGCCTGCCTTTAATCCCAGAACTCTGGAGATGGGCAAGTGGATGGCCAGCCTAGTCCACATAGGGACTTCCAATACAGCCAGAGTTATATAATATAGAGACGCTGTCTCAAAAATAAAACAAAACCATAAAGAAAGAAAGAAATCTCTGCTGATTTTGGCTATGAACCTTCTCCCTTTCTAATATGTTCCTGTCATGTCTTTGTGGTTAAGTTTTGCTGAAAATCAACATTTTCATTATGTGTTTATTATTTCTGGTTTATTTGTTTGAGGCAGGGTTTTGGTATGCAGCCCTGGCTTTCCTGATCCTCACTCTGTAGCCCAGGCTGGCCTTGAACTTGTAGCCATCCTCCTGCCTCAGCTTCATGAGTTCTGGGATTATAGAAGTACATTAAATGCCGCCCCCATACTTCTGCTTCGTTTTTGGTTTTTTACATTATTTTTATTGATCCTGCGGGTCGTGTTCTCCTAGTGTACTCAAGCCTTCTACAAGCCTTCCTCCCCCTCTTCTGAAGGGTTCCCTAAACTCCGCCTAATGTTTGGCTGTGGAGCTCAGGGCTCTCTTGGGCTCACGGAGGCTGAAGTGGCAACCACAGAGCATAGGTCTGCACTAGGCCCTCCACATGCATGCTGTGGTTATCTATCTTTGTTCTTGTGGCACTCCTAACAGTGGGAGTACCACAAAATCGTCTCTGACGATTTTGCCTGCTCTTGGGACCTTTTTCCTCCTACTGGGTTGCCCTGTCCAACCTTAATATAAGGCTGTATGCTTAATTTTGTTGCATCTTGTTATGCTGTACTCGATTGATATCCCTAGGAGGCTGGATCTTTTCTGAAGCTAACAGGGAGGAGCAGTGGACCTGCGGGGAGAGGGGAGGTGGGGATCGACTGAGAGGAGGGAGAGAGGGAAGGCTACAGTTGGGATGTATTGTGTGAGAGAAGAATAAAGAAAAAGTATTTTTAAATTATTTCTATTTTGCTTTATTTTTTGGTTTTCTGTGTGTGTGTGTGTGTGTGTGTGTGTGTGTGTGTGTGTATTTTGCCTGCATGTGTGTCTGTACATCATGCATGTGCCTGCTGCCTGTGGAGGCCAGAAGAGAGCCCCAGATCCCGTGCTGGGAATTGAACCTTGGTCCTCTGGAAGAACAGCCAGTGTTCTTAAGTAATGAGCCATTTCCCTAGCCTTTTATTATTTCTACAAAGCTGTTAGCCTTGTGAGTCTTCTTCTAATGTATATAGTTTTGCAGTACATTGATTTCTGCTTCATTGGGCTTTTTTTAAATTCTTTTCCAGCTTCTTAAATTCGATGCTTGTTAATTTTTACCTTTTTCTTTTTTAATACAACCATTTAAATCTATGCCGTTTTCCTAAAATACTTTTTCAAGGGCTGGGGAAATAGAGCCACTGTACCTGGCTCAGTGCTAAGTATTGTTAAATTTCTGTTATGATTTCCCTTTTATTACAGGGAAATTAGAAGTATGTTTGGATTTTTTTTTTTTTTTTTTTGGTTTTTTTGGGTTTTTTTCGAGACAGGGTTTCTCTGTGTAGCCCTGGCTGTCCTGGAACTCACTCTGTAGACCAGGCTGTCCTTGAACTCAGAAATCCACCTGCCTCTGCCTCCCGAGTGCTGGGATTAAAGGCATGCGCCACCAACGCCCGGCAGAAGTATGTTTCTTTATTCTTTATTTTTAAAACCGTTTTCCTTAGAAATAGCGACAAATAATAAGGTTCATATGTAGCCTTCACCTCACCAAGTCTAACACACGCCCATAGTCCCAGCACTCAGGAGGCGAAGGCAGGAGGATTGCAAGGTCAAAGCCAGTCTAGGAGTATAATACCTCAGGGTTTTGAGATTTACCCACATGGTGGCATGTACCAGCGATTCAATTTCTTTATATTGTTGAGTCATCATATTCCATCGTATGAACGTGACAAGGTATTTATCGACTCTTCACTCAGTATACTTTTGAGTTGTTTCCAGCTTGGGGATATTATTGCCAAATGAAAGTTCGTAAACATTTACATGCATGCAACTCTTTATATGGACAAATGTTTTTGTTCCTCTGGGGCAAAATGCCTAAAAGTGGAATGGGTGTCCTGTGGCATGTGTGTGTTAGTGTTGTAAGCCACAGTCTGTTCCCGAGGTGTGGAACCATTTCGCATTCCTATCGTCGTGTTTGAACATCACTGTTCCCCTGCATTCCCATTAATGCTTAGAAGATCTAGTTTTGTTTTAGCTGTCCTAATAGGTATGTAGTAGAGTCCCATTGTACTTGTAACTTGTGTGTCCCTAAGGGCTGAAGATGCCCGTCTCTTCATGAGCTTCTCTGACCTCCCACAGCGTCTGGTAAATTGCTGTTTGAATCCTCACCAAGGCACTCCTTTTTATCTGGGTGAGTTCTTTTCTCAGTATTGAGTCAGGGCAGCTCTCCATCCGCTAGATGCAGGTGCTTCATCAGATAGACGCTGGGCAGATGCTTCCTCCCAGTCAGTGTTTATGACTTTAATCCCATAGCAGTACCTTTTGGGGAACAGCCCTTGTATTTACTTGTAGGAAGTTTAATACATGCTTGCTTTTCTCTTCTGTGGCTCTTGTGTTTGCTCTCCCAGCTGAGATCCTCTGTAGTGTGTGGGTTTGTGTTTTATGTTTAAGTTCATGATCCATTTATGTGAGTGTTTAAAGATTTATTTATTTACATTGTATGTGTGTGATGTTGTAAGTGTGCTGCATGCATTCCTGGTGCCTGAGGAAGCCAGAAAAGGGCATCAGATCTCCTGAAACTGAAGTTCGAGTTGGTTGTGGGCGGCCACACGGGTGCTAGGAAACAGACCTGCGTCCCCAGCAGTGGCCGCCAGTGCTGTCACTACTGAGCCATCTCTCTGGCCCCAGTCTAATCTTTACATGCCGGGGATAGAACCCGGGACATTGTGCATGCTAGGCATGTGCTCTACCACTGAGCTACCTCCCCAGCCCCTGAGGAAATTTCTGTAGAGGATGAGAGGACTTGGTTCAAAGTGCTTTTGATTGGTTGATAGGATGGGTTTAAGTTTTTTTTCTTCTTTTCTTTCCTTTGTTTTTCTTTTTATTGTTGTATTCTCACCTAGGAGATACTTAGTTATTACAGCCGCACTGATTTAAAACAAGACTCTTTGCTCTGTTAGATTGCCTTTGCTCTCTATTTTGTCTTATTTTTGGACTCGTGTGTGCCCTAGTGACCCATTAACATTCACTTTTATGCGAGTATCACACCGTTTTGATTACTGCTGCTTTATTATAATTCTTGTTATTATTTTGCCCTTTGAGACAAGGTCTCACTACATAGCTGTTGCGGCCCGCCCGCGGTCCACAACACGAACGGTTCAACTGAAAATGGCAGTTCAGGCTGAAAGAGAGGAAACTAGACGGGGCGGAAGAAACAATGGAGTCAAGACAAGACTCTGATCAAGACTCAATTTTACTAATTCCAGACACTCAGTTAATAAAGGAAGGGGGAGGGAACCCAATTTCCCGCCAAGTAACTCAGGGTCCAGTAGCAGGACGAACACGTGTGTGACTCCAGGCAGCAGAGGCAGGTTCCAGCAGTGGGCGTGGCAGGACGAATGAGCCGGTAGCTCCACCCTTGAGCAGGCAGGTTCCAGGCTGGGGGAAGGGAGGCCACACATAGCCCTGGCTGACCTGAAATTCACATGTACAAAAGACTGGCCTGAAACTCAAGTTTGATCTGCCTGCTTTTGCTTCACAAGTGTGAGCCACCATGCCTGCCATATAACACACACACACACACACACACACACACACACACACACATTTTCCTAATCATCTATTTCTGAGATAGTCTCATGGACTACAGGCTAGCCTTGAATTCCTTGTGGACCAAAAGATGACTCTGAACTCTTCCTCTACCTCACAAGCGCTGGCATGTACAGGTATCTACTACCACACCTGCATGTTTTATGCAGTGTTGAGGATCAAATCCAGGGTGTCCTGCATGCCAGGCAAGCACTGTGACAACTGAGCTCCATCCCCAGCCTATAATCCCTGCAACTGGGGAGTGTAAGTTCTCCAACTTTGCCCTTCATATATTTTTAAATAATTTTCGTTTCTTTATTTAGGTATGCACACATACACTCACAAGCCATGGTGTACATACGGAAGTGATACACCTTATGGGACTCAGTTCTCTCCTTCCACTATGTGGGTCCCAGGGATCTAACTCAAGTCACTAGTCATGTTAGCAAATTCCTTTACCCACTGAACCATCCTGCCAGCTTTGGTTCTTCATGTTCCCGCTTGCTTGGTATTCTCCATTCTTTGCATTTCTATATGAATTTGTGAGTCTGTTTACCAATTAAAACTACTTTTTTTTATTATTAGTGTGTGTGTGCTCTAGGTGGGCCCTAAGGGTTGAAACTAAGCATCTGGTTTGCACATTTACCCACAAAGCCAACTTCACAGTCCTAGTCATTCTCTCTCCCTCCCCCTCTCTCCTCCTCCCCCTCACCTACCTCTCCTCCTCCCTCTCCTTCTCCCTCTCCTTCTGTTCCTCTTTCCCTACCTCCCCAAGAGAAAAAGGCCCTGGTGGTTTGATTGGAATTACATTGGATTTCTGGATCAATTTGGGGAAAATCAAAATATCTCGACAATAAAGAGTTTGCTAGTGTAGCCACAGCTGTGCTTCCTCAGTCATTTAGAGCTTCTTTACTCTCAGCAATGTTTGCAGTTTTCAGTATGGAGACTTTACATCTGTTGTTCAGATTTGTTTCTACTTTGTTATTTTATGTATTATGAGTATTACTTTTAAGTTTCGGTTTCCAGTTGTTCTAAATACAAATTATTTTTGTCTATTGATTTAATAATCTACAGTTTACCAAACTTGCACATTTAGTTCTAGTAGCCTTTGAGAGAAGAAGCCCATCTGATTTCTACATAGACAATACTCCCGTTTGAAAATAAAGTCAATTTATTACTTTCTTTTTTTCTATTTTTCTTTCTTTGGCTTATCTTTC
This sequence comes from Mus caroli, assembly GCF_978045245.1. Taxonomy (NCBI): domain Eukaryota; kingdom Metazoa; phylum Chordata; class Mammalia; order Rodentia; family Muridae; genus Mus; species Mus caroli. The sequence continues at coordinate 49,632,554 of NW_028227257.1, read as the reverse complement.
TTGTCGGAATATTCTGGCTCTGTTTCCCAAAATAGTCGTGCTGAGTATGAGTATGTCTTGATCTTGGGTGGATATCATTTAGAATTTTACCCATAGATTACATTAGTTGTAGTTCCTCACAAATGCCCTTTATGGAGTTAGAGAGGTCCCCGCTGTTGTCAGTGACTGAGCATCTTTATGAAGAACGGATGCTGGGTTAAGATGACTCAGCAGGTAAGAGTGCCACTAAGCCCAACTACCTGAGTTTGGTCTCTGGAACCTGTGCGGTGGAAGGAGAGAGCCAACTGACTTCTCCAAGTTGTCCTCTGACCTCCAAGTGTACCCCGTGACATGCACACCCATCTAAAATAAAAAATGAGAAGAAAAAAGGGGTGATAGGAAAAAGGGATGATAGGGAAAAGGGGTGATAGAATTGAGCAAGGTGCCACACACCTGTACTCTTACCACCAAGGGGCAGAGGTAGGAAGGTCCCTGGCAAGTTTGGGACTAACCTGGTCTACAGGCAAGGCTGTTGTGAGGTTCTCTTTCAAAAAGATAAAGATGTATATTAGATTTTGCCAAACACCTTTTCTGCATCTATTAAAGTGAGCATACTTTTAAGATAAAAAATTACATGTATGTATATGTGCCTGCTTGAGTTTATATATAACACATATGTGCAGGTGCCCAAGGAGACCAGGGGGCATCAGATAATCTGGAACTGGAGTTAGAGGTAGCTGTTAACCACCTGATATGGATTATGCATGCTAGGATCTGATCCTGGGTCCTCTGCAAGAGTAATACATGCTTTTAACTTCTGAGCCATCTCTTCAGCTCCAATCATAGATTTACATTAAACTAAACTACATTAGACTACACTAAACTACATTAGACAGTTTGCTAATATTAGACTAATCCCACATTTTGTCCAATAAACTCTACTTGTACTGTGAAAATATGTATCATATTTTAATATTCTGTTGGATTCGATTTAATAAAAATTTGTTTAGAATATTTAATTTAATTTAAAACTTTTTAGCATTTATTTTTATTTATGTGTATGCGTGTCTGTGAGTGCCCCCGTGTATGTGACTGCCCATGGAGACCAGAAGAGGGTGCTAGATCCCCCAGAGTGGAAGGTACAGGTGGTTCTGAGAATCAGACTTGGGTTCTAGGAATTAAGTCAAATCCTACGAAAGAGCAGTAAGAACTCTTCACAGTGGAGGTATCTCGAAAGTCCCATCAAGTTGTTAATTTCTTTTGAGATGGTCTCATGTAGCCCAGGCTGGCCTTGAACTCTTTATATAACCAAGGATGAACTTCAACTCTGGATCATCCCACCTTGTCCTGCCCTGTGCTGGGTTTACAGGTGTCTGCCCCAAGCCCAGACAATGTGGTGTTTGGGATTGAACCCAGGGTTTCGTGTTTGCAAAGCAAACAATCTGCCAACTGAGCTCCATACCCAGCCCTGTTTTACATCTGTCTTCATGATCAACACTTACATGTTTTCTTGTAATTTATTTGCTTGTTTTTAGTATCAGGGTAATATTTGAACATCATATGAATTTTTGCACTTATTAATGTGTGTGTGTGCATGTGCGTGTGTGCAGGCGCCCATGCACATGGGTGTGCAAATTCATATGTGCATGCATCTGTGCACAAGTGTGTGTGTGTGTGTGTGTGTGTGTGTGTGAATCCATATGTGCATGCATCCCTGCACAAGTTGAAGCCAGAGAATAACTTGTGGGAGCCAGTTCTTTCCATTTACCATATGGGTTCCAGGGATCAAATTCTGGCTGTTAGACTCGGCAGCAAGTATCTTTACCTGCTGAGCTATCTTGCAAGCCCATCGTCTTTTATTTTTGAAAGAATGTGTTTAGAGTTGGTATTCTTCTGTAAGTATCTGACAAAACTCACCAGCGTACCACCTAGCCTTTATTCTCATCGGCATAAGGATTTATCTTTTTGTTGGAGTTGAGGAGATGCTTCAGTTGGTGAAGTGCTTGTTGCCAAAGTCTGGGGACCTGAGTTTGGTCTGCAGCACCCATGTAAAATGAATAAGTAACCACAACCACCAGGTCATGATGGCACAAGCTTGCCACCCCATCACTAGAGAAGTAAAGACAGGGGTGGGGCTCTGCAGCCAGCCCAGCTAGTAGAACCAGTGAGTTCTAAGTTCCAATAAGAGATCCTCAAAAAATAAAATGGTAAGTGGTTAAGGCAGACATCTGAGCAGCCATTAGCCTGCTGTCTTAGTTATTGTTCTATCACTGTGAAAGAGCACTGCGACCAAGGCAACTTATAAAAGACAGTGTTCTGTTGGGCTTACGGTTTCAGAGGATTGGAGTCCATGATGGCAGAGTATGGTGACAGGAATGGCTGAGAGTTCACAAGGCCACAACTTCTAATCCTTCCCAAACAGTTCTATGAAACATATGAGCCTGGTGGGGGTGTTCTCATTCAAACCACCACATTCCACTCCCTTGCCCTCATAGGCTCATGGCTGTATCATAGTCCAAAATGCATTTGGTTCAACTTCCCAAGCCCCCATTATCCTTCAGTCTGCTGAAGGATAACACTGCTTTAACATCCAATTTTCAAATCTCTTCTCGGACTAAAGGCAATCTCTTAATTGTGACCCTCTGTAAAATTAAAAAAGTATTTTCAAACTTCCAGCAGAAATAGCACAGAATATATATTACTATTGTAAAAGGGAGAAATCAAAATATCGAGGAAATACTGGACCAAAGCAAGACCCAAACCCAATAGAGTTAACTCCAAATCCTGTATCTCTGTGCCTGATGTCAGGGGGTAGGTGGTTCTACCTCTCCGGCTTTGCTGACTGTAAACACACTTCTCTCTCTCTCTCTCTCTCTCTCTCTCTCTCTCTCTCTCTCTCTCTCTCTCTGTCTCTGTCTCAGGCTGGTTCCATGCCCTGTCTGCAGCTCTAGTATGTTGGGGTCTCCAATCTGACTTGGGCTTCACTTTCACAGCTTCCCACAATCACTACTCAGGGAATTCATGCAGGGACTACCCCGCCACCCATTGCCTGGCCTCAGCAGCTCTCCTTAACCTCGGAGGAAGACTCCACAACCCCTTTTCCAGTGTATCATCCTGACTCTAAGGCCACATGAATGACACTGCCATGTTCAGCTGCCAGCTTGAGATGGAACTTTGAATCACATTTGCAACAGCTTTCATTAGTTTTTGTTGTTGTTTTAGAGGAGTAGAAAATTCCCTAGGCCCTCTCCTTTCACAAATAGGAAGTTGGATGGGTGGGTCCTGCCCCGAGGGCACCCCTCCCTTTATTCCATTTTGGTTTAAGCCATACCTTAATCACCTTATCTTTTTCAGCACAAGCTTTGGCTCCAATATTAAATTTCCTGGTTCTCATTTTCTCTTCAAACTATATATTTTGTGTCTGGCATGGTAGCACACACCTTTAATCCCAGCACTCAGGAGGCAAAGGCATGGAGGTAGGAACAATTGAGAGCTCTCATCTAGATCTGCAATCAGTAGACAAAGAGCACTCTGGAAAGGGTATGAGTCCTATGAAACCTCAAAGCCCACCCCCAGAGACACACCCCCTTCAACAAGACCACACCTCCTCCTTCCGGAACAGTTCTACTAATTGAGGACCAAGTATTCAAAGTATGAGCCTATGGGCAGGGAACACTTTCATTCAAACCACCACACTGGCATATGTACCTGCAAATGCATGCATATGTATTTGCAAACAAAACAACTTTTTAAAAAAGAACTTACCCACTTCTTCAGGAATGACTTTTGGAAATTGGTATCTCTTAGCAAGTCTGTTATTTCTTAAAACTTGTTCAACTTGTTGATGTAAAGCCATTTATAATGATCTCCTACTGCTCATGCTGACATCACCGTTCTCATTTCTGATGCTGGCAACTTGTGGCTTCTCTGTGTTTCCATTAATCAGTTTGGCATTAGATTTGCCTGTTGCTATTCTAAGAGAACCAGCCCTGGGTGATTTGAGCTATATCCCCAGCTCACATCTTATTGATTTCTATTTGATATATACTTTAATTCTCTTACTTTTGTTTAACTTCACTTGCCTTTTCTGGTTTCTTTCTCTTTTATTTTATGTGTGAGTGTTTTGATTACATATATGTCCGTATACCACATGTGTGCAGTGCCCATAGAGGCCAGAAGAGGGTGTAGTATCACCTGGGACTAGAGTTACAGATGGTTGTGAACCACTATGTGGATGCTAGGAGTCTTACTAGGTCTTCTGGACAGACCCCAGTGCTCTTAACCATGGAGCCATCTCTCCAGCCCATATTGTTGTTGTTGTTTTGTTTTGTTTCCTTCCTCCCTTTCTGTCTGTCTGTCTGTCTGTCTGTCTGTCTGTCTTTCTTCTTTCTTTCTCTCTTTCTTTCTTTCTTTCTTTCTTTCTTTCTTTCTTTCTTTCTTTTTTTGTTTTTGGTTTTTCAAGGCAGGGTTTCTCTGTATAGCCCTGGCTGTCCTGGAACTCACTTGGTAGACCAGGCTGGCCTCGAATTCAGAAATCCGCTTTCCTCTGCCTCCCAAGTGCTGGGATTAAAGGTGTGCGTCACCACATGTTGTTTTGTTTCTTAAGGTAGAAGCTAAGTCATTGATTTTAAAGCCTTTATTTTATCTAAAATAAATTTTCAAAACTGTGCATTTCTCCTAAATACCCCTGCAGACAGACTGCTCATTCTGCTAAGTCAATGTTTTCATTTTCATTCACTTTTCAATTTTAATTTCATGGTGCTGAAGAGATGGCTCCGTGGTTAAGAACACTGGCTGCTTTTCCAGAGGAGCCGGGTGTGGTTCCCAGCACACATGTGGCAGCTCACCACTGTCTGGGAGCTGGCAGCATGGCCCGCAGTGGGTGAAGGCACTTGCTACTAAGCCTGACAACCTGAGTTCAATCCCTAACACACACAAGTTGTCCTCTGGCCTCCACACATTCACTTTGGCATTCATGTGTGCGTGTATGTGTGTATGTCCACACAGATGATTGTGCACACATGCACAACCACACACACACAGTGTAATTTTAAAAATAAAGAGCAGAAACATGAAGATGCTCCTATACCCTTCGATTGCTAGTTTCGAGTTCAAGTCTGTTGTCAGAGAACATACTTTGCATGACTTGAATCCTTTTGAGTTTCTTAAGCATTATTTTATGAGCCAGGGTGTAGCATACCTTTAAAAATGTTTTGCTCGCATGTGCAAGTAGTATGTATTATGTTATTGATGCATAAAGTTGAATAGACGTTGAACAAGTCCAAGGAGATGACATAGTCGCACAAGGCTTATATATCCACAGTGATATTTTGCCTGTTCTAGTATTTAAAAAAAGGTTATGAAATCCCTGGCTAGGGGCCATCAGAGATGGTTTAGTGGTTAAAAGCATTGGTGGCTCATTCAGAGCACTCTAGTTCCAGGGGATCTGATGCCCTCTTGTAATCTCCACAGGCACCAGCCACTTGTGCAATGCATAGACATGCATGTAAGAAAAAAGCCCACACATAAAATTAAAAAAAAATAAATCTTTTTTTTTTTTTAAATCACTGACTAATGATTTATCACTGGCTAGTTCTAATCACTGGAACAAAGCCCAGTCGATAGAGCTTTGCCTAGCACGCACAGGGCTTTGGCTTCCCTCCCGTATACTGTGCTCAAACCAGGTGTGGTGGTGCAACACCTCTACCCTCTCAGCACTCACTGAAGGTGGAGGCAGGAGGATCAGAAGTTCGAGGTCATGTTCACTAAGTTCCAAGCCTGGGCTCCCTGCGGCCCTAACTAGATAAATAAATAAAACAAAGTGGCTGATTATTACTGTGTGTTCTCTGCCTTTTGATTTTCTGTCAATTTTGTTTCATGCACATGGAAAATTTATTATGACATACATAATTTGAGATTATTATGTCCTCCTGTTTAATTGGCTCATATCACAAAATATGCTTTGATACTAGATAGCCATACTAGCCTTCTTATATTACATTTCATTCATGCTGTGTGTGTGCCATGCATGTCTGTGGCAGCCAGAGGAAACTGATTGGAAGCTGGCTGTCTCCAGCCACCGTATACAGTCCAGACATTGAGCTCGGGTGGGACTCAGAACTACCCATAAGACGCTCTACCCACTGAACAGTTTTGCCACATTGCTTATAAGGAAAACTGATTGTTTCTAAGATTCTAACATAATAATAATTGCCTCTGGTGTGTTCATTTACTTTGCTTTGATTTGATTTGGGATTTTGTTTTTTAAAGATGGTGTCTCACAGTGTAGTCCAGACTAGCCTTGAGCTCAGGGCATCCCCCTGCCTCTACCTTCTCGGCTAGGATTCTAGGCGTGACACTCTGCCAGTAGCATCTGCCTTTTAGTTGGAATATTAGAACTGTTTCCATTTTGGGTGATTATTGGCATGGTTGGACTTGGGTTTGTCTTGGTATTTACTTCCCCTTTGTTCCTGGTTCTTCTGTTCCCGCTCTGTATTTTGTTACTTTTTTGTTGCTGTGGTAAAATATCTGAGAGAAGTAACTTAGGGAAGGAAGGGTTTATTTTGGGTCCACAGTTCACAGATACAGTCCATGCTGGCGGAAGCTGGAGGCGGCGACTCATAGTGTATGTGCAGCCTGGAAGCAGAGACATGAGTGTCCTGCCCCCCCTTCAGTTCCTCCTTTTCC